>NC_143065.1:20835227-21138257 GCF_052426305.1 Pelodiscus sinensis | reverse complement strand
ACATTTTCTAGAAGAGACAGAGCTTTTTTTTTTTAATTTTAATTTTTTTTTTATTTGACCAAATGTGACCGGTGGTTCCTTTTAAAGGGGCAATGGGGCAGTCTTTTTGTTTTGTTTTGGCTTTTGCTCCTGTGCACAATTTAAAGTGTTAGCAATCATCTATAAAACACTAAAGCCTATATTAGACCAGGCAGGTTGGCTTAAGGTACACCATCCAACTATGCAAAATGCCTAGCTGGATTCAATTTGCCTTAAGTCAAGCTGCCATAGTGTCTATTCTGTGGGAGGCCAATGGGTGCACATGCTCCTGTTGGCATCCCTTACTTCTCACAGAATGAGAAGTACCAAATGCCAGCAGGGCCTTCCCTCATTGTTCGATTTAGGGGTCTACAATTAGACCCACTAAATCGAATGCGAGAAGATCGACCTCTGGAGGGTCAATCTTCTTCTTAGTGTAGACATGGCCTAAGTGAGTGCCTGTGCTTTTATCCTGTGCTCAACTACTGAAAGTATTTAGATTCCCAGTGAGTGAGCGGCAGGACTTTCTCTGAAAGAGCATTTGCTAAAGCCTAATTTTGGCGAGTTTTATGTCACAGTGCAAGACATTCATTTAATCTGACTTTATAACTGGTGATAAGTGGAAGGTGATGGGCCAGGAGATTTGCTTTATGGTCGTGATATATATATATGGCCATGCAAGGCTGGGAAAGCAGGTCTTCCAAAAACAAAAAATAAAAAACCCAACAACATACATGCTTCAAAATGGCCTAAATGTCTTTCATGGATTGCCCAGTTTTTGTTGAAGATTTCTATCAATCTTCTAGCAATCCTAGTCTCCCATCCTTAATCAAAGTCCTACAGCCCATTTGTTGGCATTGGAGATGGATGTTAAACATTCCACAACGCTTAAAAAGGAAAATAAAAGATAGTGGGATAAGCCAAACCTGCTGCTGAGAGCCATATTCTGACCTCTCCATATGTATCGACACTCCTGAGCAGTGATCACAAGAAACAGCTGCACAGTATGAGACCAATAAGACACTGTGGGGGAAAGGAGGAGACTATTCTAATGGAAACAGTCCTTGGTTCAACTCACCTGGTGTCCCACAGTTTTCTTATGCTCCTTGCTTGCGTGGCCTGGTCTGGCTTTGGCTGGTTTGACAGCAGTGCGAGTCAGCAACGTGCGACCTGAAGGGGTTGCTGAGGTGGGACTAAAAGCCTTCTCGTCATCCTGAAATAACTCTGACAGCATCTTAAACTGGTGGGGAAGTAGGAAAAAAGAAGTTGCATCTCAGAATCAGGGGGCGAGTGTTCTAGAAGGAAAGAAATGCTGTCTAAAGGGTAGTGCACGGATCTGAGAGAGAGTATTGGTTCTTTTTCCTACCCCTGAGTGGCTATGTGGCCTTGACACAGTGAACAAACCATCTAATCTAGAAATGGGTATAACTGTACTAGTCTACCTCACACAGGTTTTAGGCTTAATTATTTATAGTGTGTCTTAAGATCCTCCAATGGAAATAGCAGAGTACAGATGCTGAAGTACAAAGAAGGAGAGGTTTTATCTTTTTTAAGTATGTAAGAGAGGGTTAAAATCCTAGCTCGTTTTCTGTAAGCAGTTTTCTTTCCTTTTGGTAGTGGGAGATGGAAGAGACTAAAGACAGAGCACATACATGTACGAACAATGTGAGGTGTGCAAATGTGTGACGATTTAATGATAAAATAGCTCGGATTTGTGGGTCTCGTGGCATCAAATCCTGGATTGCCTTGAGTCTTATGCATAGAACCAGCAATAGGGTCTTATGCATAGAACCAGCTCAGACAGTCTGACACAGTCATGTGCTGGCAATCCCTTTAAGTGTAATTGGGCTCAGGCATATCTGTCACATTCGCTATCCCAGAGAGGCAGCTGGTGGGAGTGACCAACTCCAGTTGCCCAAGAGATGGAGCTGGCTCCTGCATCAGTAAGGCAGCATATGGGATGCCCTGAAGATAGGGAGGTGGGGTGAGTTCTGGAATGGCCTAGCAGATAGGGCATTTGCCTGGGGAGCACAGGGTGGTAGGCTTAAGTTCACTTCCCTCCAATACCAGTTTCCTTAGGGATGGAGTAGGCAATGGTAGTAGAAAGGCAGGATAAGGCATGTTCTGAAGGTAGGGAGGTGGGGTAGGTTCTGGAGTGGCCTAGGGCTGCCCTGAGCTGGTCCAGAATAGCTAGATGATTTCATTAAAAGGGCTAAGGACTCAGGTTGAGTGTGAAGCCATAGACAGCAGGCAGATGTCTAAGGAAGAAGCTGAGTGATGCCCACAGAAGACTGAGGGAATTCCAGGGAGGGAGCCGGGAAATCAGGGCTCTATCCCAGAAAAGCATCTGAGGACTAAGCTTGGGACAGGCTGAGGAGCTCAAGTAGGGAAAAAGTGCTTTTTGTTTGAATTGGTTTCCTCAGAGGGGGGATTAGATTCAAAGTAACCCAGATGAAGGGGCTGAGCCATGGGAATCTCAGGGACAGGCAAAACCTGGGTTAAGGAAAACTGAGGTAGGCAGTGCCAGCAGTAGCACACTTGACCAGCAGGCGTTCCCCATGACACTCTGCTCCAGATGTTTGCTCAGTACCAATATGCTGTTGTATAGGGCAGCTTGGATGCTAGAACAAAACAGGAAAACCTCCTCCAACAACCTAGTCATGTGTAACTAGCCGAGAAGCAGAAAGGAAACCAAATGGCCCAACAGGCTGAATAGAGCATGCCGGTCTGAAAGCTTTGAAACACACCCACCAGCTAGAAGGAGGATGGATTTATTTGGCTGAAGACTCACTATCTGGCAATCAACAAGAATGGTGAAAAAACCTGAACGGTCTTCCCAAGCAATCTCTGAACCTAACTCTGGTTCCCTTCCTCCCTCACAGTAACTAAATTACAATGACTACAACATGTAACTCTGGTATAACAGCCACTTGAAACAACAGTAACTACTCAGACAACTACAGATAATGCTTCTACATAGATAACTTGCATTGCCTCAGAAACACACACAGAACAGGGAAACTTGAGCCCTTCTACCTATGAATGAATCATCTTTAAAGCAGCATGTATTCTCTTATTCCCAAGAAATAGGAACATTACATTAGCAATTAGCTAAGTATAGCCAACAAGAAATGTTCACTGGTTGCCTTATCAAATTCGATGAGTGTGCACCATGATCAGTGAAACAGTCTGTGCAACAAGATGTTCTTGTACTGGAACTGTACCAGAATGATGTAGTCTGCTAGCCCAACAATCATCCCCTTTCTAAAGCACCATGTGTTTTAAAATGGATGTTGCTGTCCCGTGCAACAATTACAATGGGGGCGGGGAGCAAAACTATGACATTCTTTGGAAACACAAGTAGCAACAGGCTAGATATCTAACAGACATGTCCAACTCATTTCATACAAACTGTGTGCATTGACATCAGCCAAGTAAAGAAGCCTATTGTGAGCAGAATCTTGATAAGATTCCTCCAGATAAGCCTGTTACTGGCACTAACACAAAAGGGTGCTGCTTTGCCTCTGCATTGCTGATGGGCCAGTGTTGCTAAGGAATCAAATATATAAGGCTCATTGCCCCTCAGGTGAAGGTCTGCATGTAAAAATGTTCAACTTAAAAGTCACCACTATTTAAGGCATTATCTGCTACTACGTGTGGGAACAAGGTCAACATGTGGCAATTCTTTACCACTGGTACTGACAGATCAAACTAAAGATAGGACATATGCATAGGGCACTACTGAGGGAATCTTCATTCATTTTTCCTGGCTCAGTCCCTCTCTTGGTTTCACAGGGCACTGGTAGTGCTCAAAGAGAAGAAAAAAACACTGATCAAAGGGCAGACAAGTCATATGGCAGGAAGCAAGCAATCATTTTTCATTTCACATGAATTTTTCAGATGATCTCACACACATGCTGCTAATAGTCTCACAGAACTAATCTCTTTTGATACAAAGCCATCTCAAAAACATGCCAGCAGCAAACATGAAAACTGAGAACCATCAGATATTACTTGTGTGACACATGCACTGGAAAAACCATGCTTGCGTAAATGCCATGGACCAACTTTTAGAGCAAGCTAACATTTCAAGCTGTACATTACATAGCCCTTCGGGGGAAGCATGCTTGCCGTGCCCTTTGGGTAGACCCAACTGTTTCCCCATCATCATAAATCTCTAGAAGCGGTAATGATGCACAGGTAAGCAATTGTTAAAATCATAAATGATGCAATAGATTTTAGGTTTACCTTCTGTTGAATGTGTGTGGCGAAGTCAGAAAACAACAGCAGCAGCAGCAACAAACAATTAAAATCAGGAATTAAACCAGAAAATCTAAAGGTACGGTAAAGAGTTACTAACAATTAAGGTGATAGAGATGTAGCCGTGTTAGTCTGGTGTAGCTGAAACAAAATACAGGACTATGTAGCACTTTAAAGACTAACAAGATGGTTTATTAGATGATGAGCTTTCGTGGGCCAGACCCACTTCCTCAGATCAAATAATGGAAGAAAATAGTCACAACCATATATACCAAAGGATACAATTAAAAAAAAATGAACACACATGAAAAGGACAAATCACATTGAAGAACAGAAGGGGGATGTGGGGGGGGGGGGGGGAAGGAAGGTGAATGCCAGTGAGTTAATGATATTAGAGGTGGGGAAGGGGAAATGTCTGTGAGTTAATAGTATTAGAGGTGATAATTGGGGAAGCTATCTTTGTAATGGGTAAGATAGTTGGAGTCTTTGTTAATTCCCCCGCGGAGAATTTTAGCATGAATGCCAGTTCAGAGGATTCCCTTTCAAGTGCAGATTTGTATGTCTTCTGAAGTAGGATGCAGGTTAGCAGGTCATTCAGACAGTGTCCTTTCTGGTTGAAATGACAAGCAACTGTTTTTTCTTTGTGATCCTGTCTAATGTCTGTTTTGTGGGCATTGATTCTTTGGCGAAGTGTCTGAGACGTTTGTCCAATGTACATAGCAGACGGACACCTTCGGCACATGATAGCATAGATTATATTTCTGGAGGTGCAGGAATAGGTATTCTTGATCTTATAATTCACTTGGTTAGGCCCAATAATGGTGTCAGCAGAGTGAATATGTGGACAAAGCTGGCAGCGGGGTTTGTTGCAAGGGAAAGTACCAGGGTTGGTATTAGTGTGGTATGTCCTGTGGTTGTTGGTAAGAATCATCTTGAGATTAGGTGGTTGTCTATAGGAGACTATGGGTCTGTCTCCCAGAGCTTCTTGGAGTTTAGTGTCCTGTTCCAGTATAGGCTGTAATCTATTGATAATGTGTTGGACAGGTATAAGTTGGGAGCTGTAGGTGATGACAAGTGGTGTTCCGTTGTTGGTTTTCTTGGGTCTGTCTTGTAGTAGATGGTTTCTAGGTATTCGTTTGGCTCTTTCAATTTGCTTTTTTATTTCTCCAGGTGGGTAGTTGAGGTTTATAAATGCTTGGTAGAGATCCTGAAGTTTCTGGTCTCTGTCTGTGGGATTAGAGCAGATGCGGTTGTATCGAAGGGCTTGGCTATAGATGATCGATCGTATGGTGTGTGCTGGATGGGAGCTGGAAGCATGTAGGTAACTGTATGAGTCAGTGGGTTTTCTGTAGAGGGTGGTGTCTAATTTTCCATTGTTGATTTGTACTGTGGTGTCCAGGAAATGAATCTCTCGAGTGGAATGGTCCAGGCTGAGGTTAATGGTGGGGTGTAGGTTGTTGAAATCTCTGTGGAATGTCTCCAGTGTTTCTTGGCCATGCGTCCAGATCATAAAGATGTCATCGATGTAGCGTAAGTAGAGAAGGGGTAAAAGGGGACGGGAGCTGAGGAAACGTTGTTCTAGGTCAGCCATAAAGATATTAGCATACTGTGGGGCCATGCGTGTACCCATGGCTGTGCTGCTGATCTGGAGGTATAAGTTGTTCTCAAACTGGAAATAATTGTCGGTGAGAACGAAGTTACATAGGTCTGCTACCAAGTTGGCAGTGGTGTCCTCTGGGATAGTATTTCTAATAGCTTGTAATCCGTCTTCATGTGGGATGTTGGTGTATAGTGCTTCTACATCCATGGTGGCAAGGATGGTGTTATTGGGGAGGTTATCGATGTTTTGTAGTTTCCTTAGGAAGTCAGTAGTGTCTCGGAGATAGCTGGGGGTGTTGGTTGCGTAGGGTTTGAGGAGAGAGTCTACATAGCTGGATAGACCAGTAGTGAGTGTGCCAATATCAGAGATGATGGGGCGTCCGGGGTGTCCAGGTTTATGGATCTTGGGAAGCAGATAGAAAAATCCTGGTCGGGGGTCAGAAGGTGTTTCTGTGTGGATTTGTTCCCGAGTAGCTGTAGGGAGGCTTTTAAGGAGACAGAGTAATTTCTTTTGGTATTCCGAGGTAGGATCAGAGGAGAGAGGTTTGTAAAATGTGGTGTTGGAGAGTTGTCTGGTTGCCTCTTGGTTATAGTCGGCCTTATTCATAATGACCACAGCACCACCTTTGTCAGCTGGTTTGATTATAATGTCCAGGTTGTTTTTGAGACTCTGGACGGCATGTTGTTCAGCGTGGCTGAGATTGTGTGTCGCTTGTTGTTGTTTGCGAATAATGTCAGTCTGTGCGTTGTTGCGGAAGCTTTGTATATAGAAAACTAGATTGTAATTCCGACCGTCAGGGGGAGTCCATATAGAATTATTCTTCCTTTTGTGTTGATAGGGGGGATCTGGTAGGTCAGATTGGTGTTCATTGGTGGTTTGGAAATATTCTCGGAGGCGGAGGCGGCGAAAAAAAGCTTCAAGGTCACCACAAAATTGTATCCAGTTTGTGGGGGACAGACCCATAGTCTCCTATAGACAACCACCTAACCTCAAGATGATTCTTACCAACAACCACAGGACATACCACACTAATACCAACCCTGGTACTTTCCCTTGCAACAAACCCCGCTGCCAGCTTTGTCCACATATTCACTCTGCTGACACCATTATTGGGCCTAGCCAAGTGAATTATAAGATCAAGAATACATATTCCTGCGCCTCCAGAAATATAATCTATGCTATCATGTGCCGAAAGTGTCCGTCTGCTATGTACACTGGACAAACGTCTCGGACACTTCGCCAAGAATCAATGCCCACAAAACAGACATTAGACAGGATCACAAAGAAAAAACAGTTGCTTGTCATTTCAACCAGAAAGGACACTGTCTGAATGACCTGCTAACCTGCATCCTACTTCAGAAGACATTCAAATCTGCACTTGAAAGGGAATCCTCTGAACTGGCATTTATGCTAAAATTCGACACTCTCCGCAGGGGAATTAACAAAGACTCCAACTATCTTACCCATTACAAAGATAGCTTCCCCAATTATCACCTCTAATACTATTAACTCACAGACATTTCCCCTTCCCCACCTCTAATATCATTAACTCACTGGCATTCACCTTCCTTCCCCCCCCCCCCCCCCACACACATCCCCCTTCTGTTCTGCAATGTGATTTGTCCTTGTCATGTGTGTTCATTTTTTTTTAATTGTATCCTTTGGTATATATGGTTGTGACTATTTTCTTCCATTATTTGATCTGAGGAAGTGGGTCTGGCCCACGAAAGCTCATCATCTAATAAACCATCTTGTTAGTCTTTAAAGTGCTACATAGTCCTGTATTTTGTTTTAACAATTAAGGCTGCCTGAAAAACTTCCAGAGAAACATTTTTTTCATTGGATAATGGGTTTTCCCCCCAAATCTAAAGTTTTTGCAAGAAAAAAAAAGGATTTTTTAAACATTTTCCATTAGGAAAATCAAAGCATTTAATTTCAGATGGGACTAGATCAAGATGACATTAATCTCAGTATTTGCCTAAAATGGCACCATGCTTTATGTGAGTTATGGTTTCAGTTCCCTCGTGCCCCATTCTTCCCTGTGGGCCATTCTCCCCAAACTGACTAGAACCCCCATGATCCTCACAGTCTCTTCCAGTGGCTGAGGCACTGAGGCTAGGCAGCAGTGCCTAGAGGGAAGAACAGGAGCATAATGGGTCCACAATCACAACTCACAGTAGGCATCATAGCAGCTGACATGGTCGCAGAGGTTAACATCAACCTGAACAAAACACTGCTGAAGAGAAAATATTTGTAACTTCTCATTCCATACAAAGTTTAGATATTTCATCTTTGCCACAGGATGGCTATCAGCTACATTAATGATTGCATGGGTATCATTCCAATCTGTCTGCAGCCCTTCAGCTAGCAAATTCCCTACTATGGTTACCAGGAAGTACATTTTGTACTTGCTTTTTTTAGTTCAGAAGACAAACAGCTAGCATTCCTACCATTAAGAGAAAATAGTCCTTCAACAGTGACCATGTCACATATTATACCTTGGGGTAATACTTTTTAATTTTTAAATGGGATAGTCTAATGGAGTTTTTTTTTATTAAAAAGCCACCTTCAGGGATCAGTAAATTCTTCAGCCAATGTAGATTTTCCTGCTTTACTGAGTTCTCATTTTGATTTGGCTTTTGGAGCAGGTACACAGGGGCAACCTAACTTGCTTGCATACTTGTTTATGTTTAACTGATCTGTACTGGAAAGACTCTTCTGTTTTCATAAAACATTTAACAATCAAAGAATGTGCAGTTTAGAAGGAAACAGTCAAGCCTTCCATTATTATTTTGATCTATCAAGATCCCGTCATAATTTCTCAAAAAGCCTAAACAAATTTTAAATGAAATTTAATTGAAAATTCATGCAAGGATAAAAGTTAAAATAATAATAATAATAATAATAATAATAATAATAATAAAGGTTCCAACCAGCAAACATACCAAACCCATTTCTAATTTGTGATTTTCAAAGTAAATATTCCAGTACCATTCCATTAATATATCTATGGCTAAATAAAGACATACTTGAATGGGAGAAAGATTGCCCCATAACTTTCTAAATATGTACGAATAACTAAATAAATAGAAAGTATAGCCAAGGGAAGATGGCCATTTATACTCAAGGCAAAAAATAACTTTAGTTTCTAATGATCATTTTTAAAAAGCTTCACGTTAAACTGACCTTTATCTTGGCATCCCATATTGGGGGGGGGGGGGGGAAATCAATCCTCAATACTAACCTTACTTGATTTTAGGACCTTGATTTGTTCTTCATAAACTGTGTCTTTGTTCTTTTCCAGGAAGCCTTCACATTGATATTCCACCTAAAAATACAGAAATGTGTTTGTTTTTTTACAAAGTTATTTAGCAGTACATCTTTGCATGATTCAACAGCTATAACCTGTGAAATTAAAAAGTTTTCTATTCATGTTGTTTAAAACATCTATCACTGAATACATCCTTGCAGGACAAACACTGCTTGTAAGAAAGGTTACTTGCTAATAAAAAATGAGAAACTTTAAACCATCACATATGCATAACTGCTGTAATTGTATTAAACTAGACAAAGTGTGTATGTGCAGAGATGTCTCTGATGGGACAGTGTGATCAAGTGGTTATAGAGGCTAAGGGCTTGTCTCCGCTTAGCCCAAGATCGATGCACTGGAAATAGATCTCCCTGGGGTTCAATTTAATGGGTCTTGTAAGGACTCACTAAACTGACTGCCGATGGTGCCTGTCAACCTCAGTACTCCACCAAGTTGTGACGAGTAAGGGAAGTCAACAGGAGAGTTTCTCACATCAACCTCTTTCAGTGCGGACGCTGCAGAAATTCAACCTATGGTACATTGACTAGCTACACTATTCTCGTAGTTGGAGTTGTGCATCTTAGGTCAACTTTCTCCCTAGTATAGACCTGGCCTAAGTCACTTCGTCTCCTTGTGCTTCAGGTAACATAGCTGTAAAATTAGATAAAAACCAGAGCTCACTGAGAAGGAGATAATCCATTGCTTGACGCATGTAAAATTGGTCAGTTACAGCCAGCTGCACAAAGGTCTTCATCTGATTCAAATGGGCAACTGTCTTCAGTAGTAATTATAAGTAGGTATTCTTCAAAAGACAATAGACTCTATAAACGATAACAATCCCCACTTCTTAATTTATTCTTTTATCACAGGAAAATTGATTCCCTTAGACTTAGCCCTGCATGCCTCTAACTAAAGAGAGATGATGAGTGATGATCCATCTGATGTAAGAATGAGTGAAAAGAAAAACAACTTCCCTCTCCCCCAAATCCACAGAATAGTTTTTTAAAAATACAGAGCTAATAAGAGATATTTAAGTGTCTCTCTCTCAGACTGACCCCAGGAAGACAGCAGTTACATCAGCAGCAGTCTAGATGTTCATTTAACAAGAATGACCTCTTTAGCAGCTTTGCTATCAGTAGGCTGGGATCAAGAGTTGGAGATGAATGCCCTCTTTCAAAAAGGAACTTCACTAACTTTGTCTCTCCAGGCTACATGTCTCTGGACGGAGCAACTGCTCACAGCCATCCTCTTTTCACTGAGAACTTCGTCACCCCCATTTCATAACACACTGCCATTGAAACTATTCCAATAGGCATGGCAAAAATAAATCCCCAATTTCCTCTACACAAAAACAATGCTCTCAGTGCTCGCTAGCCATTATGGAAAAAATTCTGACCAAGGCTCTACAGTATTTGTTAAAATGAACGTCAGCTCCATGCCAGGGGCCCACACATAAACTATCCACCATTTAAGCCCTATTTTGAATTTCACCCTAATTCTGTAATATTAAAATAATTTTCCCATTTGAAAAAATACCACTAGAGGGAGGCAATGAGCTCTATGTATTTCAAGTTTATAAACCTTGCCACCTAAGGCCTATATTATGGGTTTACAGACACACACTCTTCCAACATGTTTGTATGTGTTAACTTGTACATATATGAAAGACTAAATGGCTTAATACTGATAATTCCTCAGTCTTACAAGTGCTTATGACTTGCACAGCCTGGGACTTCTCCAGCCTGAACTATACTATTCAGTATAGAGTTCAAAGCATACAGGCAGTCCCCGGGTTATGTACAAGATAGGGACTGTGGGTTTGTTCTTAATTGAATCTATATGTAAGTCGGAACTGGCGTCCAGATTCAGCTGCTGCTGAAACTGACCAGCGGCTGACTACAGGAAGCATGAGGCAGAGTTGCTCTGCCCTGGGCTTCCTGGAATCAGCCTCTGATCAGTTTCAACAGGCTGAATCTGGTCGCCAGTTCTTACATACAGATTCAACTTAAGAACCCCAGGCGTCCCCAAGTCAGCTGCTGCTGAAACTGATCAGTATCTGATTCCAGGAAGCCCGGGGCAGAGCAACTCTGCCTCGGGCTTCCTGTAGTCAGCACTGGTCAGTTTCAGCAGCGGCTGACTTGGGGACTCCTGGGGCAGAGCAGCTGGGGTGCTGCTGGGTTGCTCCAGTAGCGCCGCTCCTCGGCGCTACTGGACCAACCCAGCAGCACCCCAGCTGCTCTGCCCCAGGCGCTGATTCAGCTGCTGCTGGTCAGTTTCAGCAGCGGCTGAATCAGGACACCTGGGGCAGAGCAGCTGGGGTGCTGCCGGGTTGGTCCAGTAGTGCCCAGAGCGACGCTGTGGGACCAACCGGCAGCACCCCAGATGCTCTACCACAGGCGTCCAGAGAAAAGCCTGGTCTGCTGGGGGGGGAGGGGGCATACTAGCTGCGAGACGCACCGCGGTCCCGCCGCCCGGGTCCTCCGCAGCTTTGCTCCGTGTCTCCCTGGTCTGCTGGAGACCAGCAGACCAGGGAGACAGGGAGCAAAGCCTCCGAGGACGTCAGCAGCGGGATAGCCGCGGCGTGTCAGGGCTGCCCGCTGCCCGCGTGCTCCCCGTCTCCCTGGTCTGCTGGTCTCCAGCAGACCAGGGAGACGGGGAGCAAAGCCGCGGAGCACGCGGGCAGCCCAGATGCACCGCGGCTGTCCCGCTGCCGGCGTCCTCGGAGGCTTTGCTCCCCGTCTCCCTGGTCTGCTGGTCTCCAGCAGACCAGGGAAACGCGGAGCAAACCCTGTTCGTAACTGCGGAGTCGGATCCGCATAACTCGGGGACTGCCTGTATTTTAAACAGATAGTCTCCATGTATTTTATAGTATGTAAAGACTTTAGTGTACTATCTTTTTGCCCTTTCATCATTTCAGCAGAGAAATGGCTCATGCATCAAACATACACATTCTCTTAGCTATCTGCTAGCATCAAGGATACAGTGGAGACCAGAGGTAAAGCAAAGCAGCCTTACTTCTTCTAGGCATACATTTAAGAATGTCAGAAAAAAACAAAGTGTGGTCAAGTAAAGACCACAAATCTTTCTGGTTGTTATTCTTTAGCACATGCTGAACTACAACATAACCCCACTGCTCCTGTAAGTATTGCAGATGAAAATTCTTTTCCCTTGTATGAGAGCAAAATTCTCATCTAGCCCTCTTCAATGTAGCATCATTTTAAACCAGAAAGTAACTCCTTCACGTGTAGACTCAAATTTTTCTTTTAAAAAACAAACTTTTTTTCTGTTAGTTAATTTTCTAGGCTGCTCAGTAAATTGAAGCATGTGGTAAGAACCTGTCTAGCAACATACATTCCAATGACCTACTTTGTCTTCCAGGTCATGTATGCTGAACTTTCTTTGCTATCAACACATTGAGGTAACAGCAGAATGAGGCTGTGTCATGGTGACTGTTCAACTGAACAGATATTGAAATAAACCCACAGTATAAATAATTGGAGAACCAGCATTTGTCAGGATACACTATGGTATGTAAAAAAAATTAAGGTGTTAACTTTTAGACGAAGGACAGTCTGTGGTTAAAACATGGAACCCTGAATTGGGAGAGCTTTTTCATCTTCCCAGCTCTGCCACACACTTGCTGTGTGACCTTGGGCAAGTCACATCTCCTTCTGCCTTATTTTTCCCATCTGAAAGATGGGGATAATAATAATTACACCGCAGAGGAGTGCGCTGAGTCAGCAAAGCATGCTGACATTCTTGGCTGTCTAAGTACAAAGTACTTTTCAGGAACATGGTGGATTTAGAGCAAGAGGTTACTGCTAGTAACTGAGGCCTATACTAGACCCAGAAATAATATATTACAGAGTTATGTGAAAATACTGCAAAGGAAAAAACAATCCTTACCTTGTCAGCAAAGTGTTGTATGATAAAAGCTTTGTTTGACATACGTGGTTTTTCAAAGAGCACACATTTATTCAAATGTGTGTTATACAACTTCTGGGCCCAAGAGCCATCTGATCCTTTTGGCATCTATATAAGGGAATATAAAACATCATTTATACATGTTGTGGACCTTTTAGAGGTGAATAATATCAGAAAGATGGTTCTGCAATAACGGGCAACCACATTTTGTATTCTACTTCAAATTTAAGCCCCCTGCTACACTGAAGTTTGCAAGTAACTTGTTATGGGTCTGACTCTGCAAACAGTTATCACTGAGCAACTTGTTTACTACTGCAGATTGTATCACCGGGACTATTCTCAGCAATGTTTCTGTGAGTGGACCCTACCCAAGTTACAGACACTCTGAAGAGAACAGGGGGAAAGAACAAAAAAGAAAAGGGAGAGATAAATACATTCGATCAACAAACTTTCAGTGCAGTATATCTAGAAGCAAAAAGTATTATACACAAGACAGTTTCTTATTCAAGACAGACTTACTAGGTCAAAGCATATCCATCACTATTAGTTGTTTGTAATGTCTTAGCAAGTAGAAGCCCCAAGTCAGGGATCCAATGAATTTAACACTGTACACATATGAAATAAAAAGATAATCCCTGCACCAAACAGTTCATAATCTTAGTATATGATAAACAGATAGAGAACAAAAAGAACAATGAGGGGGGATGAACTGGGAAAGTGTGAGGAAAGACAACACCGAAACCAATACAATAGTATAGTAAGAAGCAGCTGCAGTATATCAACTGTCTACTCACTGTCCAATGTTTTGTAGGCACCATGGCAGAACTGAGTTTAAGGAGAGATTTGAAGGAGGCAGTGTGGTGGTTTTGCAGATTTTTATAGAAAGTTCTTTACACAGAGGACATAGGAAAAAGCATGAAGGTGGTTAAAGGGGAATTGAATGTCTGGGCAGTGATGGCTAGCACTACTGGTTCCATAACATAGAATTGTTCAGAAGAGGGTCTTGGAAGACCATACAGGGTTTAAGTGGCTTGTGTTTGATGCTGCAGAAAAGGAGGAACCAATGGAGGAATTCAAAAAGAGGAGTGAGGTATTCAGAGCATGAAGGCAGGGGGATAATCTTAGCAGCAAGGATTTGAAAGGACTTCAGGTGGAGGAGTGAGTAGGAGAAAGTTGCACTGGAAAGGAGAAAGTCACAATAGTCAAGACACAAGATGGTTAGAGACCGGACAAGAGCTATAGATACGTGGACTTAGAGGAAAGGCCAGAATATGCCTGTCTTTTGTTCTCCAGTAGTTGCTCCAAATAACTAAAATCCAGAACATCAAAACAATCATAAGAACATAAGAATGGCCATAGGTCAGACCAAAGGTCCATCTAGCCCAGTATTCTGACTGCTGACAGTGGACAGTGCCAGGCGCCCCAGGGGGGGTATACTGAAGACAATGATCAAGCAATGTGTCTCCTGCCATCCTTCTCCAGCCTTTGACAAACAGAGGCCAGGGGCACCATTCCTTACCTCCTGGCTAATAGCCTTTTATGGACCTAACCTCCATGAATTTAACAGAGTTTTAAAAAGAGCTAGATATAGTCCTAGCCTTCACAGACTCCTCTGGCAAGGAGTTCCACAGGCTGACTGTGCACTGTGTGAAGAACTTTCTTTTATTAGTTTTAAACCTGCTACCCATTAAGTTCATTTGGCGTCCTCTAGCTCTTATATTATGGGAACAAGTAAATAACTGTTCTTTATTCACTCTCTCCATTCCACTCATGATTTTATAAACTGAAAAGTCCCAGTCTCTTTAGCCTCTCCTATGGGACCCATTCCAAACCCCTAATCATTTTAGTTCCCCATTTTTGAACCTTTTCTAATGCCAAAATATCTTTTTTGAGGCGAGGAGACCACATCTGTACCCAGTATTCAAGATGTGGGCGTACCATAGTTTTATATAGGGGCAGTAAGATATTCTTCATCTTATTTTCTATCTTTTTAAATGATTCCTAGCATCCTATTTGCTTTTTTGACTGCCGCTGCACACTCGTGGACGTTTTCAGAGAACTATCCACGATGACTCCAAGATCTCTGATTAGCTGTAACTAAATTAGCCACCATCATATTATATGTATAGTTGGGGTTATTTTTTCCAATGTGCATTACTTTACACTTATCCACATTACATTTCATTTGCCATTTTGTTGTCCAATCACTCAGTTTGGTGAGATCTTTTTGAAGTTCTTCACACACTGCTTTGGTCTTGACTATCTTGAACAGTTTAGTATCGTCTAGAAACTTTGCCACCTCACTGCTTACCCCTTTCTCTAGATCGTTTATAAATAAGTTGAATAGGATTGGTCCTAGGACTGACCTTTGGAGAACACCACTAGTTATACCTCTCCATTCTGAAAATTTACCATTTATTTCTATCCTTTGTTTCCTGTCTTTTAACCAGTTCTCAATCCATGAAAGGATCTTGCCTCTTATCCCATGACAACCTAATTTACACAAGAGCCTTTGGTCAGGGACCTTGTCAAAGGCTTTCTGGAAATCTAAGTATACTATATCTACTGGATTCCCCTTGTTTACATATTTGTTAACCGCTTCAAAGAACTCTAATAGATTAGAGTTATGATTATAGGATAAGGAAACTCGAAATAAATAGGAGAAGGGAAGGGGGGGGGAAAGATGTTCTGTCGCCTACCCCCCTACTCTCAGTATACTCTCCTGATACTTTATGCATAGAGGTAGGGGAGTGGGCGACAGAACATCTTTCTTTCTCCCCCACCCCCTCCTTCTCTTCTCCTATTTATTTTGAGTTTCCTTATCTTCTAATCATAACTCCAGTCATCTGAAGAATTGGTCTGTGCCCATGAAAGCTCATGACACCATCTACATGTTTTGTTAGTCTATAAAGTGCTACCAGACCATTTGCTTGCTGTTTTTTTCTATAAGGGTGTGTCTAGACTACAGGGTTTTGTCGACAAAAGTGGACTTTTGTCGACAGAAGGTGTTATTGCATGTAAACTGTCCTTTGCATCTACACTACCATGTCGACAAAGCAGCTTGCTTTGTCGACAGAACTGAATGTAGTGTAGATGCTCTTTGTCGACAGAAGTTTTGTTGACAGTATCTGTCGACAAAACTTCTGTCGACAGAAGCCTGTAGTCTAGACATACCCTAACAGACTAACTTGGCTACCCCCGAAGCTCCAAGACATCATAAAGTGTAGGTGGGCTTGATTCCCATAAGCAGTGCATAAAGAAATAGGAGACCAAGTGTATATCCTGAGGTATAAAAGTCAAGTCATTTGAATACATACCTTACATTCCTCATCTAGCAGATCCAAGATGCCCAGTTTGGCCTCTATGAGATTAATACAAGGCTGATTGTCATAGAAATCAATCAAAGTCCATGGAATTTGTTCCTTCATATATTCCTCCTGTTCCAGCTTAAATACATGCTACGTGGAAAAAAAAATCTGTGAATGAAAATTAAGGCCAAATACACTGTTTTCTTGTTAATTTGTTTTCTTCGTGGTACATTAAACCTAGCCAATCAGTGACATACAAGTTACAACTGAGCCAAATAATAAACAAGTGGAAGAAAGGCAAATTAACCCTTTTCTTCTAGCCTATGCAGACTAAATTAAAACATTCATTAAAAGCAAAGCTTGGCTTTTTTCCCTCACTCATAACAGAATCTATTATCGGGCTATTTGTGAACTTGTGAGCATATGCATCAGAGAGAGAGAGATACAAACACACATTTGCTTCTTCCACAACACTTGTGCCACGTCTTTGAAAACAAGATACAAAAATACAGAGACAACTGTTTTGAAAAGTAAATTAGAGCCCCACAAAATTTTCAAAATGAAAGTTCAAGTTCTCAAAATTTGAGATTTTAAAATAGTCAAGGTTGTGTTACAATTACCCTATTTTACACCAAAAAAATACTTTTGGATGTTTTCTACTGAGACACAATTTTGAGATTCATTTGTTTTCAAGTGGCGTTATGTTCAAACAAAACTTAACAGATTTTTAGAAGGAAGAAACAAAGAATCAAAGAGACTTTCATGTGTTTCATGTAAGAAACTCATTTTGCAAAACTTTGTGAAAGTTAAATTTTGCTACATCAACTTCAGTTTTAATTTAATTATTATTTCATAGAAGGTAATACAAAATTACACAGCCCTAACAGAATGTGCACAGAAAGCAAAGTGAACATTTTAGAACAAAAATTCCAATAGTAAAATATTAAACATGCAAACTTTTGTCATTTTAACATTATTTTATTTAACTAAAGTTTCCATAGGATTTGCTTGTTTACTTAATTTAAACTGTATTTTTTGTCACAGTTAAATTGTAATACATATAATCAGAAATGGGTAAATTTTTTTTAGCAAATAGAAATTTTTCCCAAAATGCATATTTAGGGCTCCAAAATGATTTACAAATTTAAATAGAATTTGACAAATAGTTTAATTTGGGGGAAAATGGAAAAAAACGTTTCAAAATGTTTCACTTTGAACATTTTGAAATGTTTTGTTTCAAGTTTTCATTACAAAATGGCATTACATTTCCAAATTTAGCAAAAAGAAAACATGCACACAAAAATGTGAAAAACACACGAGAATGGCCAAATTAAAACAAAAAGCTATTTTGAAATTGTCCAGAAATGTTTCAGTCCATTATCAACAACATTTTTAAAATTTGTTAATTTGACCAAAAATTCAAAACATTTGTTTTGGCTTAAAAATCAAACCATCTGCCCCCTTGGCTCTCTCAATTTTTTGGTTTAATTCCTAAACTGAAATGTCATTATTCCCTCAGCTCTCTATATAACTATTCTGACTCACAAAAAATTCAGAATATGTTCTAATAAGTATCAACATTTGTGACACTATTTAGGAGACACATAACATTAGTCTAGCTGAAGACACACAACAGTCTCAAGGCATGCCTACACTAGGAAATTATTCTGAAATAACTTATTTAGAAATAATAACTTCCAAAATAAACTAATTTGAAATAAGTGTGATTCCTCATGACAAGCAGAAGTTATTACTTGGAAATATCAGGCTTGGTAGTGTGGACGTTCCCCAACCTCCCTTCATTCTAGGCTCCCCTTATCTGTAATATCTCCCAAGGGTGACCCCAGGTTGGGTGGACAGGGCTCAAACCCTCAACCTCTGGGTCCTGAGGCAGGTACCTTATCCACTGCACCACTGGAAGAGCCTACCAAGTAGACCAGGACTCAGGATTATCCTTTAGTGCCCTCTTAATTCAATGTGGAAGACTATCAACACATTATATCTCCAGCTCACAACAGCAAGAAAGCAGAAAATTATTCTGACAAAATAGTTTATCCTTTTTATTTTGTTAGCTTAAGCTTTATTCAATGCCTTTAAATATAAAGAGTCCTTAGAAGCAGCTTAGGGGAGCTGCACTACATTTTAAGCACTTAACACCAACATTATATGGAAAGAGAATTCCTCTCTGGAATTAAACTATAGTATTGCTAAATGCAAAACTTCTTTTATTGAAGTACAGGTTGAACCTTCTAAATCTGGGATTCTGTGGTCCAGCAGGATCACGGATGTTGCTGGACCAGAGAGTCCGGGAGTGTGAGCCTGTCAGGAGTCCAGTGGCAGGGAGCAGTCAGGTCCCAAGGGTGCTGGACCTGGGTGGTCCAACCTGTAGTAGTCAGGTTGAATTTGAGCCATGTTCTTCGCTATTGATATATAGTTACATTCTATATTTGGTAAGATACAGATATACAGTAAACTTCTGATAATCCGGCACCTTTAGGACCCAGGGGGTGCCAGATTATCAAATATGCCAGACTATCAGAAGGGGGGGGGCTATGAGGGGTCTGGGGTGGGGTGGGGTGGGGTGGGGGGAGATGGTCAGTTTCAGCTGCGGCTGAATCAGGGACACCTGCGGCAGAGCAGCCGGGGTGCTGCCAGGTTGGTCTGGTAGCGCCGCCCCTCGGCACTGCGAGACCAACCTGGCAGCACCCCAGCTCTGCTCTTGGGGACGCCTGGGACAGAGCAGATGGGATGCTGTCGGGTTGGTCCCACAGCGCCGAGGAGCGGTGCTACGGGATCAATCCGACAGCACCCCAGCTGCTCTGCCCCAGATGTCCCCGATTCAGCCGCTGCTGAAACTGACCAGCGGCTGACCAGAATCAGGTTGTGGAATCATCATCTCTGGAGATATTTAAGAGTAGGTTAGATGTAGGTTAGATAAATGTCTATCAGGGATGGTCTAGACAGTATTTGGTCCTGCCATGAGGGCAGGGGACTGGATTCAATGACCTCTCGAGGTCCCTTCCAGTCCTAGTATTCTATGATTCTACGATTCCATGATATCCAGGCAATTTATCTGTAAACGTTTGGTAGCACCACATTTAAATTTTTCTTAAATTTCATCAGATTTCCTGATTCCATGAAATTCTGTTTTCTTATGCAAGTGCACAGCAATTGCCAATTCCACTTTGTACAACTTCTTCCCTGCAGCCCCTAGAGCAGAGGTCATACTAGAAGAGGGAGTGAGTAGCCAGACTATGATGCACTCCCGATATTCTGGGACATATAGTCCCTAAGAGGCCATAATCAGCCAGTCAGTTGTGAATCTAAGATGGATGCAGCAGAAACTCTGACCCTCTGGGAGGGTTTGGTAACCTCTTAGAACTCATTATGGACACAGCAGACACAGCAGTAGCCACAGAAAAGACCATCTGTTCTCTCAGTCATAACGTGGGTGCAGGGTTTGCTGCTGCCTTGTAAGGAAGGAAATAGAATAAAGGTGAAAACAGTCTGAATCACAAGAATTAATCCTTGGGATTCTCCTGTGACAGAATCTTTGCTATAAGGGTGAGAAACCTTTGAAATACCTTAAAAGCCGGGCACAGAGAAAAATCTTGGGAAGCTGAGACCCTCTGTAGCAACAGCATGAGCAACACTACAATAATACTGTGAATATTCTGGAGTGGGAATATTCAACTTTATTTCTGACATAGTTTACTTCCAAGTGCTCTGTGTGGTTGGAACATGTACCCATGGCATAGGATCCAGCTTCCCAGAATACATCACTGCTGAGGTATATTTGCATATATATATATTAAAACTGTTCCAACAATCCAGTGGAGCCTAGCAACACTGCTGACATTTGGAGCCTGGCATAAATCATTCTGTTCATCTTCATGCAGATAAACTACATCATTACAAACTACATCTCTGGCCCAGGATAGCAGGATTATCTGTTGAAATTAAGTGCTCTCTGAAGGAGGAAAAATAAAGAGGCGCCTCTCACCCTGCTGACTTCAATCAATGTTAGGAAGTGGCTGTACTCTTACAAATCATGCTAATGTACACCATAAACCAAGAAAATTAAAGTGTCAGATTTCCAGAACTGAATGTCTGCTTGATGCAGCCACTAAAGAGGTTTGCACTGGAAGGTATGCAGATATGACTGGTTCCAAACTAATCTGTATTCTTATTGACCGTTTTTTCAACATCTTAACAGCAAAATACTGCTTCTGTTGACTTAAAGCTATTACTATGGTAAGAATTTAAAATATGCCCAAAGTACTCGGTATTTATAGAATCTTATTTCCAGAGATGGTCTAAATCAGTGTTTCCTAACTGGAGTGCCATCAGGGCCAAACAGATGTGCCGCAGAATTTTTTGAAAAATTACATTTAAAAACAAAAATGTCTGAGCATCACATTCCATTCCCCAAAATGAGATTAAAATAGTAAATTTGAATCCTGCACAGCAGGGACAGGGTTGGGGAAAAGTGGGTGGGTGAGATTCTGTAGCCTGCATTGTGCAGGGGAGCAGACTAGATGATCGTAATGGTCCCGTCTGACCTTAAAGTCTATGAAAAGCTGCCTTCTGATTGGCTGTTTGTCTCACTACCCCACTTTGGTTGGGACTAGAACAAATCCCGGAGAAACAGAGGTGAGGAGGAGGATTGAACTGGGGGAGTACAGGGCTGGATCTGAGGTGTGGAAACTAGGGTTGCTGAACTGGTGGGGATGGAGAAGCTGTGGAGGCAGAACTGGTGATACCTGGATGGGGAAGAATTGGTGTAAAGTGGGAGATCTGGGGAGGCAGAACTGGTGGGTCTTGGAGGGGCAGAGTTGGTGTGAGGTAGGGTCTGGGTGGGGCAGAACTTGTGGGGTCTGGGGTGGCAGTGGGGTAGAACTGCGGTCTTAATGGTGTAAAATGTGTGAGTTGACTGAAAGTCTTAACCACAGTCTGCACAACACAATTAATGATGTTAGACTCTAACATTATTAACTGTATTGTGCAGATGGTGAATAATGAAGGGTGGTAAACAGCTGAAACCAAAGCAAGACGAGAGTGAGTTCATTTGTAGACAATATGCTAGTGCGCCTGAAAATAATTAAAAGTATCAAGGTGCGCCAAGGCAGAGAAAAGGTTGGGAACCCCTCTCTTAATTCCCCAGCCATTCTACTCTAAGCCCCACGTCTAAGACCCCTTACATTGTTACACTGAAGGAATTCATCTCAGACACAGGGGATCTAATTAACAGAACAGATTTTGGAAAAATGGAGAGAAGAGGTGCCAATAATTTCCTACTTACCATATTGAACTGTTGCTGCAGTTTTTCATTGGCATAGTTGATACAAAACTGTTCAAAGCTGTTTATCTCAAATGTCTCGAACCTGCAACACCAAGACATTCAGAGTTACTACCACAATGTAAAGATGTTATAAATGATTTTGTAATTTAAAATAATCTATCTCATAATATTTACACAGGGCAATCAGTGGTATTCAGTTGGTTGTACTGAGTATAAACATGACACAACAGAGTGGCAAGACAGATGGGGGCAATGACATCCCAGAGCCAGGAGCAATTGAGAGAGACTTTCTCCTTGCTCAAGGGGTGTCAATGTGGTGATGCTTATGGCTCCTGAAGAGTATGTTAGCCATCCTTGCTCCCACAGTGCCCTATCTACAACACAGCCTCAGAAGAGGATGTACATTCAACTCTCCAGGGCAGAGGAAAAAGTGCTACAACGGCTGCTGCAAAAAACAAGAAAAAAAGAAATGAAAAGAGAGCCCAGAAGAGAGATGGGCAATGGTGCAAAATCAGATGTGTGCAAAGGGAAAGGACTGGATCCCATTTATTAAACCATCAGCAAAAAAGTGGAGATTTATGAAGCAGAACAGAATATGGCAGTTTAAGGTTAAACTGCCATACTGTCCGTGTTAATAGCAAACTGTAACCCAAATACTTGGACTATACTAATCAATATGAAAGTCTAAGCACAAGCATATCTGTATATTGTAATTTCCCCCCATTGTGATGACTACTGTATATGAGCTACCAAAAACTTGTTCAAGTCCAAGATCCAACTATGAATGTCTAATCTGTATGGGTATGTCTACACTACCCTCCTAGTTCAAACTAGGAGGGTAATGTAGGCATACCGCACTTGCAAATGAAGCCTGGGATTTGAATTTCCCGGGCTTCATTTGCATAAGCGGGGAGCCACCATTTTTAAAACCCAGCTGGTTCGAACCCCGTGCAGCGTGGCTACACGGGGCTCGAACTAGGTAGTTCAGACTAGGCTTCCTATTCCGAACTACCGGTACACCTCGTTCCACAAGGTTTAAAAATGGCAGCTCCCCGCTTATGCAAATGAAGCCCAGGAAATTCAAATCCCGGGCTTCATTTGCAAGTGCGGTATGCCTACATTACCCCGCTAGTTCGAACTAGCGGGGTAGTGTAGACATACCCAAAGCCAGGACACAGGTCCGAGATGGTGTGTCAAAACCAACACACCTAATAACCCATTACCCCCTTTAATCACAATAACTAGTCGCCAGTGGGATTTTTCATGGTTTTCACCATGCACCAATACATGTGCTAAAGAAACTGACTGCAACTCAGAGGCTACCTTCTTGTAGTAAGATACTTATGGACCAAATCTCTGGTATCGCTGACACAGAAGACTCACCCATAAATGTCCAATACGCCGATGAACGAATGCTGCTTTACTGAAGAATGCAGAGCTTTGTTCACGTGATCAACAATCCAGTTAAAGAGTTTGGCATAGATATGTTTGGCAAGAGCATCTCTGGCATTGATGGCCTGCAGTTTGGAAATGGGCTTGATGTAGGTCTCAGAAGCAGTAGCAAGCTTCCTATGGCAAAGCCAGTGAGACATCTCTTCATATTCCACACCCATGAGGTCACAGAAGATAGTGAGGGGTTCATGTTTGGGCTAAAATAAAAATAATGTATTTAGGCCCTTAAAACAATATTACTAATATTGTACATTTAATGTCACTGGGTTTTTCTGTTACGAATTTATCTAATAATCAGCTGCAACAATTATGTTTTCACACCTCTTCCTTTCTCTGTATCTATTTGCCGACTTGTTGCTCAAACTCATATTCTTTTGTAAATTAGCATAATCACAGAAATAGCAACATAATTTCCTCTAAGTGAATGTCTGTGGGTTGAGTCCCATTCAGAGTATTCACAATCTCACCAAAGAAATGAGTTACATACGTTTTCATGTGGTGATTAATATTTGGACTCATAATCTGCTGAGCTAAAACAATCATAAACTCAGATTTGACTTAGAAGCCAGAGAATCTTTACAGCACATATGTATTTATCCCTAGTTGGTATTTATTATATGAGAGTGCATGTCTCAATTGCATAACCTGGATGAAATCAAGAAGAGGAGGTGTGTGTGGGCGTTCTTAAGAGGGAAAAGATAAAATATAGGAGCACTAATCTGGGTGACACTCTCATACACTCGCATATAATTCTTCTAGTGAGAGATCAATGAAGTTTATTTAATTCAAAAGTCAAGTATTTGCAGGGGCAAAAAAGGAAGCACTTTAGAAACTGGTCTCAGATATAAACATAAAAAAAGATGTTTCCCTATTGAATTCTGGGGAGAAATATAAAACAGTCAAGCATGTTAAAAGATGTAAATACAGCTCTCACATTGAATTTTATACCTGAAATAGTCATATTTCCTCCATGGGAATGAAATACTGAATTGATCACCCGTACTTCTACATTACAGCAACTCAGTCAAGTGCTGCTCATGGGCTTGTGAGTCTCACACCTAATCATTGCCAAGTAAACTACCACCTTATATATTAAATGATAGCACAGATCTTTCCCATGAATAAACATTTTCATGTCAGGCTCACTATTCACACCAGCGGACAGTCAGCTGACAAGAAGCAGGACCAAAAGGATTTGAATAGCACCAAAGACATTTTTAATCTTACAGACAACTGGGCACCAAAGGCCAAGAATATATTGATCTCTTATTTTCCAGCCTTCAGCCTCTGCCCCTCCCTTCTTTTTGAAAGGTCTGGGGCACAATATATTATACCATCCAATTCCAGTTAACTAAGGATGTCTTTCAGTTTACAGATAACTATTTCGAGATTGGAACAACAAAATGGCAATAAAATAATCCCACTATAACAACGAGAAAGTCCTTGTTAACAAGTGACACCCAGACCAATTTCTGTCCTACTTTATGTCCTTCATTACAAATTCACCCAGTACCTCAATAATAAACATACTCTGTTGCTGCTTATTTCACGGTAAAGTTTCAACACACAATTTAGGTGCAATACATCAATGGCCAGCATAGTAAGTTTCAGTTCTGTCAATACGAAGATGATTTTGTAACTTAGGCTTTCTGCAAATCAATTTCATCATTTGTGCTGCTGCTCATTCTTCAGAGACTTGAAGTAATGCCAGGAAACCAAGAAATATTGCATGCTTCCTGACATTAACAAAAGGGTAAATTTTCATGTTCTGCTTTAACATAATGGGCCAAATTCTAGGCAGAGGACTTTAATGACATTAGGAGACGTGTTATGACACTGACCACAGAAGGGGTAGCATGAGTTCCTCCTAAAGTTTCCTGCCTAGAATCACTACTTGATGCAGTTTCCAAGAAGTGCCTGATTAAGACACACCTTGGGGTCAGCCCTGTTTAATGTTGTGAAACTGCACCAGCTAGGTTCAAAATGTGGTATCAGAGCAAATAGATTCATCAGCTGGGCTCTGACATAGAACATGTCATACATCCCAACGACTACTAGCATGGGCACTTCAGCACTGACAGCAAGCACAAAGAAGAAAAGGGGAGACTGGAATTGCTACATTGCTACAGTTCAGGCTATGTCTAGATTGCAGGCTTCTTTCAAAAGAAGCTTTTCCGGAAGAGATCTTCCAAAAACTTCCTCCAAAACAGAGCATCCACACTGCCAAAGTGCATAGAAAAAGAGATCTGCTTTTTCGAAAGGTAGCGTCCATTCAGTGTGGATGCTCTCTCACATTTAAGCTGTGATTACTATTGATGGAGTGGCCACCAGGGCACCTGTGCTTTTTCCTCTTTCCTCTTCCTTCAAAAGAGCTCCCTCTTCCCCGTCCACACACGCCTTTTTCCAAAAGAGCTCATTTGGTAAAAAGGCTTCTTCCTCGTAGAATGAGGATTACCAATGTCGGAAAAACCCCTCTGTTCTCTTGATTTTCTTTCAGAAGAACGCAATTGCAGTGTGGATGTAACTGAAGTTTTTTCAGAAAAACGGATGTTTTTACAAAAAAACCCTCTGTAGTCTAGACATACCCTCAGAGAGCAGAAGGAGGAAAATAAACACTGCCTGGCATGTTAATAAAAATTCAAGGTCTTATAAGGAAAAAAACTTTCTATCATTTGTGACTCCCAAGGAAAACAAACAAAAGAGCCAAACAAATCAGCCACCTTTGTTTCCCACTACCAGGAGACACGTCACCTGCAGAAGCCTTTTGGGAAGAGAAATGGGATTGTCCTCAATGAACAGAGAAAGGAGGTCCACTTAAGATAAACTATATAGACCAGGGGTCAGTAACCTTTTCAAACCAAAGAGCCAAACTACATCAAAATTCGGAACAAGTGGTCAACAAAGAGCTGTATAGGAATGCCCATTTGCATGACTGAAAATATACAACTTAATTTTATTGATAATTGACATAATATTAATAATGGCATAAATGAAACGTTGTACTCAAGGACTTTATTTAATGGGACTTCTGCTGCTGCATCTTTTCACACATTTCTTTGAAGTTTACATCACAACTGGTCAAAACCAGCTCCATGCACACATTCAGTCTGCCTTCTGGTCTGCCACAATCTTATGGTGGGGGTTGGAGATGTGGGGGTGCAGGAGTATGGGCTGGGGTGTATGAAAGGCTCAGGGCAGGAGGGTTGGGTGTATGATGGGCTCAGGACACAGGTTTGGGGTGTGTGGGTGGTGCCTATGTTATGGCAGGGGACTGGAGATGTGGTGGTGCAGAAGTCAGGGGATGTGGGAGTATGAGGGGCTCAGGGGGTTCAGGTATTTGATGGGCTCAGGGTTGGGGTCTGGGAGAGGTGCAGGAGTGTTATGATGCTGCAGCCAGATGGGAACTGGGCCCCAATTGGGTCTTGTTGGCCAGGCTTCATTTTTAAATAAAGTAAAATATTACATCCAACACAAAAGGTTGCAACATTGTCTTTATTTACGGCAGGGGTAGGGAACCTTTTTTGGGTTAGGGGCCACTGTCCCACAGAAAAATCACTCAGGGACCACACAAGTGAGTAGCATAAAAACAAGCCCTCCAAAATCCTCCAACGCTCACTGATGTGGCCACCAACTGAGACACCTCCCTCCCCTGGTATTCCAGCCCCATGGGGGCAGGGAGAGAAGGGTAGAAAGGTTTGAGGTTCCAGGGTTAGTGGATTTGTGGGGCCCCTCCTAGGCTCTAGGGTGGGGCCAAAAATGAGGGGTCCAGTATGTGGGACAGAGCTGCCTGTGAGTGGGATAGAGTGAAAAATCCGGGTGGGAGGCAGGGTGCAGGAACAAGCTACGGGTAGGTGCCTGGTCAGGGGAGAGGGGGAAGGAGCAAGCTGGGGCAGGTATCTGGCCAGGGGGGAGGGCACAGGACCAGGGTGAGGGTGGGTGTCTGAGCAGGAGCAGCTCGACCAGTACCTGGTGGTCTCCAGGAATGAGTATCTCTCAGGCAGAATCTTCAGGCAGCCCTGGAAGAAGCGCACGTGCCGCTTCTTTAGGAAATCTAGCCGCTCCTCGTCCCCAAAGTTGGATTCTCTGCTGCCATCTTAACTGCTTCCACCTCTCCGACAGCGCCTGCATGCTCTACGTGCATCACCCCCACGGCCGGATGCACTCTTTCCGGTGATCACCAGGCAGAGGGAGGCTGCGCAGCTCCCGTGTCCTGCCTCCCCGGAACATGGGAGATGGTAGGGTGGGATAAGGAAACACGTGTATGGGGAAGGGAGGAGCAGGGGCTTTCCCCCGCCCCGCAGGAAGCCGCTGCTGGCTCAAATATTGCGGGGGGCATGATGCTGGATGGTCAGCACAGGCTCTTTGTTGCAGGTGGGAGAGGAGCGGGGGGCGGGAAGGGGGGGGTGCTGTGCTCGAGATGCGAGCCATATATGGCTCATGAGCCTTAGGTTGCCAACCCTGATATAGACTCTTCACTACTTGCTTCTAGAATGGTAAGAGAGGAAGGGCTCCTGCAGCCAGGACTGACAAAACTCTAGTGTCATTAACTTGCTGAACATAAGATACAAGGGGAGAGAAGGTTGCTCTTCAAACGGCTTCTTTTGTGAAATGTTCACTTTGTAGATATCTGGATCTGCATTAACCAGCAAATCCAGGAAAGATTCTTGACACATTGCGGGACCATTTGGTGTGGGAGTACAGATGCTCACCCATTCAAGACTTCTAAGCTAGCATGTTTGGAAGAATTCCCTAGAAAAGACTATTTGTGAATTCAGCAGGGACTCAAGAGAGCCTCAGAAATAATATGGAGGGCCTCTGGCAGGGATCTAGAAAGGGAACAGCAGATTCCATTTGTGCAGAGTAGCAAGAAAAATCTAGAAATAAAAAATAAGTTGCTGTATTTTTGTATTGGCTTTGCATGGGGGCTCTGCAAACGAAGAAGATTCCTAACCAATGTTCCCTCTAAACTTTTCCATCCATGTGTGGAATTTTTCCATCAATACGCAGAATACATTTTTGTGTCCCAATACATGTGTGAATGTGCACCAGTATTTGGGGAAAAACCTAGCTGTAGGCACTCTGCTAATCAGCTGCGCAGCATTTGAATCTCTCCTAAGCAGCAGCACAAGTGCATAGCTTACAGAGAACAGTGCACCTAACCAAAAACCACAGAAATGTCCCAACTGAAACTTTATCCTTTTAACTCATTAATAACTTACAGGGATCGTGCAGCTGTCAGCATCCCGAGAGGTAAAGCCAACGTTGCCCAGGTGAAGGATCCCAGCGAGGATTCGAAAGATTCCCATCTGGTAGGAATCATTAATCCCTAAAAGAGAATGAATATAATGTTCTGAGTGAAGAGTGAAGTAAAGACCAAAAAGACACCCAGCTGATGAAAAGGAGGGCCCAATATTTGTAAATAGGAATGATAAAATCTACTGGAATTTTGTGAGAAATTGCTGCCACCACCTCTCATCTCTAAGTTTGTGTGAGAAATCCTGCACAGAAAATGCTATTAAAATTATTCTTGACCCTCCTATCATTAGGTTTTACAATAAAATGCAAGGAAGATGTACTTTAAAAAAATACTAAATATTTTAATGAAGTGCTTGTGTTGCTGCTTAGTTTATAAAACCCTCGAAATCATATATATATATACTACAGTGTCAGAAACCAACATATGGTTGATGGTATGATATGAAGAAACTTGCACAGATACAGACAGACATCATCTTTCTATCCAAGTGCAAGAAGATGGACATCGTACCCAAAGAATCCAACAGTTATTATTGCTTAATATTTCCTCTTCCTTGTACTAAAAATTTGATTACAGTACCTTCATTGTACTTTAAAAGTAGCCGAATCCCAAAGGTTATCAAAGACTCTCTCTATTTTAAATATCATAAAGGAAGAATGAACTAAAACATTTACTATATAGCTATGATTCCAAAGCCTGAATGAGGCCAATACATCTCCAGCATAAAAGTATAATTACCTAGCAAAGTGCAGGCCTGTCTGGTGTGTACCATTTCCTTAGCATCATCAATGCCATCAATCACTGGACTACTCCCTTGCTTTGTATAGTGAAAATAAGTTGCATTCCCTATAAGAAAGAACAACAATTTTTACAACACACTACAGTAGAAACCACACAGCTGCAACCATCTTTGTGTTAAGGTGTGTAACAGGTCTCTCTCTTCTTAATCTGAATGTAGGGTTGCCAACCCTCAAGGAGCTTCCTGGAGTTTAATTAGATTAATCTTTAATTAAAGTTTATATAATGTGATGAAATCTCCAGGAATTCATCCAATCAAAGATGGCAACCCTAAGGCTAAATGGCAGAACCCATGGTTTGAAATATATTTCAGTATATTTGAATCAGTCTACGGGCCTTCTGCATTAGAGAACTTCTCTTGCTCCGGTTTAATACCACATCCAAATGTTTCTAAGCCATTTGCTCCTTCAACAGGTTCACTGTGTCAATAAGCAGGGGACCAAGGCAGCAGTTGCACCAAAGCCCAGAGATCCAAAAGGGCCTGGGGCTCCCGCTGCTGCTACTATGGCAGTGCTCAGAGCCCTGGGCCCTTTAAATCACCACTAGAGCACCGTGCTCTGGGCTACTCTGAGGGTTGGGGCAGAAGTGGGGTGCTGCGGTCTGGGCGACACTGAGGGCTGGTTGCCTCTGTCCCACCCCTTCCTGTAGTGTCGAGCTGCCTCCCCCTTGCCCAGAGGCCTGGAAAGTCAGTCCACCTCCTCTGGCTGTGTCCATATTAATCAGAACAGTCTCTGGAAACTAGTACTGCAGATCCTGTTGTATTAATTTCAATCCCCCCCCCAAAAAAAAAAAAATTAAAGGTGTTATAAACTCTTTGGAGAATTCATGGAAGGACATGGACAAAAAAAGCACAAAACAGCACGGCGTGGAAAGTTGCGATCTGCATCGGTGGCGAGACTATCCACATTGATGAAATCACAGCTCTTCCAAGTATTCCAAGTATTAACTCCTTCATTGTTCCATCAATTGTCGCAGCAGATCTTCAGGCTATAACATACTCGTGCATGGAAAGGTGCCACCCAAGAATAGGTGCATAGCTGACAGCAGGGTGCTAATGTTATGGTGCACACATATTTTAAAATTGATTGCGCATGTAGTTTTTCCATTGCCGTGGTTTCCAGTCTCAATGGCATAGTCCAGAGTACGCAGTTGGTTCGGTCTGAGGATTGCTGCATTCCCACTGAGATTGTGAGCATCTGTTACAGGGCACGCTGCAGCTTCTTGAGGTTACTGTGCTCAAGGATGCTGTGTGTGTAGTTTTGCTAACGAGCTGAATATATTTGAAAACATTAAAGACAATCACAGTTCCCTTCTTCCTCCTGTTTTTGCCCTTGTTGTCAAGTAAAATCTGGAAAAGAGGGTCCTCTGGATCACCATTTTAGCCAGCATCAGATCAGTTCCCTCCTACAACATTTACGGCAGTTGTCCCCTCAGGGGCTGTTCAGTGCCCCATAAGGGGAGGGAGAAAGTGAGGACTCAGGAAAATAAAATAGCTTTAAAACGTTAATGCTTGTAAAATATGTTTCTAATGTAGACAACAGAGTTTTACAATGTCTTGTGTAATGTGCTTAATGGTAGTATGAGAATAAATGTTAAACAACTGTAACTCTGCCAGCCACCCTGCTCTGGTTAGCAGGGAAGAACAATCTCCTAGGCCCTGAATAAAGATGCATCAGGCAAACTGCTTGAACATCAGAAGGATCCTTGTGATTCAGCATGATCACACTGTTGCTCTTAGGGGTAGTTAGAATACAGATTGTGTTACACAGAAAATATGATAAATGATTACAAGTTTGTACTAGCAGAAGCTTTGTATTGGAAACAGATTGATACCTTTTGTATGGCAATTGTATCCCTTTTTTCCCCACGTGTGAAATGGTTCCTGGAGAGGGGGATTAATGAGATTGGAATGTGAATGTTTGCTGAGTGTTTAAGTTGTTATCCTTCTCTAGCTTCGGAGTTCAAATGGTCGAAGGAGGGGGAGAAGAGGCCATAAAACTCAGAGGCGTCAAGCTACCATCAATTGATGCACAATATAAAGCAAACTGATGCAGGGCATTATAGAGGTCTTGAAGTGTTCAGAGCAAGCACTCTTTTACGAACAAGAAAACAGCCTTGAAATAACACTGGGAAGGGGGTACCAACATACTGATGTCAAAGAAGAATGACTTCCAGATAAACAGAGGTTAAAAAATGATGATTGATTAAGAGCTGACACAGCACAATGTATAGACTTTAATAGGAGAAAAGTCCTATAAAATATGGGGTATCTTGCATGAATCTCCAGGTCTCGTCTTTTCAAGATTGGAACGTCGGTCCAGGCCAAGAAAAGCCCTCGCTCCTCCCCCTTGCATTTAACTCACCTGGGCAGTGAGTTCATGTGAGCAACAGACTGGTAACTTTCAGCAAAAACAAGATGGGGTTTATGCGTGCATGTGTATATGTGTGCGTGCATTTGTGGGGGGGGGGGTTGTGTGAATATGCATATAACAGAATAGTGTTACATTGTCAATAAATGTGGCATTTTGCCTTATCCCCCTAAAAAGATCCTGTGATATTCTTTACATTTGGGTGGAGAATTGCAAGAGGGGAGGGATAGCATAAGCTGTTGTTTTTGAGAATCAATGGAAAAGTTCTATTCTAAAAGAAGAATATATTGCAGAAGTGTTTGACTGCAGTGATAAGTATTTTATACTGCAGAAATGTTTTTGGGATATTGCAGTGATAGATCATTAAGGTGTGCACCCCCACTGATAGAAGGCCGGTTCAAAAGAGTGGAGGAGAATTAGATTACTCACTTCCCCGGTCGTAGAGTCGGCATAAAGAAAAAAGAATTAGACTTCTCGCTCTCTCCCACCTCCACTTTGCAAGGGGAAAGAAAAAGATTTGTCTTTAAAGTATATACACCATCAGTTGTAGAAAAGGCCGAATTCAGGAGAAGGGTTTAGTATTTCATTCTCTGACCCAGTTGCTGAGGAAAAAATTTTAAAGTGTTTTACCCCTCAGTCGTAGTGTGGTGCATATCCATCTACTGTACTGATGCTTGAAATTAGTGTGTATTAGCTTACACAAACTATATAAATCTGCACGTTTGATTTTTAGAAATAAAATGTCTATTTACTTATTTTTGGTAGCTGTAAGCAGCTCAGGATTAATAAAAAATTTAAAAGACAGTGTTCCTTCTTTTAGACCCATCACTCAGGGTATGTCTACACTACTCTCCTAATTCGAAATAGGAGGGTAATGTAGTCATACCGCAATTGCAAATGAAGCCCGGGATTTGAATTTCCCGGGCTTCATTTGCATAAAGCCGGCCGGCGCCATTTTTAAATGCCGGCAGTTCGAACCCCGTGCCGCGTGGCTACACGCGGCACGGAGTAGCTAGTTCGGATTAGGCTTCCTAATCCGAACTAGCTGTACTCCTCGTGGAATGAGGAGTACAGCTAGTTCGGATTAGGAAGCCTAATCCGAACTAGCTACTCCGTGCCGCGTGTAGCCGCGCGGCACGGGGTTCGAACTGCCGGCATTTAAAAATGGCGCCGGCCGGCTTTATGCAAATGAAGCCCGGGAAATTCAAATCCCGGGCTTCATTTGCAAGTGCGGTATGACTACATTACCCTCCTATTTCGAATTAGGAGGGTAGTGTAGACATACCCTCAGAGAGCTTAAAGATAATACTTGGTACAGGCTTATTACACAGTACATTAGATGTGAATTTCATACCTAATCTCAGTGTTTTAAACTCAGGTAATGCTGCAGAGGCACAGAGCTGATAAAAAATGTGATAATTTCTCTCCTCTTCTGCCTTTAAGAAAAAAAGAAGCTATTACATTTCAGAATTTAACAATTGTCAGAAATATCTGTCAGAAGGACAGAACTTCTAGATTTAATGCATTCTATAGTTATTAGGAACTTAGAGAAAGCCACAACAGAAAAAAAAACAAAAACAAAAAAAACAAATCAACCTCTATCATGTCTTTCTTGATTAATCCACTTCCAACAGCAATACGTATGCAGAAGAATTAAAACAGCATGACTTCACATTTTAGGTTTGTGACTACTATCAAAGCACAAACATACCATTTTGTGGAGGTGTAAAATGGTCATACTTAAAAACTTTACAACTGCATCAGATAACTAAGTAACATTGCCTCAGAATTTGCAGTTTTCTACTGGAAGGACACTGAGAAAATTAGTTGCTCTCATGATGGTCAAACTTTTTGTGTCAATACCAACATTATAAATTAACATACTCTTAGATTTAGTGCTTCAAAAGAAAGACTCCTCGTGGGTTGAACCATAACATAACAGGTCTCTCTCTATTCATGCATTATGTACAAAATACTACAGTATTCTAACCCAAACAATGCAGTGACACTAGTGCATGCTGTTATTTATTTTTTCTATTACAATAGCACTTAAGAACCCCAATGAAGGATTCAAGGACCCAGTGGACTTTATAGATAGGTAAGAAGAGGTTACTTACCTCGTAACTGTAGTTCTTCGAGTGCTTGCTCATGTCCATTCTGATTAGGTGTACGCGCGCCGCATGCACGGATTCCGGAGCTTTTTTCCCTTAGCAGTATCCATAGGGCCAGCAGGGAGCCCCCTGGAGTGGCACCGGTATACCGGTGCATATATACCCCTGCTGGCCCCTCCACCCCCTCAGTTCCTTCTTGCCGGCTCCTTCCGACACAGGGAGGTGGGTGGAATGCAGAATGGACATGAGCAACACATCTCGAAGAACTACAGTTACGAGGTAAGTAACCTCTTCTTCTTCTTCGAGTGCTTGCTCATGTCCATTCTGATTAGGTGAGTCCCTAGCCGTGTCCCCCCTCCGGAGGCGGGGTCGGAAGGTGACTAACTACTCTCTTATTATTCTGCAGAGCCCAGAACTGCCCTCCCGACGGCAGCATCCTCCCTGGCCAGTTGAGTGATGCATAATTCTCTGCAAAAGTGTGCACCGATGACCAGGATGCTGCTCTGCAGATTTCCAAGATTGGCACGCAGGCCAGGAACGCCGCCGACGTTGCCTGGGCCCTAGTGGAATGTGCTGTTATGCGCGGCGGTGGTCTACCTGCGCCCTCGTAGCACAGTCGAATGCAGGAAATAATCCACAAGGATATACGCTGCACCGAGACTGGCTGCCCACACATCCTTTCCGCCACTGAAATAAACAATTGAGTTGACTTACGGAACTCTCGTGTCCTATCTATATAAAAAGCCAACGCCCTCTTAACGTCCAGGCAGTGCAGAGCCTGTTCCTTGGGCGATGCGTGTGGCTTGGGGTAAAACACTGGCAGGTAAGTGTCCTGGGACATATGGAAGTGCGAGACAACCTTGGGAAGAAACCCTGGGTGTGGATGCAACCTCACCTTATCTTTAAAAAACACCGTGTAGGGTGGTTCTGAGGTGAGAGCCCTAAGCTCTGACACCCTCCTGGCCGAGGTAATGGCCACGAGGAAAGCTACCTTATAGGACAGGTGCATCAAAGAGCATGAAGCCAGAGGCTCGAACAGGGGCTTCATAAGGGCAGTCAGGACCAGGTTAAGGTCCCAAGCCGGGACCAGAGGCCTCTCATATGGCATCATTCTGTCAATTCCCTTTAGAAATCTTTTAACCAAGGGATTGGCAAAGATAGACCTTTGGCCCCCCATCCCCCGGCGTGGAAAGCCGCTATGGCCGCCAGGTATACCCTTAAGGAGGCTGTTTCTGCAGGTGGAAAAGGAATTCCAAGACAGTTGGAACCGCACCTTCACCTGGAGAGAGCGTCCTACCCTCTAGCCACGAAGTAAACCTCTTCCACTTAGCCTCATAGAGGGCTCTGGTGGACGGCTTTCTGCTTTCTAGGAGGACCTCCTGGACTGCTCTGGAGCAGGCTTGCTCCGTCACTGACAGCCACTGAGGAGCCATGCTGCTAGGTGTAGAGATGGTAGGCTCGGGTGGAGTGCTACCCCGGCCTCGCCGCTCTGAGGGTATGTCTACACTACCCCGCTAGTTCGAACTAGCGGGGTAATGTATGCATACCGAACTTGCTAATGAAGCCCGGGATTTGAATTTCCCGGGCTTCATTAGCATAAAGCTGGCGCCGCCATTTTTAAAAGCCGGCTAGTGCGAACCCCGTGCCGCGCGGCTACACGCGGCACGGGCTAGATAGTTCGAACTACGTAGCCATTCCGAACTATCTGTACTCCTCGTGGAACAGATAGCCTCATAGAGGGCTCTGGGGAGGCTATCTGTTCCACGAGGAGTACAGATAGTTCAGAATGGCTACGTAGTTCGAACTATCTAGCCCGTGCCGCGTGTAGCCGCGCGGCACGGGGTTCGCACTAGCCGGCTTTTAAAAATGGCGGCGCCGGCTTTATGCTAATGAAGCCCGGGAAATTCAAATCCCGGGCTTCATTAGCAAGTTCGGTATGCATACATTACCCCGCTAGTTCGAACTAGCGGGGTAGTGTAGACATACTCTGAGTGATTAGATCTGGCACTAGGGGTAGCCTGAGCGGGCCCTCCACAGTCAGATCCAGCAGGGTGGTGAACCAGTACTGCCGAGGCCATACTGGCGCTATCAGGATGATCTGGGCCCTGAACCTTTGCAATCTGAGGAGTGTGTCGTGGATCAGGGGAAACGGGGGGAAGGCATAGAATAGGCCCCTGGGCCAGCTGACCTGCAGTGCATCGCCCCGAGAGCCCAGACCGTGCCCCATGTACGAGCAAAACTCCCTGCACTTGGCGTTGCTCAGAGTTGCAAACAAGTCCAGGCGGGGAAACCCCCACCTTTGGAAGACCCCGTGAAGTACATCCCACCTTAGCACCCACTCGTGTGCCTGGATCGAACGGCTGAGCCTGTCCGCTAGCCCGTTCCTGGCTCCCGGAAGGTGAGATGCCTCCAGGTAAATACCGTGGGGTATAAACAGTTCCCATAGATCTAGGGCTTCCCGGCACAGGGGAGAGGAACGCGTCCCACCCTGCTTGTTGATATAAAACATGGCTGTAGTGTTGTCTGTCAGCACCGCCACCACTCTGTTCTGCAAGTGGGGAAGGAACGCCCTGTAGGCCAACCTGACCGCCCACAGCTCCTTGATATTTATATGGAGGTGAACCTCCTCTGTTGACCACATACCTTGCGCTCTGAGGTTGCCTAGGTGAGCGCCCCATCCCGCGTCCGAAGCGTCCATGACCAGCTGCACTGACGGGGACGGTTTGGTGAATCGGACCCCCGCACACACCGTGCTCTCGTCCTTCCACCAGTCCAGCGAACGAAGAATGTCCTGGGGGATAGTCACTACCGCATCTAGCGGCGACCTGAAGGGGTTGTGCACTACCCTGAGCCACCCCTGCAATGGGTGCATGCGCAGCCTGGCGTGTTGGACCACGTAAGTGCACGCCGCCATGTGGCCTAGAAGCCTCATACAGGTCCTCGCCGTCGCAGTTGGGAACACCTGCAGCCCCACTACCAGCGAGTGAATAGCCATGAATCTGTTTCTCGGTAGGGACGCCTTGCCCAAAGGTGAGTCCAGATGGGCCCCCACAAAGTCTATGACTTGCGTGGGATCTAGCAATGATTTGGCCTCGTTTATGAGGAGGCCGAAGCTCTCGAACAAAACCCTGGCCCTTGAGACATGATCCAACACCTGTTCTCGAGACTTGCCCCTTATGAGCCAATCGTCCAGATATGGAAACACTTGGACTCTGTGTCGCCGCAGAAATGCGGCTACCACCATCATACATTTGGTAAAGACTCTCGGGACTGTACACAGTCCAAACGGAAGGACCATGAACTGAAAGTGGTCCTGTCCCACCGTGTACCGTAGGAATTTTCTGTGACTTGGAAAAATTGAAATGTGGAAGTACGCATCCTTCAAATCGAGAGCAGCGTACCAGTCCCCCTTTCTGAGCGATGGGATGATGCAGGCTAGTGTCACCATCCTGAACTTTGCCTTCCTTATAAAGGTGTTCAGGTTTCGGAGGTCTAGTAGGGGACGCATGCCCACTTTCGCCTTGGGTACTAGGAAGTAGCGGGAGTAGAAACCCTTTCCCCTTACATCTGGGGGCACTCTTTCTATGGCCCCTAGCGTCAACAGGTTGGACACCTCCTGCCGAAGGAGTGTCTCGTGAGAAGGGTCCCTGAAAAGGGAAGGAGATGGAGGGTGGGAGGCAGGGTAGGAAAGGAAGGGGATAGTATATCCCTGCTTCACCAGGTCTAGGACCCAACGGTCCGATGTGATCTTTAACCATTCCTGGTAAAAGAGGGAAAGACGGTCCCCAAAGGGTGGACAGGTAGGTGCTACTGGTACTCTGTTCTCTGGCGTACCTTCAAAATGATGGCTGAGTTTGGTGACCGGGTGACGGGCCTGAGTCTCTCTCGGAGTCCGACCGAGGGCCCCTATGCCTGCCTCTGAAGAGGTCAGGGCGGCTATTGTTACGGCTCCTCCTGCGATCCCTATCATTGTTTTGCCCCCTTCTAGGGTAGGGTCTAGTCTGGAAGGAGTGCCTCTGAGGCTCTGGGGTATGTATCCCTAGCGACTTCAGGGTCGCTCTTGAGTCCTTCAAGCTATGAAGCTTGGAATCAGTCTGCTCTGAGAACAAGGCCGGCCCCTCAAAGGGCAGGTCCTGAATGGTAGTCTGCACCTCGGGTGGGATGCCAGACACCTGCAGCCACGCACTACGCCTCATAACAACCCCTGTGGCCATAGTGCGGGCCGCCAAATCGGCCGCGTCCAGGGCCGCCGAATCAGCTGCGTCCAGGGCCGCCTGGAGAGAGGTACGCGTCACTGCTCATCCCTCTTCTGTCAGGGCCCCGAATTCCTGGCGGGATTCAGGAGGAAGCTGGCTGGCAAATTTCTGCATAGAAGCCCATGTGTTAAAGGCATAACGCCCCAGCATTAGTTGCTGGTTAGCTATACGTAGCTGGAGGCCCCCCGTGGCGTAGGCCTTCCGGCCAAGTAGGTCCAATCTCCTGGGCTCCTTCGCCTTCGGAGTAGGACCTGGAGGCACTTAGCGCTCCTTCTGCCCTGCGGCCTGGACCACTATGGATCCCGGAGCCAGGTGGTTAAAAAGATGCTCGTGCCCCGCCTGGGGTACGTAGTACCTTCTCTCGACCCCCTTCTGGGTCGGTGCAATAGAAGCCGGCGTCTGCCACAGAGTTTTGGACAGTTTGTTCACCGTTTTATTCAGTGGGAGCGCCACTCGACCAGGGCCCGCTGCCGCTATGATGCCCACCATAGGATCTAGGTCCTCGTGAACCTCCTCGTGCTGGACCGCAAGATTGACCGCCAGCCTTCAGAGCAGCTCCTGGTGCGCCCTGGAGTCCATCGACGGGGGCTGAGGCGTGGGGTCGGCCAGGGCCTCATCTGGTGAAGATGACGAGAACTCCCTCGAGGGGACCGCCTCCTCCTCGCTGAGCTGTGCCCCTGGTTCCCCCTGGGCAGAGATGTCCATATAGGTTGAGCCCGGCTGGGACATAGCCCCTGCCCCTGACCAATAACCGGGGGTCTTGGCATCGCCACCATAGACGAGCTGTCTCCAGGCGGGGGAGCTGACAAAGGGGTGGCAGATGGGGTGCTGCTCCTTCGGGATGACCCTGCCGCCGGCCCCGTAGGGGGAGGCCCCTGGGCCTGGTGGTATGCCCAGGGCGTCCAGAATGCCCACTGAGGTTGCCCCTGCCACTGCTGCTGGTCCACCGGCTCCTGGTGAGATAATCTGACCGATGAGCAAGACCTATGACGGGGCCATGACCTGTATGATGACCTGGCTGATGCCACCGATTTGGCCACAGACTCCGAAGAGTACTCTGATGCTGACCAGGGAGGGGCCGATGAAGCCTGGACCTTTCGCTGCGCTGCCATGACCGATGGCTTGCCCCTGTGCACCGCACGCGGTGCCGGTGGGGGCATAAGTGGAGGTCCTTGCTGTAGTGGTACCGTGCCCAGCTGCATCTGATAGGCTGGTAAATAACCCTCCGGTGCTGTCATGTGCAGCGGCACCGCGCCCTGCTGCTGGGTTGGCACTCCCAGGGTGTGAGCAGGGATCGGTGCCGGGAGAGGCATCAGCTTCGGTACCGTGCGGGGCGCCTGCTGTGACACCGCAGATAGCGCATAGTACGGTGCGGGGCCCTGCATCGCCCAGGGGGCCGTCTGCGGCACCGGACCCTGCACCGGTGCTGGTGCCGTCGGCGCCGCAAGCGCACTCGCTCCCGGTGCCGCTGCCGGTGCCGTCGGGAAGGGTCCCAGGGTCGGTGCCGGCGTTCTTCCCGGCACCGGGAAAAACTGCTGCTGGGCCGAGGCCTGCCCTTCGCCCAGAGGGTCCCACGACCCGGCCATAGCCTGCTGGGAGGCACTTAAGGCCGGTGCCGGCGCGGTCCGCTCCTGCGGCACCGGGCCCTCTCCTTCATCTACAGCCATGTGGATGAGGTCCCGGGCCGCCTCAAAAGCTTCTGGGGTGGAGGGCCAATGGACCTCTCCTAGCCCCACGGGCTGCCCCGGGCTCTTGCCCCTGTCCGGGCTGCGCCTCTTTTTGGAGGCCTTAGCAGAAAGGTGCCCCTCCTTAGGGAGCACCTTCTGGGCACTCCTCTCTGCCGAGCGTCCGCTCGAGCTCTTGGGGGTCCTCGGCACTGGGGACTGCTATCTGTGCCTCGGTGCCTTGTTGTCCGACAGGGGGGTGCTGCCGACGGTGCGCTGCGGGCAGAGGGAGATTGCTCCTCGCTCTGAGGCTGCAGTGCCGACTCCATTAGTAGGAGTTTCAGCCGGGAGTCCCTCTCCTTCTTGGTCCGGGGCTTAAAGCTCTTACAGATAGAGCAGCTTTCAGCTCGATGGGCCTCACCCAGACACTTTAGGCAGTTGGAGTGGGGATCTCCACAGGGCATAGGTTTGGAGCAAGAAGCACAGGGTTTAAAGCCCTGGGGCCCTGGCATGCCCTCCCCTCATGGGAGGGTTCCGCTGCTCCCCTATCTAACTAAATATTTACAACACTTAACAACTACTTAACTAGATAAAAACTTCAACTAGAACTATAATACAACAGATAAGAAATAAGCTGCTAAGAGATAGGCTATCAGCCTGAAGCATGCTCCAGCTACCGACACAGGGCCGTAAGAAGGAACTGAGGGGGTGGAGGGGCCAGCAGGGGTATATATGCACCGGTATACCGGCGCCACTCCAGGGGGCTCCTGCTGGCCCTATGGATACTGCTAAGGGAAAAAAGCTCCGGAATCCGTGCACGCGGCGTGCGTACACCTAATTAGAATGGACATGAGCAAGCACTCGAAGAAGAACAAAGAACAGTTTTGTTCCCAAGGTCTCCCAGTCTACTAGACAGGACACAAGAAATGGACTAAAGCAAGCAAAGAGGATGGGGATGGATTGGGAGGATGAGGTAATAGAGCAAACAAGCTGAGCAGAAAAACAGAAATCACAGATTTCATAATCAATGCCAGATGGGAGTGATTTGTAGGTATCATGGCAGATGTCAGTTTTAAAGGAGGGATTTAAATGAGAATAAGGTGGCAACTTTATGAACATCAATAGTTTTTCTCCATGAATACACAGTTCTGTTGAGCTTTGAAACATTACTGTAAAATACTGTCATACACGTACGCTGCCTTTATAGTATATTCATATTGCTATATAGAGAGATTTATAAGCATAATGGATTGATGTACTTAAAAGCTGTCTCTCTCCTCCTTTGATGTTATATTACTGCTGCCAGACACTTGGGACCTCTTAGAATTGAGAGATGGCTCACACTGGCTGGCAAGAGAATTTTTTATATAATCACGTAAACACAATAAGACATTGTATCAGTGTTACCTGAAATACCACTCTTGATTTTTCTAAGAGATAAGTTCTCATGTTAGCACCAAGGATTCGGTACCTCTTATCGAAACCAATTTCAATGTACTTTCCAAAACGACTACTGTTGTCATTCCTTGTGGTTTTGGCATTTCCGATGGACTAGGGGAAAAATACATACAGATTTAATACCTCCTGGAAATTCTCTTACCTGTCTGTTTTCCTACATGGCTCACAAATATTAAATCACATCAATAATGCTGTTTACACAAAATTAGCAAAAACTTAATAGTGAGTGCTTTTCTTCTAGTAGGGAAGCAACTTCCTAGGGTTATAGCAAACTTACAGCAGGGTCGCTCCATTAACACTAATATATAGTTTCAAAGAGGTAGCCGAGTTAGTCTATAACATGAAAAACAAAAAAACAACAAATAGTCTGGTGCACTTTAAAGACTAACAAAACATGTAGATGGTATCATAAACTTTCGTGGGCACAGCCCACTTCTTCAGATGACCAAAGGATTTACTAATATATAGGACTTACTAATATATAAGATTTACTAATATATAGGACTGGCCAAAATAGAAATGCTTTCAACCTTCACAGCTGGATTTTTCAACTCAAAAAAGAACCCTTATAACCCTCAAAGGATTTGGAATTTTTTCAGCTGAATAAAACTTCTTATAAAATATTCATTGTCACAAAGATAGTCTTTTTAAGGGCTTGTGGAGACCATAGCGATGATAATATGTATTGCACATCATCACTACAGTTCTGCCTAAAATAATCGTATTACCCAGCAAACCATCTACAATTTGCATAGTTAATAATATATAATAAATAATCAGTTATATTTCCAAAAAATTAGTGTCCCAGATATGTTGTTACAGCATATTTACTTTGTGGGTAGATTTCACATACTAGGACTAGTCTACAGTGAGTGCTCTATAAGAACAACAGGTATAGTGAAAGTTTCCACATTCCAGAATATAATACATGCAATACTCCTAAGGACCAAAGAAGGCTTTTTAAAAAAGCATACACTACTTCTTGGATAGTACAGCACATTTTATAAACTTTATAAATCCTCAGTTACAATTTCTCTCTTGCTACTTCTTGACCTATTTGTGCAAAAGAGTTTATGTGAAGTAGGTTTGCAGGATCAGGCCTTTGGTCTACAAAGCTGGATTTTCTGAACTGGGCTTCAGAAAATGCCTAAGCTCACTTTAAGGAGCCATTTACTTATTCAGAAATATATCTAAATTATAGGTGCTCCCAGCCATTTGTGTGCTTGTGTAACGTGCTGATACACAAATGTGCATGCCTGCAAAACCATCCTAGCTGATAGGTGACCTTTTTCTTCCAGAAAGTTAGGAGCACGTGGAAAAAACTAGGTTTTCAAGAAACTGATTTTCAAAACTTTCACTGCAGCAGTCATTCCTATTCAAGTGCTATTATACACATGCATAGAGAATATTTCCTAGTTCAACAGTCAAATCAGACAAGCTGGGCAGTTTTAATTCTTCAGAGTGTCTCTCTAAGCATAAAGACACATAGTAATGCCATCTGGCATCAATACTCAGCCATGATATGGTAGAAGCACCTCCATATGCATTTTCATGTTTATGTTACTCTGTTAAGAAATTTTCAGACTGTTATGGACAGACTAAAGGATAATTTCCAAGACTGATTGTGTTTCTTGTTTTGTGATGTTGGGGTTAAGTCTGATTAATTTGTTACTAAGAGAGACAAAAAGGTAATAGCAGGAGTCATTTTGCAAAGAAAATAATCATCTGTCACACTCTAAGTTAAAACTAGTGGTCTCTTTTTATAAGGAAAGGATTGTTGTGCATCTCAAAACCTCAAGTCATATCACAATATATCCTGAAGAGAGACAGTGGAAGATTGGGCACAAGGGCAGTGCCTGCAGTTGTGTGATTCAATCTCAGCCAGCATGCACAAGAAGCCTGAAGTTATTGGTGGTTCAGGCCCAAAATTGTTTTATTCCATCTCTGACTTTTACGACAACCTTTTTGCTTTTACAGTTAACACCTTCACTGCTGTAAGGCAAGAGGGGAATTCTCAATAGACTATCACATCATCTAAATGGAATATTAAGATCTATAATGCAGATGAAGCGGAGACAGAGGCAAGCACTTTCTTCTTTCCCACGGGCAAAGCACATTACTTATTATGCAGCAGTTAACCATTTAGAAGTTACTAGGGTTACCTGCTTTCAGTAAAGGTCTGTGCAGGAGCAGCATATGGAGTAATTACCTTTAGACACAACATTTCTTTTTTTTCCCTGAAATTCTATTGCATTTAAGATGTTATGTTTGGCAGGATTCGATATAATACTCAACTATAGTGTAACTATGGAATACAAAGCTATTTTTCCAGTTCAGGTAGCCACTCCGCAGAAACTTTGTGCTGAAATAAGAAGTGTGGAAAACAAGAAAAGCCAGGACCAAATAGCAACTGTTCAACATCTGTGTGTGTTAGATTTTGAGCTCTGAAAACAAAAGACCAAAAATTCTTTGCACACTACCACATGTACTGCACAGTAACCAGGAGCTAAACATCTAGTAAGAGTATGCACTTATAGCAATAGCACACCCAGGATAATATATGGATGTCTATATGGTCATCTACATTTGCACTTACCACAAAGGTTACTAATAACAGCAGCAGCAAATAATGCTTTACAATTCTAAAAATCTGGTCTTGATTGACATATAGGGCTATGAGCATTTAAATTATTAAAAATGCTGCTGTTTCAACATATTACTGCTATGTGAATAATTATATAATACTAATATTTTATCAAGATAGCTATTACTGCTCTGCAGTGGGCACTTATCCCTTAGAAATTATTAATTCCTCCTTCATATACTCTAAGGCCCTAAGGTTTTACATGTATAAAATCTGTTATTCAAAAACAGACATTTTGTAAAAAAAAATGTAATTTTAAAAAGTCATTGGAATCATGGACATTGTAGAGACCACAGTAAGTTTTAGAAAATTGTCGAACTATACCTTGTACTTACATTGTAAATGAATGAAAATATTGCCTTCAGAACTGTATTAGGTTATATAAATAGTAAACATATTTTTAAAGAATCAATAGTTACATATTTACAGAGGGTTATAGTTATTGATTACAAAATAACAAGCATTTTAAAAGTCATGAGCAATGCACATTATTTAATTAATCAGTAGCCATTATGGAGTACTTAGTAAATAAAAATAAACTAGGTCAGTGTCAGAAGTACTGTGCCATGAATAATTATATAGTTGCCAAAGCTCCACTGCTTAGGATGCAAGTTTAAAAACACAAAAATAGCATAGCATTCCCGTTACGATTTTGTACCTTTTCATTTGGCAATTGCTGACTTCTTCCTGTTTCAAATTAACCAAACAATTAGGAATATTTTCCCCCGTTCAAAATGCTATTTTGGCTATTCTAGATCCTACTTAAATGAAACTGCAGATTTATAAAAACAAAAGAAAATCCCAGCAATGGCATAATGGATTTAAAAACTCAAAAGGTGCGTAGAATCTAGAGGACGTCCTTGACCCAACTGTCATAGTTTTAAAAGGAAGTCACAATTTAATCTATGGAGGTTTGATGCTATCCTTTACAGTTTAGAAAGTCAAAAGCATAGCACTGGAATTTGTATAGTTAAAGATGGAGAGTCACAATCTTTAGTCTTCACTTTAAATGTCCTTGCCTTGGAAATTAAAATTGCACACTTAATTAGTGGTCAGTTTGACTGCATTTAATTTTATTTTTTCAAAGGGAGATTTCTTCATTTAAGATTTTAGCCCAAGTAAAGCAGCAAAATAACTCAGGTGACTGATTAGTAATTTCTTCATATTTTAGTCTAAATTGTGCAGAGCGCTGGTACATAGCGAATACCATTAGCAGGGCTGGCCCACAACATTTTGATATCTGAGGTGGGGAGCTCAAATGATGCCCCCCACGTCCCCTCGCTTGGGCCAAAACTTTGAAAGATCTCAATTCTGCCTTCTTCCTCTTCTACTCCTCTCATGGCACTCCACCATCTCTGTGCATTTAGAGAATACATATGCACCAGCAGCAGACACAATTTCTACACTCGGGGTCCTAGCGGTGCTCTCCCCCCTCAGTCTGGCACCTGAGGCGGCCACCTCAGTTCACGTCATGGTAAGGCCAGCCCTGACCATGAGAGTTCTTTCACCTCTGCTGCCATTTTTTACTCCTCTTTGTGGTTTGCTCTCTTCCCATATGTACTACTCGCTCAGACCCATAAAACCCCAAACACTAGTGGCTTAGAGCCTGGCTTGTGTTATAATTCAACCCTTTGAAGTAAAGTTGTCAATATAGTACAAAAACACACATGCACCTGAGTCATGAAACTGGTTAAAATTCTTCTCACTCCCTATGAATGATTAAACCTGGGCTAATTCTTTTCTGTTCTATTTCAAAATGCATTTCCATTTCTCTCTCAGTGAGTGACTCAGCCAAGGCAGATTTTAAAACTCCCTGAGCAAATTTATGTTCTTTAAGTCATTATAAGAGCAGAGATCAATTGGAACAGAGTGTAGCTGGCATCCCCAGGGTTACTGAGCCACCGGATTTTGCTTTGAAATGCCACACAGCACCGCAAACCAGGCAGAATTACCTTATGAGAGAACACATCAAAACCACATGTGCCACAGTTGTGCTAGGGCAGCTATAGCGCCATCTGTGCTTTTGGGGTGTCAAGAAGTGCTTAAGCAAGGAGGAAAGAAGGAATAAAACAAGTTTATTTTTAAAAATACTGGAAAAAGAAAAAGGTGGCATCATTTGCATCAAGAGTTAATGTTTATGTAATTTCACATATTTTAACTGTGTGCCTCTGAAAAGCATATCACCCTGAAATATCTTCCCTCGATGTAACATGGATACGAAGTATCAACTGAGTGATCAAGTGCTCCAAGCATGGAGTTCTACTTTTTCAAGACAAACAGCTTATGTACACATATTTTCTGCAGAGTTATTTCTTTTAAGGAAGTCCCCCAATATTTGTTTCTCCCCATGTTTCACTGTAGTTCCTTTACTGACCAATACTTAAGATACAATCTGAAAGTACAGGACAATTTTGCTGGCAAAATGAGAAATACAGCTAAGTGGGAACACAGATGAGGACAATTATTAAGAACTACTACTAAATCATGAGATCTTGATTTTTCAGTTGTCCTCACATCTGTTTGTAGAACACTTATCCTGCAGCAATAGGGAAATTACATGTTTCTTTTACAATATATTGTCAGCACTCTTGCTTCTGGGCAAGAAGAACAAAGGGTTGAAGTCCACTGCAAGTTAGTTAGCAGGGCACTGGTTCAAGGAAGGGAATTCTCCTCAACATTATAACAAGATCAAACACAGCAAAGTGAATTATTTTCTATTATAAATATTTTATTAGCATGAGAATCAGTGTTTCATGCACATGTAAGTAGATTTTTTTTCACTCTGCCTTCCCAACAAGGGTTATATCCCATAAATCTGAACTTTTACACCATACACCCAAACTTTTTCCAGTAAACACAATGGAGATCCTATGGGTGAGGAGGGGGAAAAGATAGATATTAACTCCTTTGTGGATTTTATCTACACTCCCCACTTCCTCCTCCACACTCATTTGGCTAGCCATGTGAAAAATCAGAGTTATCAAGCTACTTTCTTATAGTGAATTTGTCACATCATTTCTGCTCTCCACCTCCACCTGAACAATGAGAAAAAGACATCTCAAGTTGGAGAGCCCTTTCTGGGTCAGAGAAAAAAAGAAATGAGATTACGCAAATCCTTGTAAATTTTATCTTCATCCAGTGTTTTGATGCCTTAAAAAAATCACTTGTATTTCTGTTCATTAAGTGTTTGTTGTAGCTATCAACAGTAGTAGCAGAAAGTAAACATATAGGATGAGATGATGCATCAGCTTTCTTACCTCCATGATAGGGTTAGAAGCCAGTACTTTCTCTTCAACATTTGCTTCACTGGCAGAACCACTAACAGTGGCAAAGTATCTCATGGCATACTTAGCAGAGACCGTCTTTCCTGCTCCAGATTCCCCACTTACAATGATAGACTGATTCCGTTCATCTCTGAAACACCAAAAAATGTTAATTACCAGCTGTTTGCTAAAGCAAACCTATTTGTTGTATATCAAACTTGGTAGCAACCGTTCACCATATATGATAACAGTACATACAGTGTGCATGTATAATGTTAAAACAAGGCTGTTTGTGATCTAGCTTCTTGTTTAGCTAACGGGGCCTTAGTGCTTGGCCAAAATAGTATTCAGAAAAAAACACTGCTATTTCAGTCTGCTCAGTCATTAGATTTTCTCCAAAGCACTTGACCCGGTATGTTAACTTGAGGTTCATCCTGTTTATCTCAACAACACATTGTAGCACCTTCTATCCAGATTCCCAAAGCATTTTACCAAAGGTAGGTAATTATTACTGTCTCCATTTTACAAATAGGGAAATGAGTAGCATATTCAGAAACAAAAGGATGGTCTCCTTACTCCTGTTCTTCTTCTGTAATCATAAGACAATTCTACCTGTAAGGCTACTCCCTATATTTGTTCTAGACCAGGAGTGGGCAATAATTTTTAATGGGCGGCCGGCCACTCCAAGATTTGGATATAGAGCCGCACTTTGGTGGAGGAGGTGCTGGGTCTAGGACAGAAGGTGGGATGTAGAAGGGAGCTTCGGATAGAAAACTGGAGTGCAGAAGGGGGTTATGATCTGGTGCAGGGACTTGTGGTATAGAGTCCGGGAGAAGTTAGGGGTGCAGGAGAGGATTGGGGGAGGGGTGGGGAAGGGGGTACAGGGTCTGGAAGGAAATTGTGACCTGGGAGAAGGGGGGGAAAGTGGATGCAGGGCTTGGGAGGGAACTGAGACCTGGAGGAGGTTGAGAGAGGGGATACAGAGGTTTGGGTGGTGGCCTGGGGCAGGTGGTTGGGGGGATAAAGGGCTGGGGTGTGAGAGACAGGCTCTGGCTGGGAGGCGCTTACCTAGGGGGCTCCCAGCCAACAACTCTGCAGGCTCTGTGCCTGTGTGCTGGGTGGGTTGCTCCACATGGCTCTGCTTCAGCACAGTGAGGGAGGGAAGTTCTTCTTCACACAGTGCACAGTCAACCTGTGGAACTCCTTGCCTGAGGAGGTTGTGAAGGCTAGGACTATAACAGGGTTTAAAAGAGAGCTAGATAAAATCATGGAGGTTAAGTCCATTAATGACTTTAGCCAGGATCAGTAAGGAATGGTGTCCCTAGCCTCTGTTTGTCAGAGGGTGGAGATGGATGGCAGAAGAGAGATCACTTGATCATTACCTGTTCGGTTCACTCCCTCTGGGGCACCTGGCATTGGCCACTGTTGGCAGATAGGCTACTGAACTAGATGGACCTTTGGTCTGACCCAATATGAGCTTATCTACTACACGAAAGATCGCACTTTCGAAAGCAAAAGTAATTTAGACGTGGCTTTTTCAGCGAATCCCCCCCCCTTGTTGAAAAGCTGCATAAACCTCATTTTTGGAGGAAAAGCGGCTTTTCAACAAAGGGGGGGTTCACCGAAAAAGCTGTGTCTAAACTACTTTCACTTTTGAAAGCGCAATCAGAAGATATGCAAATTCCCACAGAATTTGCATATCCCCTTTCAACTGTTCCACATAGTCTAAATAAGCCCTATGGTCATTCTTATGTTCTTATGAGGGAAGGAGTGAGGAGGCTTCATTTGCTGCCCCTGCCTTTAGCAAGATTTCTCAGCGCCTATTGGCTGAAAACTGGCCAATGGGAGCTTGGGGATTTTGCTAGGGGGCGGGGACAGCACACAAAGCTTTCTCCTCCCTGCACATCTTGCAGAGCAATTAATAGCCTGATGTTTAAAGCAGCTGCCCCACTCTGTAGTAAGGATGTTGGGAGGTGGCTGCAAGACGGATCTGGCAGATTGGTGGGCCCACTAGCCACCTCTTGCCCACCCCTGTTCTAGACATTAGTGCTTTCAACAGTTTTGCTTGATTATTTAACAGCAGTTCTAGAGAGAAAAGGGTCCCTTTGCTCTAAGGTAATACTATTATTTTTAAAACTCCATTTGTTACCAAACAATTTTTCGCCCTTCCAAAGTGGGCCTCCCTATAGCCTCTGGGAGAAGTTCCACATTTAAAAAACAAGTGGCTTTGCCTGTGAAAACCACTGTTTAAAATTATCCAAACCTTTTAAAGTGCAGAACTTTGTATTTCCAAAGTAATGGACAAACTATAGCTAATTAGGTTTCAGACAAAGATCCCTGTAAGTTACGTAAGCATAACCTCCAATTTACAAATGGGGAAAGTGAGAAAGAATAAATGATTGCCCAAGAACATTCTGAGAATCACTCTCAGAGTTGGGATTAGTATTTAGGAATTGTTTGCTCCCAAGTTCCCAAACTCAATCCACCAGACCATGATGTACAATACCCTAAATGGAAGATCAGGCATGCATGTGTTTACATGGAATATTTACAGCCTCCAGCTACCTGCCAAAATCACCAGAGAATACATGCTAAAATGGTATGAAATTATATATATTTTATCTATCAGTTTATTAAAAAACAATCACAATGATTCTTGTTTAAGCAGTCTGACAATATACAAGTGAAATGAGGTTCTATTTGCGAGGCTTAGGGAAAAAGAGAGAGACCATAACAACCATAGTGAATACCATACTAAATTAATAGACCATGTTATTTCCTCTGTTTTTATCTGTCTCTAAAAATATCCTCAAAACTCTTGAGAAGAACACAGCTCTAGTTTGTTTCATGCAGTAGAGTTGTATGCTAAAAGGACTAACTATTTATATCACATCTTTGAAAGAGACAAAGCCTGATTTATACTGAATACTATTAGTGGTAAAGCAGATTGGCCACATCATGACAGAATGAAGCCAAAACGAAAACAGCAGCCAATCATTTAAATAAATAAGAAAAGGTTAACAAGGTAAAAACAAACCTTTTTTTTGTGTGTTCTTAATCTTTGGCTTATCAACATGTTAAGCATGACTTGATACAGCACAATTCACACACTGTCTCATATTAAGCTGACAGAGAGCTAAGTCATGACAAAGTGTAATTACTCACTTTGACATCTGATAACAGGTCTGTTTGCTTGAAATGTTGCACCTGTTCAAATCCAATGAAAAAGAATCTCCTGACTAGAGCTGCCCATCCTTAAAAATCTTCTTTCCGTGCAGAAAGTAATTTACCCAAGGAAGATGCTAGGGAAATGTGGTTCAGCTAGTTATCCCTACCTGCTTAGCAGTCCCCAAGCAGTTACGATGCTTCCATTCTAAAGAACAAAAAATCTAGTGCATTCACTTGAGTCTGAATGAATAAGAGGCAGGGTTACAGATCAGGAATTTGCATTAGGAGAAGGAGGGAGAAAGACACTCTTTCCTCATCAGAAACAGAGGCATATCCAATGGTAGTATTAATAGGAGGAGAAGACTGTATGCTTATTAGGGATGGTATGAGAGGAACTGATTACTAGGGATGAAAAAGGAGAAGTAGCAGGAAAGCTGTAGTAGTTCATGAGGGATTTGCAAGTGAACCAGCCCAAAATGCATTCCTTTCCTTTTGGTTTAATTGGTGCAACAGATAATGATCTGGGTTCTCTCTCTCATAGACAACCCTACATTCTGTCAACAATGGGCCAGAGTGCAGGACAGTGTGCAGCCTTCTACACCTCCTGTATGCCACAGTTTGGAAAGAACAATGTCTCATTGCTCAAAGAATGTGCGACCTCAACAGCCAGAGGACTTGGAAGATGTGCAATTTTAATGCTGACAGTCCTCAGTCAGAGGTGGGTGGAATCAAACCTGGGACCTCTCTCTTATGCTTAGTATATGAGCCTTTACCACATGAGCTAAAAGTCAGCTGGCTAGTAACTAAGGCTATAAAGCAGACTCATTCTCTCAGTAAATAGTTTCAGTGACACTAGATGGGACAAAAACCACACTTAGAAGGATAACAAGCCTTTCATTTCTATGTCACCAGCCTGGATCTGGACACGGCCTATATTAATCAAGAGTCATTACTGTCCACAAGCTGCTAAGTGACATACATGACATCTCAATCTGGTTCCTGGAGGACAGGAGCACCCATCAAAAACTACAGTTAGCTGTATCTATACCATCATACACCCTAATTAGCAGCCCGGATGAGTCTCAGAAAGGCCAAAAATTGTACAGCTATCAAGACTCAGCTGCTTTGTTAACCCTTGATGAAAGAGCTGAGGCAAGGCAGGATCCAAGAAGCAGGACATTTCAGAGAAGCTCATACTGTTACTGCTTGTGTTGGACAAGTTCACGGCATAAACAGAGGACTTCAGTTTCAACTGCCAACCTAGCATTTTTCTTCAGGACTAAATTCACTTACCACTCCAAGAAAAGACACGTTGAAACTATTACATATACATTTTTTATGAACTCTAGTGTTCAGGATTTGGATTAGGTGTCCACATGTCAAGCCTGAACACCAGGTACATATTATACATATACGTATGTATTTGCAAAGCTATAATCCCAAGTAATATGGTTTTATAACAGAAGTCTAACAAAACATTAACTCTAGTTCCAGGAATGGAGCACCGTAATAAAAATGTCTCATTCTGTTCCTTATACTTCCCAGGACTAGCACACACTGACATGAGAAGCCTGTTTGAACTCAATCTGCTTTTCTTACTACAAGGCATGTACATCTGTAGACTAATCAGCTACCCCAAAGTGCTAAAACACAGGGTTTAAAACTAATATATTCTTGAAAGAGCATCTTACAAATGGATATTTAATTGTGGTATCCTGGTCTTTTTTGGACATTAATGAAGCAACAGGGGGCACAGGATCTAAAATATTATTGGTTTTATTGGAAAATTGGAACAATGTTACTATGTTACTATTAGAGTACTAGGGGGCTGCTCGCTACGCTCGCCATCCCTCCCCGTTTCCTGTTTTTGCAGCCAGAGAGCCTGTTAATCTTGCACTGAGCCCAGCTGTGCTCGCCATGGCCCCAAGTCACTTGCACCCTTCTCCACTCCCACCTCACCACACCCCTGGATGGGCCCCTCTATCCAAACCCTCTCAACCCATCCCACCTGCTCGCAACCTTCAATCGTCAGCCATTCCTGGGTTACCAACACATGCCAGAGCTGCTCATTTGGGGGGAGACCTACAGCCCCCAAACACTGTGGCCAAGCCCAGGCCACACAGAGCAAAGCTGCATGGCAAGCATGTGGGCTGGGCAGGCAGGTGGTAGGGCCCAGAGGCAGGTGGATGCTGCTCCAGGGGACACGTGGGGATGGAGCCACTGCCCCATTTCAATTTCACAGAGCGGTCACTTGGTCAGGGCTCCTGGGGCAGGGCCACCATGGAGGAGGGATGCAGAGTGTCGTTCCACAGGACATTTTTTGTTAATAGAGATATATTTGAGAGAGCGTGTCTGTTTGTGAGTCTCTATTCAAGCACTCCTCATAAACAGTAAGAGCTAGGACCACCACATTCGGCATATAGTGTCCTCTTACCATTACTTAAAGCAAGGTCAGGGTTTGGTTGTACCAGGAAAATGGGATTTCTTCTCATAAAACCATACAGAAAAGAGACAGAATCACCAGGCAGGTAGAAGGGGCTGGCTGGGGGTGCTTCCCCTGCCTCCATCTGGGACTGCCTCAGGCTTGAACCTCCTGCCCCCCCAGCACCTTTTATGGGGGCAGGGAGGCTGAAGCTTCCCCTCTGCCCGCCAATTCATATGGGAATATTGCTGGCTGTTCCCTCCTCACTCTGGCTGGGAAGTGCAGGGGTCAGATGAACCTGGAACTGACCTAGCTGGGGGACATGCACCCTTCCCCCAGCTGTGTTCACTGGAGCTGCTGTGGCCAGGGAGAGGCGCTTCTCCCCAGGCCCCAAGCTGCTGCGGTGAGAGGGCTGGGGCAGTCTTCTCTCTCTGGGGCAGCCTGCACACCGAACCCCAAACTCCCAGCCTAATCCCAGAGCAATGATTTAAATGAAGAAAAACAAAAAATGAGTTAAAGACCCGGGCAACGTCAGGTAAATCTTATAGCTCAAAGTAAGTCAGCTATGAAACCATGTAACGAGACTTTGCCTTCGCTCCTGTCCTGCTCCACAGAAACTGCCGACTCCACTGGCTGTGCAGTCTCAGTGCCATTTATATGAGTTCCCTCCATCAATGCCACTGCTGTCAAAAGGTGATTTACAATATCCTCCGTTTTCAGCCCTCTCTGCAGGATCTGAGAGGAACAGTTGTCTCTTTCCTCACACTTCTGTGAGACAGGGCTCAGCTGGCCCTGTCTCCCCCGCCCCCCTCCACACTTTTGTTCTGTGTTTCTTCATCAGGCTGGGCTGAGGGGTTGGATGAGAGAAAGAGCCAATTAGCCCATCAGCCTGACTGATTTATCTAATTGCCTCAATCAGCTTTCTCAGGGACATGGGGAACTAAGTGATCAGAATACCGGCTCATTCCCTGAAATCTGCACAAGCCACCCAGCCCATACACACACAGCAACTGAAACACATTGGCAGAAACAACTGGCACATTGTAGAAAACTATGATAACTCTTTAAGGATTAGCTACAACAGGGATCAAGAATTTCTTGAGATGCCCAGCAAGCTAAGGATTTATATATTTTCAAAGACAATATCTAGTAGAGATTTTTAAAGTAATCCTCCTAAAACTGTTGTTCATATTTAGTATCATTCTCCCCTTAAATCAGGGATGGGGAACTTGCAGCCAGCAGCTTGGCTTGATCTGGCCTCAGGGCTCCCCATCCCCACATAACTGGCACACTGACTAGACACTGCGGGGGGTGGAGGGAAGCTCCAAGACTTATGGGCCAGATCAAAGTAAGCTGCTGGTTGCATCTGGTCCACGGGCTCTGCAAGGAGGAATGCTGGCCAATGAGAGCAGCGGCGGCAGGGGGGAAGGTGGGGGGAGCAACACCTTCTATTTATCTACATTTGGTTTTACAGTAATTTTCTAATAAAATGCTTGACAAAGTAAAACCATCTTTCGTTGGTTATAAAGTGGTTCTCAAAACTTTCATGTTGGTGACCCCTTTCACAGAGCAAGCTCCTGAATGTGACTCCCATTATAAATGAGACACATTTATATTTCAGATTGTTATAAATGCTGGAGGTGAAATAGGGTTTGGGATGGAGGCTGACAACTAACTCACAAGCCATTGTATAAAAACCTTGCAACTCCCTTAGGGGTCACCAGCCCCAGTTTGAGAACCCCTGAATTACACACTGCATCTGTAAGGACTTGTTCATATGCCCAGAGCACATTCCACTGAAAAGAAAAATCTAGTAGTAGAAGAATGTAGGAATGAGACTGAAGAGTGATCAGGGAGCTGAGTAAGATATTTCCATGGCACAAGACATTTAGGAGGCTAAGAAGCTCCTATGCATTACTGAGAGAATGGAATAACCAAAACAAGTTGTTTATACCCTGCATAATGAGGTGTCAGACTACATGGACTAGTGTGTTGACCTGCACACCTTGTCACTATAGGCCTAACTCTACGGGCAACTGAAGTCCAAAGGATTCTTTCCCATTACACATGCAATACTTGCCACGTGTGCATCACTTCAGAAACTCTGCAACTTCTTGTTTTCTCCACTGTGAATTTTTGTAGGTGTGAATGAGGCTGTCCACGTGTAGCCCTGCTCACTCAGGGTACATCTAGACTACGTTTAATTTTCGAAAAGAGATATGCAAATTCAGTGCTAATTTGCATATCGTCTTCCAATTGCTTTTTCAAAAGTGAAAGTAGCCTGGATGCTTTTTTTCGGAGAAAAACCCCTTCTTCGAAAAAAACCCCGCTCTTCCTAAAAAAAAGGAGATTTACACAGTTTTTTGAAAAAGGGGGCTTTTCCCGAAAAAAAAAGGGTACAAACTACTTTCGCTTTCGAAAAACTCACTTTCGAAAAAGCGATCGGAAGAAGATACGCAAATTAGCACTGAATTTGCATACCTCCATTTGAAAATAAAACTTAATCTAGACGTATCCTCATTGTGAAGGTCTTTGGAAACTGAGGCCATACTGTACAACAGGGAGAGTGAGGTCTGGTTAAAGCCATTCTAAAAATTGGCCACTCTGACGTAATATAAAACTGTTTCTTTAAAAGAAGAACCATTTCCTAAAGCTCTTAGATCAAACGAAAGCAGCGCCAAATTAAAATGTGCCTTTTCCAAATTCATTAAGCATTCCAGTGACTTTGGGTGTGGGGAACAAGATTTTACCCTTTCTTAATCTTGTGAACATACTATTTTGATTACAATTCTTTTCAGCAGTAAGTTCACTATCCTCTGGTTTTCTGGCTTTGGCTCTCTAGTCTCCTTAAAGACAAAATCTTCTCCATCTCTGACCTTATCTCCCCTTATTTTCCAGTTCACCAGCAGAATTTCTCGCCACTCATCTTGCCTGTTGGCTGCCACCACTATCTGCAAAAGCATCCTCTGTAGCTAGCTGACATCTTTTATCCATAGCCCATAACTTCTATCTCATTCTAACAAACATTCTTACTCCTTAGATCTCCATTTTCTGATAGTCCTTTCTCCCCCAAATTTAACCATAGCCACCTCCTTCACTTCTGAGCCACTTCATCTTTGAATTCTATCCACATCACTGCAATGATTAAATTAATATAATTCACTTGTATTTGCAGGTCCAGAAGGGTGTGGTGTAATGTAGATAATTATTCTTTCAGCTCTGAAAGGGCTGTTGAGAGGATTAATTAGCGCATGTATGTAAGACACTGAGAAGGTGTGCAGAGCTAATAAACTCTAAAAATGACAAGTAGAGACTACATTGTTTTGAAACATTCTGTGGTGTTTTTGCATGAGCATTATGAATAAAAAAAACATATTAGTGCACATTATATATGTGCTTATATAAACCAAAGTGTGAGCCACTGCTCCTGCTACAGAGCTAACAGACAGCATTTCTACAGCCTGGTCTATTCTTGATTGCTCTTTCTCTGCCCTGAATACCATCTTGACTATTCAACACCAACATGCTCTGACCTGCAGTTCTCTTCCCTTCACAGAAGCAATGCATATGGTTCTCCCTGCTTCTGGAATGTGCTTGATTTTACAGTGAGTCATGACAACAGGTCCTGTTACCAGCCAGCAGACAATTTTTTCCCTAACTACAACAAAACAGAGTTATGAACTAACTGGCCAAATTTGGAACCCGAAGTATGCGATTAGATAGCAGACAAAAAGAGCAAATACAGTACAGTTCTATGTTAAACTATTTGAAAGAAAATTCAAAAAAAGATTTGACATGGTAAGAAAACTGTTTCTGTGCCTGTTTCATTTAAATTAAGCATTTTTCTTCTGCATGGTACAGTTTCAAAGCTGTTTTAAGTCAATGTTCAGAAAGAACTGTAACATTTTGTTCAGAATTAGGTACATTTCAGAGTTATGAACCACCTTCATTCCCAAAGTGTAACTGAGGTTCTATTTTACTTATAAAGCTTGAGATACAAGACAGACAAAATATGCCTGAGTTTCACCACTATAAAAAGGGCCATTATTATATTTGCCTACTTCAGAAGGATGTGTTGGGATTAGTTAGTGAATATCTGTAAAATGCTTGCCAGACATGAAGTCTATTATACCATGTATACACTTAGAACATCAAGCTCCTGACATAGCAAAACATAGACATATAAAGTATATAAAATGAATGAGGTTTGCTTTTTGTATTGACAAAAAGAGAAGCTTGGAAAAAATGTGTTACTTTGAAGACTGCAGCTGAAGACAAGGCTGACCGCACACAGATCTCTAACTCCCTTACAAGTTAGGCAGCAGGACCTGCTACAGTAAACTTCCGATAATCCGGCACCTTTAGGACCCAGGGGGTGCCGGATTATCAGATATGCTGGACTATCAGAAGGGGGGGCTATCAGGGGTCTGGAGTTGGGTGGGAGGGGATGCCACCCCAGACCCCTCATAGCCCCCCCTTACGATAGTCAGGCTCTGCCCCAGGAGTCCCTGATTCAGACGCTGCTGGTCAGTTTCAGCAGCAGCTGAATCGGGGATGCCTGCAATAGAGCAGCTGGGGTGCTGCCGGGTTGGTCCCGCAGCGCCGAGAGGCGGCGCTATGGCACCAACCCAGCAGCACTCCAGCTGCTCTTGGGGACGCCTGGGACAGAGCAGCTGGGGTACTGCCTGGTTGGTCCTGTAGCGCTGCCCATCGGGGCTGCGGGACCAACCCGGCAGCACCCCAGCTGCTTTTGGGGACGCCTGGGGCAGAGCAGCTGGAATGCTGCTGGGTTGGTCCCGCAGCCCCGAGGGGCAGCTCTACCGGACCAACCCGGCAGCACCCCAGCTGCTCTGCTCCCAGCTTCCCCGATTCAGCTGCTGGTCAGTTTCAGCAGTAGCTGAATGGGGGAAGCCTGTCCGGCTGCCCCAGCACTTCCGGGTTCCTGATGGTGCCGGACCATCAGGAGTCCCAGAGCATTGGATGCCGGACTAATGGAGTTTTACTGTAGATAGAGCATTAAACTGGGACTTAGGAAACAGCTCTGCAACTTGCCTATTGCATGATCTTGGGAAAATCATTCCCCACTCCCGTGCCTCGGTTTCGCCCTCTGTAATATGTGGATAATTATACTGATCTACATTATAAAGTGCTTTGCAATCTACACATTAAGAAGAGCTAGATATCATTAGCTCATCACTTCACGATTTTATGCTCCAGTAACAGACTTGCTGAGAATTCAGTTATGCTCTTTTCAGTACAAAGGACTGAAGGTCTGTCAATCCGCTGTGACTCTGTGCAACAGCAACTTGGTAAATCCTTTAGGGAACAAATCTGAAAAGAGCATGTACGTTTCCTAAACAAACAAGACCTATTAATAGTAAATTGTGTAGCTTACCATTTTAAGTGTATCCAGGAAGTGTAGCTCTAGAACATAAAAGTGCCAGGCAGTGAAACTATAATTTCACTGTACTTTTTTTGGACATACAGAACACATGTCTCTGGACAAAACTGGAGTCAGTACAGGCTCCAAAACCATGACAGATTGTACTCTGAAAGGGCACAAAGATGACCCAGCAAAATGAAACTGATTTCCTTGGGGATTAGTTGAGGTCACTGCTGCAATTGGAGGCTAAAGCTTATTGCCCAGCAACCAGCAGGACACCTCATATGAACTCTAGGCTCCAATTATAACCATGTTTAACCCTTTCACTGCCTGCCAACAATCATTAGTCCAAAGAAGCAGGACAGAAGACCAGATGTCAATTATGACATAGGATAGCTGCAGACACAACAGTCAGCAAGCGCAGGGGATCCCAGCATAGGTTACACTTCATTCATAATTCACCAAAAACACTTAACTTCAGCAGGAAAGGACATTTTCCTTTTTCATTCTAATTGTATCAATACAGCTCTAAAGGAAATTATTCCAGTCAGATGCTGCCAATCCATATAAGTCCATCACAGCCCTGGTTCTGTTTGTACAGCAGCTAGCGTGACAGAGTCGTGATCCCTGAATGGGCACAGTGTCTGTGTGTGCACAAATGTGAGGGGCTGCTTAACTTCCTCTGCCCACCAAAGAGACATTGAGTATGTCTACATGGCAGTTTTTTCGGAAAAATGGCCGTTTTTCTGAAAAAACTTGAGTTACATCCAGTCTGCAATCGTGTTCTTTTGGGGAAAAAAAATCAAAAGAACAGAGGGGTTTTTCTGATAGCGGGAAGCCTCTTTCTATGATGAAGAATGCCTTTTCCGAAAGAGCTCTTTTGGAAAAAGGCATGTGCGGATGGGGAAGAAGAAGCCTCCAGGAAAAAGCAGAGGTGCCCTGGTGGCCATTCCATCCACAGTAATCAGAACTTAATTGCGAGATAGTGTCCACATTCATTGGATGCTATTTTTCGAAAAAGCAGATCGCTTTTTCGATGCGTTTTGGCAGCGTGGACACTCTCTTTTGAAATAAATTTTTTCAGACGATCTCGTCCGGAAAAGCTTTTTCCGAAAGAAACCTGCAGTCTAGACGTAGCCCTAGGGAAATAGAGAAGTAGCAAATCATTATTCCTGCTCCAGAAGACGAGAGCAAGTGGGAACATTAAGAAGCTGTCAGAAAAGCATCCTGCATGGAGCTTGCAGGATAGAGGGAATCATGTGGGAAATAAGGCTTGTATAAGCTGATGGAGTGTCCCCAGTCCAATAGGCCAGGTATATTTCTATATTCTTCAATCAGGACATTAATATGCATTTTTTCTCATGTTTAAGCTGGTCTACCATGCTTATTATGGTGAAATCAGTTAGGCAAGAATAGGCAATAATTTTTAATGGGGGGAGGCCACTCCAAGGTGGTCTGTGTCTGCTAGCAGCAAATATCTCCAATGGCCAGTGATGGAACATTAGATGAAGTGAGCTCAAGAGTTATTACAGAGAATTCTTCTCCAAGTGTCGGGCTGGTGGGTCTTGCCCATGTGCTCAGGGTCTAACTGATCGCTATATCTGGGGGTTGGGAAAGAATGTTGCCCTGGGTCACATTGGCAGAAACATTGTTAATAGGAATGTTTTTCCTTCCTGTGCAGCACGGGTGGTGGGCCACTTGCAGGTTTAAACTAACAGTGTAAAAGGTGGAGTCTCTGTAATCTGAAGTATTTAAATCATGATTTGAAGACTTCAGTAACTCAGCCCAGGTTAAGGGTCTATTGCAGGAATGGGTGGGTGAGGTTCAATGGCCTGCAATGTGAAGAATGTCAGACTAGATCAGAGGAGGGCAATAATTTTTGATGGGGGGGGGAGGGCACTTCAAGAATTTGGACAGTGGTCAAGAGCCACACTTTTCCATATTAATGGAGGAGGTGCGGGGTCTGGGATGTAGACTGGGTGCAGAAGGGAGCTTGCAGTAAGGGACTGGAATGCAGGAGAGGGTCTGGGAGGGAGTTTGATGAAGGAGGCAGTTATGACCTGGGTTAGGGAACTAGGGTGCAGAGATTTCGGTTGTGACCTTGGGCAAGAGGAGGTTGTGACCTGGGGCAGGGGACTAGGGTGCAGAAGAGGATGCAGGGGTTTGAGTTGTGACCTGGGGAAGAGGATTGGGGTGCAAGATCTGTGAGGGGGAAATGGTGCAGGGGGGGGGGAAGAGTGTTGGGTTATGTAGGGTAGGAGGGCAAAAGGTTGGGGTGCCAGAGGCAGGCTGTGGCTGGGAGACATACCTGTTTGACTCCCAGCCAGCAACCTTCTCAAACAGATTCCCTGCCTGCCTCACTCCCCCACTGACTGCAGGGGCCATGTGGTTTTTGAACAGCTATGAGCCTGAGGGGAGAGGAGCAGGATGTTTCACAAGCTGCCTGTTGAAAACAGGCAGCTCCTATTGGCTGGAAACCAATGGGATTGTGCTGGAGGCAGGAGCAGCATGGGAAGCCTCTTCTCACTCCCCAGAACTCACAGCTGTTCAAACAGAGCCCAGAAGCAGCTTTTCTCAGCAACGTGCAAGGGGCAGGCAGGGAATCTGGTCAGTTTCAGCAGCAGCTGAATCGGGGATGCCTGCAATAGAGCAGCTGGGGTGCTGCCGGGTTGGTCCCGCAGCACCAAGGAGCAGCGCTACGGCACCAACCCAGCAGCACTCCAGCTGCTCTTGGGGACGCCTGGGACAGAGCAACTGGGGTACTGCCCGGTTGGTCCCCTAGCGCTGCCCCTCGGGGCTGCGGGACCAACCCGGCAGGACCCCAGCTGCTCTGCCCCAGGGGTCCCCGATTCAGCCACTGCTGAAACAGATCAGTGGCTGATTCCAGGAAGCCCGGGGCAGAGCAGCTCTGCCCCAGGCTTCCTGGAATCAGCCGCTGATCTGTTTCAGCAGCGGCTGACTTGGGGACACCTGGGGCAGAGCAGCTGGGGTCTTGCCGGGTTGGTCCCGCAGCCCCGAGGGGCAGCGCTAGGGGACCAACCGGGCAGTACCCCAGTTGCTCTGCCCCAGGCGTCCCCAAGAGCAGCTGGGGTGCTGCCGGGTTGGTCCCGCAGCTCCGAGGGGCAGCGCTACGAGACCAACCCGGCAACACCCCAGCTGCTCTGCTCCCGGCTTCCCCGATTCAGCTGCTGGTCAGTTTCAGCAGCAGCTGAATGGGGGAAGCCTGTCCGGCTGCCCCAGCACTTCCGGGTTCCTGATGGTGCCGGACCATCAGGAGTCCCGGAGCATTGGATGCCGGACTAATGGAGTTTTACTGTACTAACAAAATTGTGTCTGTGCACGTATGTGTAAATTTAATTTATTATACAAGAAAAAATACTAAATAAAGGGATAATTAACAAGGCGCAGGAATCAGGGCAGAGGGTGGGAGGTATGGGGATGCTCAGGCCAGGGGGTGCAGGATTCACTATAGGAAGAGCTCAGGATGGGGGGCTGAGAAGTCGGGGAGGTGGCAGCTCCTTGCTAGCAGGAGGCTTGAGTTGGGCTGCCCATTCCTCTGGTGGTTCCTTGCAGGGGGTGGGCCCAGGACTGGGCTGCCTGGACCCCCAGGAAGCTGCACGCTGGCACGGGGGAACGGAGCTGGACTCACCAACCCCTGGTCAGCTGGCAACTCTTTTGGGAGGAAGGGCTGGGGCTGCACTGCCCAGCATTTCCAGCCATCAGCTCCTGTGGTAAGGGGGTAAGGGCTGGCGGCTGCCCACCTGGCTGGTGTTATAGCCAAGGTACAGGGGGAGAGGTGTGAGGGCTATGTGGCCGCTCCAGCCCCAGCCACCAGAGCAGCTGTGCTGCCTACCATGTGGCTCTGGCCCCGGCCACCAGAGCAGCCACTGCCCACCACGCATCTCTAGCCCCGGCCGGGCTGTAGCCGCAGTAGCTGGAACCAGGGCCAGTGAGGCTGCCTTGCAGGGATAACCTTACCATACCCTGGCTCCAGCTGGAGCAAACAGGGGCAGGGTAGCCACCCTCTGCCACACGGCCCTGTCAGAATGCATCAGGCCACCACCACAACTCGCCTTCAGTCCAGCAGAAAAGCGAATGGTAGGAGTGCTGTTGCATTGTTCTGCAGGCAACATGGGTGGTCCTAAGCCTTTTGGGCACCATTGCACAGCTTAAAGGGAACCCTGATCCTTCCCATTTGCTAGCAAATGAGCACTGGTCTGTAAGCGACACACTTTTTCTGTTTACTAATTTCATTGGTTTATTAGGTTTTGAAATTTAATTAGAAAAGTGGAGCAAAGAGAGACTTGTTCACACCTTCTATTAAATGGAAATAAAAGCAGAGTCAAATCCACTGACTAGGAACTTAAGGCCTCATTCCTATGGAAAACACAACATTTCAAAGGCTGTTTTTTCACAAACCTGGCCATCTGTTTGTAGGCTTCTTCAGCCACAGCAAATATGTGTGGATCCATATCCCCCATATTCTGACCACTGTATGCATTGATGATATCTTCGCCATAGATAGGCAGTTGTTCATAAGGATTTATGGCTACCAAGACGATACCTACAAAGAAATGGAACAAAATCTATTAATAATGGCTGATTTGAAAATGTAAAAGTGTCAAAAGCCATGTGTACGTTAGTCTAATCTGTCCTGAATGTTTAGCTTGGAAGAGAATAAAAACCTTATCCAAAGCCCATTTGAGTAAATGGAAAGATAACTGGATGAGATATTAAATATGTATCCTACCAGTTTGAACACAATTCACGTTCTTGCTAAGAAAATCAGACTTTTACTCTTCCCCCATTTTTAAAGCTCTGCCTTTGAAGAATGAAACATTGTGTTTAGAGTAAATCAGCTCAATATTGAATACTCATGAACAGCCAGCTCTACTCAGTCAGATCAGTAAAGACTTTACTTCCCATCTTTTATTATATACCATGGCCTCTCAGTTGCTCACCTATACTTGTTGGGATCTAACAGAAAGGTTCTAAAATGAACAAGTGACCACTTTTCCCATGGGCTTTGTGATGTCAGCTATTTGTGCCTGATGTTGTGGCATCATATGCTGATATTGGACATTTTTAGTAGCAAAGAATTAGTATTAGAATGTTTAATACAAGTCGTGCTAATAAACAATGGCCTCATTTTGACTAGTGGCCTCCAACAAGTGCTCACAAATAAATCGAAGTGTAGATTTGGCGCATGTAGGTTCTGGACTGACCTTAGAAATCAAAATGTGACATCTAAAAGTGCTAAAACACTCCCACAATTATTTTAGCAAAAATGAAAGCCAGTCAATATGTTTTTAACTTACTACAGCTCCCATTTCAAATATCTCGTGACACTACTGGGTAAGGAAGCAGCTGCCATGTGGGCAGAAAGAAGTTGTAGTCCTATTTGTGGCTGTCTAATAAGCACACCAGGCATCATTCTATGCAAGATCATTTGAATGAACCCTTAATTCCCCCATAACAGGTATATTTATAGCACTGTCATCTAAATTTACACAGCAACCAACCTTCACTTTCTCTATGAAATTTAAAGCACAAAACATCTGTGATTCAGGGAAAGAACAAGATACTATGCAGGCACCAATATCATGATTGAGACATGAAGTACAGGTGGAACCTCTCTAAACCAGGACTTTCTGGTCTGGCAACATCCGTGGAGTCCCGGTGGAGGGCTGACAACTGGGAGCCCTGTAGGCTAGCAGGGCAATGGGTTGCCGGCATCAAGCTGCCAGTGGGGCCAGGAGCCCCACTCACCACAGTTGGGCTACGTGGCAAGGCTGGGGGCCCGGCACGTTGCGGCAGGACCCAGCACACCCCCCCCCCAGTGGGACCAGGAGTCCAGCATGGCAGAGGCTGGGGGGAGGCAGCAGCAGGGTGGCCAGATAGGATCTCCCTTGATCCAGCAAAATCCCCCAGCTAGGACCGGTCAGGTTCTGAGGGTGCCAAGCTAGGGAGGTCCAACCTGTAGAACATTTTTCATAGAATAGCAAAGAAAAGGCATCTGGTCCTGCTGATCCGAGTATCATCCCAGTTTCACAAACGACTAAATACTGTCGTGTATTTACAGATCAAGCAACCAGTGAAATAAAACCACAAACAAGCTTTCTAATGAGCACATACCTTTCAGAAATGGAGTAGAGTCTTGATTTGCTCCTTGAGATATATTAGGCATCATACAGCTAATAAAATATCAACTGACAAGGAAATAATTGGATAATAATTGAAATAATCTAGTTCCTATCACACATGTGCCAAATAATTTGTAATCTGAGATTGGTTAAAACTTAGAAATGGAATAGCAGAGATGTTACAGATCGCTCAGTATTACAACACATTGACTGAGCTGGGCAGAAGCTCAGGAATGGAACAGACAAGGTGCCACAAAGCCAGATTCATCCATACTAAATTAAAAGTAAAACAGACTACTGTTAAGCTGGTTGCACAATGAAGATGCTGGGACCAGGATCTAGTGCAAGAGATTAATAAAGTTGAACTACTAGGGAATACAAATCATAATATTATTAAATTTAATATCCGTATAAGGGGCAAAATGCCGAAGATAACTTCCTCCTTTTTGTGTAGGTAACTGGAAATAAAAAGGAACCAAGAGTGAAATGTATGCATGGAAACTTCTTAAAAACACCATCAAATGAAATGTGTACCCCAAATTAAAAAATAAATAAATAAAAACAGCAAGAACACCAAAAAATTCCACCATGGCTAAACAGGACAGGTCTGTCTCAGATCAGAAAATACATGTTCTAATTTCTAATCTGAAAAACTATTAGTGCTAACAAACAAAAATGCAACGGGCTGAAGCTATTTTTGCTGATCCTAGTTCAAGATCATGATTTTTTTTTCCGCCTATACAGAAAAAAATAAAAAGCTTCTCCCTTCAGAGGATTTGTCAAAGGAGCTGGATGAAGGTAATGTTTTCTACATCAGAAAGTCATAGGGATTTCAGTAAAACATGTTGTTCCCTAAGAAATGTATCATACAAAAATAGCTACAGGATCCTGCTGGACCACGAATGTTGCCGGACCAGAGAGTTCTAGTTTATAAAGGTGCAACTTGTACAAGAAATGTTCTTTGTTATGTCTCCTTCCCTTTTACTTCTTCCACAGATGTAGGATCTTTAGTATTCCTTGAGCATTTCTGTTCTTTCCTCCTTATTCTTGCCATTATGCTTACATCTTCCTGGAATTTTTACACACTCGGTCACTGTTAATGGTTTCCCAGAGAAAAATTCCATAAATGAAATGGCTGCAATGGAGGACCCAATTACTTAAGAGTCACTGATCCATTTTTAAATCCTCTAAACATATGACTCTACAGACTATTCATACACCTTCCATCTAAGCAGTAATCAACAGAAGCATCCTTACACAGCCTCAACTATAAAGATTCTAAATCCACCAACTGACGCAAGCCTATACAGCCAGGATGTAGAAACACTGTGGGAAACAGTCAAGCTCTTGATTAGCAATACTTTATCACTGGATTTCCCCATCCAAATGAGCAACTGGATTCTTTTCTCATTTCAGACATTAATAAATCACATGGCTGTTATTCCAATCAATTTATACAGCTGCTAAGAAATACATAATAATGCACTGAACTTCATATAAATTGTCTAAGCTAATGGTTATGATTTGAAATGACTAATGATTCTTACTTTGAGAAACTCAATTACAGATGTAGCTATGGTAGTCCCCTTACTAAAGGTGCTTCTGCTTATTTTCTGGGAAGACCCTGTGTGCTGCAATCTAGCCTCACAGACTACAATTCCCATGAGGCCTGGGGAAAAACAGGAAGGAAGTGACTCCTGTTTGGGAGATCTGAGTCTCTCCACATGTGTGGAGGAAGACTCAGCAGTCTGTGGACTGGTCCCTCTGTTTTTGGAGCAGAAAGGGAACCAGGCTGCTGTGGAGGAGTTTGATCCAGTTCAGGAGCTGTTACGTTGCCGTTACAGACTGGGACAGCGAGCCTTTGAGACTGGGATCTCGCAGGCTGCTTCTGATTGCCCTAGAGGGGAGGCTCTTTGGCTGTACTTGTGGCTAGAAGCTACTCTGCACCCAGCACACAGAAGGAGACTGTGAGTAACTGGGCATCTTTGGAAAATGCTGCCTGGGGCAGACCTCAGAGATACAGACTAATTCTAGGTTCAAAGAGAGGTAGAGAGGCCAACTCAGTGAACCAGAGCTGCTGCATAGCTTGGACCCACATACACCCTATCTACAGAGAATCTCCATTACTGCTGCAGTTCTTCAAGCGCGCCCATACAAGCAAGAGTCTGGGACTCCGAGTCCAGGGGTGTGCACACTCTGGGGTGGGATAAATATTGGCAGTGCAAATGGCAGCTAGATACGTTCCTTTTACTTCTGTGTACTTTGTTAATTGATGTTATTCACTGTTAATTTGTTAAATCCTGTTTCTTTAAGTTAAGTAAAGGTTGTTCATTCTAATGCAATCTATTAGACGTATATTATTTATGATTTGTAATTGTTGTTCTGGAGTTAGATCCAGTTTATTGTTGGAATACGTTTATTCCTGGAGGTTCCCAAGGTACACCAGTGAGTGCCAGCCAGGTGGAGGCACCCCCATTATATGTTCTTTATGAGCAAGGGACAGCAGCAAGGGGGTGGATAGGGTTTCCCCAACTAAACATCATCACCACTGGGGTACTCAGGATCTCCTTTTATGTTAAAACCATCAGGCGCCCAGGCACACTTGTGAGTGTGACCTGCTCCCGAGTAACCTGGGGAGGAAAAAGGGGGGTTACACTACAAATAGAAATATATTTTTGCAACTTGAAATACACTAGATTTCTCTCTTCCCTAGTTTCAGATATCCGTTACACATCTTAGAGACGAGTTTGTCTTCAACACTGAGGAACATGTTACATAAAATCTCTTTAAGCCACTCAGACTCGTGAGGCCAATCAATGAGATGCTAAAGATTTTATGCAAATTCAAAATAATCCCATGCTTCTTTGAGAGTGTAGTGTAGACATAGCCCTAATATAGTTCACTGTCCCATATAGTGACACTTAGATCACTAACAGCCAGAGATAAGAACAAGGGAGCTCTACAGCCTAAGCTGAGAGCTAGCTAGCTTTATAGCTCAAGCTATAGAGGCTCCTAAACTAAGCCTGAGACGTCCACCCACCCAATGCTGGTTATACAATACAGGCAAAAATAATCTCATTGAGCTAAAATGACAGCCAAATATACTTTACTTCAGCATAGATTCATAAGACAAATAATATCCATTATGGAAAAACCTTAGAGAAATAAATGAAGAATTTACACTTTCTACAGATTTTTTTTAAGCCAACCTATAAAATACCAGTTTTAAGAATAATTTTTATGGAAGTTTCTTGGTTTCATTCTGTCACACGTCCACAGGATCAGGGCTACTTCCCACCTTGGATCAGTCTTTTGGGGGAGCCCCTTCAATGTGCCAAACCTCCTACTATTGGATGTCCAGAACCAAAATTAAATAGGGAAGAAGGAGGGGGGGGGACAAAAAGAGGCAGTAGGTATATAAATATCAAAAGGAAAACGGAGCTGGTACGTAACAAGCAAAACTGATCGTTTATAAACACCTAAAGATTGGATAGTTAAAGGAAGCAGATATGGACCTGCAGTTAGCATTTAGAGAGGAAGAGTAGTAACACCAGAATCTACACAGACAAAGAACCATTGGCACCTTCATTGTTTGGTAGGCTGATAATGTCCCAGCCATCCAGCAACGTTCACTGACTTTTAAACAAAGAAGGGTGTCAGAATAACAGAGATGCACTTTTCCCATTTAACATTCACAAATCTTTGTTCTGTTTTGAGCAGATTTGTAGAAATAATGAAGAACAAAGCGGAACTAATTACTTCCAGATCTCTGGTCAATTACTACTCTGAAATTATCAAGCCTTCTTTAATTTAAAATGACATTACAGTGAAATTTAATCCTGTTTAGTCTTCATTTGACCTCCCTTTTTATCATTCTAAGACAGGGATGGGCATTCAGCCTATCAGCCATTTTAATCTGGCCCTCAAACTCCAGCTGGGGAGCACGGTCTGGGACTTGCCTAGCTCCGCACAGCTCCCAGAAGCAGCAGTATGCCTCATCTCCAGCTCCTATACTTAAGATAGTCAGAGGGCTCTGCATGCTGCCCTCACCCTAAGCAGTACCCCACAAGCCCCTCTATCATGGGCGCAAGGCTAGAGCAGCCCCCTGCCTGCGGTGGGCCCCATGGGGCTGCTCTAGTCCCTACTTGGTGCTATTAACATAAGAACGGCCATACTGGGTTAAACCAAAGGTCCATCTAGCCCAGTATCTTGTCCTCTGACAGTGGCCAATGCCAGGTGCCCCCAGGGAATGAACAGAACAGGTAACCCTCAAGTGAGGTATCCCCATCACCCATTCCCAGCTTCCAACAAACAGAGGCTAGGGACACCATCCATGCCTATCCTAGCTAATAGTCATTTATGGACCTATGTTCCATACACTTATCTAATTCTTTTTTGAATCCTGATGTAGTCTTGACTCTCACCACATCCTCTAGCAAGGAGTTCTACAGGCTGAGCGTGCATTGTGTGAAAAAAAAAATTCCTTTGTTTTAAACCTGCTATCTATTACTATGATTGAGGGGCCCTTAATTCTTGTGTTACGGGAAGAACTCTACCTTATCTACCTTCTCTGAGCCTGGAATGATTTTATAGACCTCAGTTACATCTCTCCCCTTTGTCATCTCTTTTTCAAGATGTAAATCCCACTTTTATTAATCTTTACTCATATGGCAGTCATTCCATATCCCTAATCTTTCCCCTACTCCCGCTTGTATATGCCTTTTTCAATTCCAACATCTTTTTTGAGATGAGGTGACCACATCTGCACAGTATTCAAGATGTGGGACCATACCGTGGATTTATATAGAAGCAATATAATATTTTCTGTATTATTAGCTATCCTTTTCTTAACATTCTTTTTTTTGGGGGGGGGGGAAAGAAGGGGGAGAAAAGTGCTGCACACTAAGTGGATGTTTTCAGAGAACTATCCATCATGACACTGAATTCTCTTTCTTGAGTGGTAACAGCTAATTTACACCCCATCATTTTGTATGTATAGTAGGGATTATGTTTTCCAAACATCTATTCTGTAATAATTTACAAACATTATATATTCTATTTTTCCTGACTTAAATAAAGGGTAACGTATGAATGTAAGCGATAAATTCAAGCAAGGTCTGTTCGTATCCAAACAGGAAAGACAACAATAGCTTCAGATAGGCACCTATTTAGTCACATCTGAGGAACAATACTAGATCCGCTTGCATTGGTGTACCACCTCTAACTTCCTAGATCCCACTTCATAAACACAGGAAAACTGGGAACCAGAGACAAAGAGCTTCTGAAGGGATAAAGGTGACACTCTCATGGGACAGAGTGTGACACTGTTGAAAGTCATTGATGAGAAGCTGTTCTCACAGATCACAGAGGCCATGGGAGGGAGTGAAGACAAACCTGCCTAAGGCATGGCAGGCTTCTAGGGGTAAGTCTACACTGTAATTAAAAACCCATGGCTTACCCATAGCAGCTAACTCAGGCTTATGCTAAGGGGCTGTAGAATCGTGATATGAACATTTGGGTGATGTCCCAGAATCTGGCCGCCAGCCCAAGCCCTGAACATCTACACTACAACTAAACAGCCTCTGCCCCAAGTCCTAGTCAACTGACACAAGCCGACAGTGGGTGTCTACTTGCAGTATAGGCATACCTTAGGAAACATATCCATAGGTCTTCTGTTTACCACCTGATTTTCTCTCTTGTTATGCTTTGCTCCTAAGCCAGCACATAAACCAGTGGCTCTCAACCTTTCCTGACAACTGTACCCTTTTCAGGTGTTTGATTTGCCCCCCAGTTTCAGCTCACTTAAAAACTACTTGCTTACAAAATCAGACAGACACACAAAAAGAAAAGTGGCACGTTACACTATTACTAAAAAATTGCTTGCTTTCTCATTCATACCACATAATTCTAAAATACTGTAAATCAAATGGAATATAAATATTGTACTTACATTTCAGAGTATGATATATAAAGCAGCATAAAAATATCACTGTAGGAAATTTTAGTTTTTACTGACTTCACTAGTGCTTTTTATCTAGCCTATTATGAAATGAGGCAAACATCTAGACAAGTTGATGTTCCTCTTGGAAGACTTCTGCACACATCCAGAGTATGTATACCCCCTGGTTGAGATCAACTGACAAATTATACTTTTGTTTGGAGAAAGCTATCTTCTGTCATCTGTATTCATTATTACTTACAAGATCCCCAAGAGAAGATTTGCAGGTAACAACCCCTATCTGACTGGGTGAGTAGTCACAGTTGAAACATAGGGTGCTGTGACCCAGGGCTCACACTTAAAGTGGGACATTTGCATGATTGCACCCCAGAAAAGGTAAGGGCAAAAGATCAAACACTGGAGGGAGTGCACTCAGAGGGGTCCAAGATGCAACTAACCTTGTAACTGTGCTAGTTCCCATTTGATAGATCTGTGGGGAAAAGCAGCAAATATACTATTGTTTTCCTAAGTATGTCACTAAGCCAACACTTGCCCCTTTTTTCTTTTTTGGTGCTATTACACTAAGCTCGGGTCTACACTACAAACTTACTTTGGTATAAAGCTAGTACTTCATTGTTTGGGATGTTGACACCTATCGCACCGACATAACTGACTGAGCAAACAGTGCTATGTCAATGATAGGACTTCTCCCATTGATATGGCTACTGCCTCTCCTGGACGTGGAGTACTGACACCAATGGGAGAAGCTCTCCTGTTGGTGTAGGCAGCATCTATATTACACTGCAGCTCGGTATGTATAGACAAGCCCTAACACACAGTACACATGCCCACACTCCCTATAACAGAGGTCACCAACTAGTGGATCGGGATCTACTGGTAGATCTTGGAGCCTCTGACAGGTGATCCTGACTGGTTTGGCCGAGAGACTATCAAGTGCCAGCACTTCAACTGCCCCCTCCCTCCACTGCTGCGAACCTCCTTCCCTTTGCCTTAGAGCTGCCTCTTCCCCAGGGAGCCTCCTGCTTTCTGTACAGGGCAGAGGAGGGAAAGGAGGGGCACTGATGTCAAGGTGCCCCCTCCTACTCTCTATCCTTTCTCCACAGAGCAGGACAGGGGGCACAACAGGATTTGGAATGGAGTTTGTTGGCTGCTTTTGGGAGTGGTCCAGGGGTGAGCCTGCCTTAGCCCTACTGCACCACCATTCAGGAGCCAATAACAGTGCCCAGCTGGGGCCCACATCCCAAACTCCTACCCCAGTCATGAACTCGCTCCTGTACTCTAAGCCCCTGCCCTATTCCTGAACACTCCTGCATCCAAATATCTTCCCAGAGCCTGCACCTAGAACTCCCTCCTGCACCCCAACTGCCTGCCCCAAGAGAAGCTCAGAGCCCCTCTCACACTCAAGATCACTTAATCCAAAACCAGAGCATGCACCCCAACCCACTGCCCCAGCCTGATGAAAGTGAGTGAGGATGGGCAAGAGAGGGAGGATTGAATGAGGACGGGCGGGGCCTTGGAGAAGGGGAGGAAAGGAGGCAGGGCAAAGGTATTTATATTTGAGGTACCTCTTGGATTTCACTTAAATTCAAAAAGAGATCTTGTGCTTAAAAAGATTGTCCTATAATGTGGGATATTCGATGGTAATGGAGTAAAGGAGAAAAAGTGACTCAATAGCTGCGCAGTTCTGGGTGTCCTGTAAGGTCAAAAATTATCAGATCAAATCTCATTTGTTTGCACTTTGATCACTTGAAAACTCAAAGACTTCTGAAAACATGCTTCTAATAAACCTAACATGCAAACTGCATAATCCTCATCAGATGAGACATTCCTGTAAAAAGCTTGAAAAGCTTCTTCAAACTTCAGCAAACTTGCCTTTTAGTAAAACATTTTATGCCCTTTGATGGTTTGCCAAACTTAACCAATTTGCCACGTGTCTTCCAGACATCAGGGGTTGTCTCCTGGGGCTGCTGGATGGCACCGGCCCTGGTCCCGTGCTGCCCCCAGCCAGGCTGCCGACTCTGATGTCCCGCCCGGTTGGCCCTCCTGCCCTTAGGCTCTAGGGATCTCTGCTCCAGGATCATCTGGACTACAGATGTTACCAGACCAGAGAGTCCTGGATTTTGGAGGTACAACCCATAGTAAATTCCTCCAGTTTTAGTTGATTGAAAAATTATGGCCAAGTATGACACTGTATGATCACACATTTACACAGCTATGAATTAAATGTTCTTCTAGCATTAACAAAGAGCACCATTATGAACACACAAACACACAGTTGAATGGAAATCGCAAGAAGGAAAAGTCATTAGAATTCTCAATGAAGGCACAATACCAACTTAGCCATAGTTGGGAAAAAGTCAGTCTGGTGAACTGAAGGGCTTTATCAACTTAGCCTTATACCTGTGGTCTCCACCCTTTTGGGGCTTCTGGGCTCCCGGAGGCAGGGCCTCTCATGCACTGCACGCCTGGGGTAGAGGCCGCTCATGCGCTGTGTGCCCGGGGCAGGGGTCGCTCATGCGCCGTGCGCCCGGGGCGCAAGAATGGCTTGGTCCGCCCTGATCACTCGATGGGCGCACATAAATGCCCCAGCGGGTGCCATGGCGCCTGTGGGCACCGCGTGGGGAACCACTGCCTTATACATTTCCAAAGACACACTGACATTTTTCAAAGCTCTTTTCCAGCTAATACATGTAATTAGGTAAGCATCTGCAATGGACACAATGTTCCTCAAAGAATTCCTATTACCTCAAAATAAGCATTCTGAAGAGGCATTTTAAACAGAGCCCTTTGGAAGCTAGGAGGACATCAAAGCCAAGCAGATTTATGATGAATCTTCATATTTAAAGGCCTAGTTGATTTGGGCCTACCTATGTGTTGTATCTTCCCAGAGCCTTTCTTACTAAATGATACCCCCAAATGCCTCATACTTAATGAAAACCCAGGACTTAATTTAAATTCAGAGCTCTATCAATAACCGACCTTCTTTTCCCCTATCAAAAGGGATTTTAATGGATTATTATTTTTTTTTTGTCTCTTGCAAAAGTATAAAGGAAACTGATCACGTACTTACCACAGTAGGTATAAATGAGTTTTGAATCTATAAAGCGAACTTTGAGGTTGTGTAGAACAGCAGGTTCATGGAGATAACTGAGTGCCGTGAGATCATTTTCACCAACAAGAATATCAGGGTTTCTTAACGGGGGCAGTTCCTTCGTCTTCGGATCAAGGCAGTATTGCAAATCCTGAAAATTCAACACACACACATGAAATGAAAAGGAATATTTTTAAATTTTCCATTTTTGGCTTATCCCTCCAATTTATCCCACTAATCATTTTCCTTTGGTAATCATTCCCTGTATTTGTTTAACTTGTCTTGTGCATTTTTATCTGCTGCTTTCTCCTAGGATTTTTTAGAGCAAGACCTTAAAGGTTAATTTAAAACAAAATAAAATTCTTCCCCTTGCTGCTAACAAAATAGATTTAACTAAAGCTATATTAATTTTAAAAATCCAATCTAGTTTTATATCATTTATGATATATATCATGTTCCTTTTGAGCAGAATGGACAAAAAAAGATGGTCAAACCGACTATAGCGAAGTAAACTACAGGTTGGACCTCCCTTATCCGGCACCCTGGGGACCTGACCACCCCGAATGAGGAAATTTGCTGGATTTGGGGCGGTCCCCTGCCACTGGCCTCCCAGGACACTCCTCCTCCCTGCAGCTGGCTCCACTCTGGCCTCATTGCACTGAGCTCCAGCCTGCAGGGCTTGGACTTGGGTTCCGGCTCACTAGTGCTCCCTGGGAACGGAGCTCCCCGGGAACGGAGCTCCCCAGCCTCCGTGGCCCTGCTTCTCCACCGCCTGACCGGGAATCCCCAGGGACGGGGCTTACTTTCTGCTGCACACAGGGGACGGGGCTTGCAGGCCCTGTTTCTGCTGCGCTCTGCCAGCGATCCCCAGGGAAAGGGCTTGCTGGATGCCCTGCTTTTGCCGCTGGCTGCTCCGCTGCTGTATTGCTCAGCAGGGACAGGGGCTAACCAGGGACAGGGGCTCACCAGTGCCGCTGCTGCCCCACTGGCTGGAGCTCCCGGGGAACAGAGCTCCCAGACGGTTCACACTCCTGAGCTCCAGGACTCTCTGGTCCTGCTGGACCACAGATGTTGCCAGATTAGAGAGTCATAGATTTTGGAGATGCAACCTGTATCTTGTTGTCGTTTAATAACACAATGTGAGAATCCTGGGACAGCAAAACTAAGAGGAATATTTAAATCAATTTTTTTTTAAATATGGAGCTATTCCCATATGCAAAGCAACACAAACTGTAACTCTAACATTAAGCATCCTGAAAATGACATTATCTTTTCCCAATGCAATTTGCGATGACTGGAAAATGCAACCCCATTCTGCAAGTGTGACATACAAGTGAGTAGCGCTTTCAGAAAGAAAATTTGGAAATTTCTGGGTCCTTCGGGGGCAGGCGGGTAGTTTTCATCTATATTGTTATATGGAAGTCTGGAAGGACTATATGACATTTGGAAAAAAACACTGAAAAACAGGTAGATACAATTCTACCTGTGTAATCTGTTATTTTTATTTAACTACTATAGGCATCTTCATGTAAGCAAGTTCTATATTGCTTAGTGGAGAGAGGGCAGACAAATTAAAATAAACAATTTCAGTAGATGATCAGTTTTTAGAAACAGATCTTACTCCTGATGTATTGGCCACTACATCTTACATGAAACATTCATCATCAATACATTTACATTTCTTTAACAAAAATAATCTGATGCTTCATATCAAGGTAAGTGTTTCCAGAGATCACCATTTCTATAAATAGAATATGTTTCTTCTCTTCTTGTGAAAATCTCCACAGCAGCTAACTGGGATATCAAATGTGACTATGACTTCAGTTACAGAATAAGCAGAAAAGAATGATACAATAAAACATGAGGGATGACTAGGAAAGGTGGATACGATGAGCTGTACAAATCCCACACTGAACAACAAGGGGTTAAGGAATTATTTTGGGGTCAGCCAGCCTCACCCTGCCACACCTGCAGCAAATGCTCCATTTGATGGAGGAATTAAAAGACAGGAAATGGGCTCATTTGGATGGCAGAGCTGAAGGAGAGCAGACCTGCACCCACAGCTCCAGCAGTGCAGAGCAGAGGAAAGTCTAAGACTGTCAGAGCTGCCCAAAAGGGCCTTCCCTGAGGGAAGGGAGGACCCACCCCAGAGACAAATAGGGACCTTCAATATTGGCAACCCCACTTACTTATTGTGGTCTGGATTTCCCCACCAGGGAAAAGCCTTGGACGAAGCAGACTTGGAGGTAGGAGGAGGAGCAGGGGAGGAAGGAACGTGAAGAGGCCCAGAGAGGACAGCCTTAAGCAGCTTTGGTTGCCAGATTACTGGTAGCCCAAAGGGCCCTGGGTCAGAGTTTGGTGGAGTGGGAGGGCTTAGGCTCCCCTCCCCACTGCCCCCTTGGAACTCAGTGGTAAAGCCATGACCCGACTCCTCACATCATGCTCTCCAATCAGACCGCAAGTGAGGATCGTTTTCAGTGTACAGGCAGTCCCCAGGTTACGTACAAGATAGGGACTGTAGGTTTGTTTTTAAGTTGAATTTGTATGTAAGTCGGAACTGGTACATATTATAGGGGAAACTCTAGCCAAACATTTCTCCAGAGCTCAGTTTTATTCTCCCACACCTCACTTCCCTCAGTCCTTTATTCTCAAGCTGAGGTGTCTGCTGAGAAAAGCCGCTCCGCGTCTCCCTGGTCTGCTGGGGGGGAGGGGGCGCTAGCTTCACGTCTCCCTGGTCTGCTGGGGGGAAGCAGCTAGTGCGGGGTTGCCTCACCCCGTTTGTAAGTAGGGATCCGATGTAAGTTGGATCCATGTAACCAGGGGACTGCCTGTATATAGGAAAATCAGGGGAGAATATAATTGCTGTCCTGTATAAGGGATAACTTTGAAAGACTATGAGCCCAAACAACTGCACATATGTCAGTAGGGCCTAATTTGAAAAGTTGACCTTTCATGCTACTATACAACGGCCTGCTGCGCATAGCAATGGTCACAGGCCTAATGACATCATGTAACCTTACCTTGCCCTCTTCAAGTCGAAGCTGGAGGACTTTATCTCCTTGTTTGTAATCTTTAAGAAGTTCTGCTGACTTCCAGACTTCCTCTGGATCAGGGATCCAAACCCTGGCATACTGCAATACAAAATCAACAAGCAACAGATCAGCAATTTCTCATAATTTATAGTCAACTTAAACACCACCAAAAGTTCTACTCCTATATACAGTAGATTTCTGATAATCCAGAACCTATGAGACTTAGGTGGTGCCAGATTATCAGATATGCCAGTCTATCAGGAGGTACTATAAGCAGGTTATATATATACTGTATACATTATATACTATATATAAAGTGTTCTTAACCCTTTTTATTGTACATATTGTATACAGTATACTGTAATGTTTTAGTTTTTTTAAGCCTTTTTTACCCTTTTTGCTCCGTTCAGCTGCTGCCGCTGTTACCTTGTGACTCTTTTTTGCCGAAGCTCACTCACTAGGCTCTTGCCATTTTTATGCCAGACTATCAGGAGTGCCGGACTATTGGATACCGGACTATTGGAGTTTTACTGTATTTGGACAGCATCTGAACATTCAAGTAATGGCTATCACCGTAAATTAAAAGGTTTCTCATGAATATAATAACTATTCTAATCTACTAAAACACACATACAAGCTGAATTTTATTTCCTATTCTCAAGGGATGTCAAAGCATTCATTTCCAATATAAAATAGCCTTGGCAAGATATAAGCTCAATTCTGAAACTGTAGGTAAAAAAACATGTTAACAACCAAGAATTTATTTTCTAATCGATTTAATTCAAACCAATTGATTTGAACAATTCTAAGATGTACTCTATGCAACAAGGAAGAAGACTAAAATATAGCAAAGTTTTACATTTCATAAAACACTTGTCTCTATTTCTGTGGTAAATTCTAGCTAACATGAGCTACAGCTTTAAAAGCTACTGCCCATTTTCCTTTGTGTTACTGCATTCGTCAGCTAATTTAAGAGAGGTTATCATCACAGTATGAAAGGAATGCTTCCAAAAATTGGTAAAAAGCAGTTTTCACACAGAAGAAAAATCTAGAATTACAATTAATGACTACATTGCTCTAAGCAAGAATGAATGGACTTTAATCTATGTTAATATTTTTCAGATTTCAAAAATACTAGATGTGTCCCAAACTTGACAGTTTACTTCCTCCTCCCACAGAAGGGATCAAAATCAGATGTGAACCACGCAATGACTACTCTCTTCAAGTGCGGATCAGAGAGGAGATAATTCTAACAATAGCATTTAATTAGTATAATTGATTCTCAAAGTTTATACTTAGCTTTGGATCATACAAGTTTCCCCATCAGGTCAGACCATTCCAGTTTCTTAGGTCTAATATTGCACAGCATGAAATGTTTCAGAAGCTCTCTCTCTCTCTCTCTCTCTCTCTCTCACACACACACACACACCCACCCACCCACTAATACACCTTGTTCAATGGTGTACTTGACAGAAAAAGCCTTCCTAGCAGGAGATTTGGTTACCCATATTTTTTTTCAAAGGCTTTAAAACTGTAATGCACCATTATGATTGTCTAAGTCTGGCCTCCTGCAGGACACAAAACAAATAATTTCACACCGTAATTTTTGCATCATGCCCATATATTGTGGTTGAGTTAGAGCTAATTTTTAAAATGACATCCAATCTAGATTTCCAAACTTCAGGGGCTGTAGAATCAGCCACATTCTTTCCTAAATTGTTCCAATGAGACAAAAATAGTCAGCATGATAAACAGCAATCTGATTTTTTGTTCCTTTTTTGATGCATGGTCTTGTATTAAAATGCATGTCATTTAATGGATCCTAGCTAATAAGCAACCCTGATCAGTCTACAGTACTGAACTTGCACTACAGGTTGAAGCTGTTTAGTCTGGCACCCTCTGGTCTGGCAACATCGGTGGTCCAGCATGATTTTAGTTCGGTGGATATCCACTTATCATGGGCATGGCCAAGTTTCCCGTAGTCCCATCAAGTTTGTTTACAGCCACCAGTCCTGGCTCTCAGTGTTCTGCACTGTTATTTAGCTCTAATTTACCCCTACATGTCTTCTAAAAACCCAGTAAGCAGTGGGAGTGTTGGTAATGCCGTTAGACAATATTGACCTCCCAGGGTTTGGCAAATTCTCTGGTTTGCATCTGTCAAGTCCCAAAGGTGGCAGGCTAGAGAGGTTCAAACTTATACAATCAATAAATACACTGATGTTTGTATTATCTACACATTTTCATCAGCAGTGACTACACCCTCCCCCCACCCAAACATTGATAAAGATATCAGAACTGGCCCTGATGGATCCAACTATCCCCCATCTACTGAATGATGATTTCCCATAATGATTTTTTAATTTTTTTTAAATTAATGGGGATTGCCTATCTCCTAGAACTGGAAGGGACAGTCATCAAGTCCAGTCCCCTGCCTTCACAGCAGGACCAAATACCATCTCAGACAAATTTTTGCCCCAAATCCCTAAATGGCCTCCCCAAGGATTGAACTCACAACCCTGGGTTTATCAGGCCAATGCTCAAACCACTGAGCTATCCCTCCCCCGATGATGATTATAAATTAATTGGAAATCAATTGTTAGCCAGTCCATTTAATGCATGTCACAATGATTTTGTATTCTGCTCTTTTTAAAATCAGAATGTCATGCAGGAATCAGTCAAATGCCGTACAGAAGGCTAACTATATTGTGTCAATACAATTATAGTTATCTTGTGCTGACCAGAAACCAGAATCCCCATTGTGCTGGAAATTCTAAAATTTACACACACACACACACACACACACACACACACTCTTATGACCAGACCAAATTTCCAAAATGTCCAGCAGAACATCATTTTGATATTCAAAAAAAAAAACTGAAACACGTCATTTAAATTTTCTTTTGGTCAAACTAAAGAGTTTTGTTCTTATCTAAAGGGCGAATTGATTTTTATTGACTCAACTTTTGAAATATTTCAATTTATAATAAAATGATGTGTCAAAAACAGGATGACTTTATTTTTATGCAAATATATTACATTATCTGTTTGGCCAGGGAGCTAGTGAGTCTGCCCATCTGGACATTTTGGTCCCGTCAAATCCACGTTTTCTCATGGAAAACTGTTCTGTTTGATTAAAAATAGTACCGGTTGAAAATTTTCAACCAAATATGTGACCTCATCCAAAAAGAATCCCTCATTTGAGGAGACCTATTTTCCATAAAATCAGGTTGCTTTTCATGTTGTCCAACTGTATTTTCTATTCTTCAAGTATTTAAATAGGCCGAAGTCTTGAAATATCTGCTGTTGTATCAGCTATTGTGAACATACATTATTCTAAACTGGAGATGAAAAATCTGAAGAAAACATCTCCGTGTGTTAACTTTGCTTACTGATTAACCCACTCCTGAAATAGCGGTGTCTGACTGATCAGAAAACTACCAAATATACAAAGACAAAAGATTTCTCTGGTAACTGGATTGTGACAACCAACTAGGTCATTTTTCTGTACTTGTTTCAAATTATTAAGCTATATATCAGCTCAATATTATAAATGTATTCACAGCCACAGTAACAACTGCACCTTTTAATGTACATAAGTACACCCTCACTTTAAGCAGAAATTAAGTGTCTGTCATTGTTACGTTTGACAATCTCATCCTAGGCGTTTCAGCACTTTGCTCCACCAGAGGCTATATGGGAAACTTGCCAGAACTGTGAAGGGTGCACACACACTTGGTGTAAAATAGAGCAGCTTTCACCTACTCGTTTGTAACTGGGAGGCATGATCTCTGAATCAATCCATAGTGCTGCATGCTAAGAAAAGTAGTTTCCACAGGCCACAGCTGTGTATTAAAAGTGATAGGCCTGGTTCATGATGGGCTCCCCTCGGCACTAGGCTGATGACGAGCCATTTTAAAGTTAGTCTAGTCAGCCCTTAACCTGCCAGTGCTATCCTCCTATTCTGTCCCATGGGTGGAATACAGCAGCTCACACAGGGCTCTTCCTGTGATCTGGTGAGAGGCAAACAGCCCTTGAATAAATATTTAATCTGGGAAAGGGAGTGGTTTACTAGAGACTTACATGCCCACATTACGAAGACACATGATGAAACTCTGAGTCAAAATAAGACTGATCTCCAAGCAGGCATATGCCAATTCTTTTTGTTCAAATTAAATAAAAATATGAAGCCCATTAATAATGCTTCTCTGGTACTTATCTACAGTAGGATCACGTTTTCTGCACTAAATACACATTCCATTTAGATAAAGGAGAAAAAAGTTGGGTTAATTTCCAAGAAAAAAGCCTGATCAGCAATAGGCTGAGACAATCCTGATGGTACATGGCACCCTAACAATCTTCTTTGATCTGCAGCCCAATGTGGCTTAACCTTGGTTAGAAGCGGAGGAATTTAACAGACATTTCCAGACTGCTAGGGTTTGATTTTAGAGATCTGTTGGAAACAGCATATGATTATAGGGAGGAGGGGGAAAATATTAGCTTATTTTAAACAGTGTTTTGACATTGTTAGGCAACATGCTAGCCAACAACACTGGCTCTCATGGTGGGCATGTGGGGAAGCTTTAGAAAAGTACCAGAAGATTTACCCAGCATTGCTTGGGTCCTTAATTCATTTTTGGTTTTTGGAAAATAAAATGAAAATGTACATGCTTCTTTTAAATCATTACTGAGGGGTTCAGTATGCAGGCTGCCCTAGGGCAGAAAGGACAACCCCAGCCCTCTCTAACAGCAGCAGGTTGAGGCCAGGCGAGAGGCGCCTCTCCATGGCCGCTGTAGCTCCAGCGGGCACAGCCAAGGAAGGGCATGTCCTTCGGCTGAGGTAGGTCCAGGTTCATCTGCCCCCTGTGTTCTTCAGCCTGAGTGAGGAATGCAGCAAACTGTGCACTTTCCCCTCACTCCCTGATGAAGGGGAACAGCCAGCAAAGTTCCCAAACGAACTGGGGTAGGGAGCTTCTGCCCCTCCCATCTTCCCTAAAGGGCGCCGAAGGTGAGGAGGTTCAGGGCTGGGTCAGTCCTGGGCGGCAGAACCAGCCACTTTCACCTTCCTGGTGATTCTGTCTCTCTTCTGTATGGTTTTATGACAAGCAATCCCACTCCAGGTACATCCCATTTTCCTGATGCAACCAAACCCTTACCTTGCTTTAAGTCATGATAAGAGGAAACTGTGTACTGAATATGGTGGTTCTAGCTTTTACCGTTTAGGAGGGGTGCCTGAACAAACAGACACGCTTTCAAATATATGGTGGATTAATAAAAATGTTTTTGGTTTGTTTTTCCAAGTTTGAAGATAGATGTTTTAGTGTTTGGTTTTAAACATATAATCATTTAAAAATGCATACATACAAATGAGACAGACTATATTGGGGAGAACAGTAGAGCCAACGTTCACTGAGGAAAGAAAGCATTTATAACATTACTTAGCAAGAAAAGTGCTACATGCCTACTGCACTCTAGGCTTCCTGAAGAAGAGAGTTTTCTGATGCAGGCAAGGTGGTGTATTAACTATGTTACAGTCTTAATTCCATGTTAATAAAAAGGCACGGAGTTCCCTGTAACAAGCTTCTGATGCTGACCGTCCACCTCCAAATATACAAATCTGAGCCAATATGAAATTGGCACCTTTAATCTGTTCAAAAGAAAACTGTATGTTTTCTACTTGACTAAATGGGGAAAGAGAAAGCAGAGCATAAATCACCATGGAAACTGGCTTGCCCATGCCAGTTGAATCATTCACATGAGATAAACTCCAGGGTATTGAAGTCTGGCTAAGAGAATAATTATGAAGCTTTCTAGTCTATGGGTTCATCATCAGTTTTATACTGAAAGCCTTGCCACAAAAAATACCTTAGTAAAAAAAAGCAGAAGCAGGGAGAAGGGAAAAATCCTGACATAAAAAGAGAAGCCTCTACTTAAAAATATCAAATAACTTTGTAACATTAGCAGCTTTGTCAAATTAGAAGAACTGTTTTGCTAACTGATCACCATAGCATTCTTTGTGGGAAACAGCACCATTTTATATTAAGTTCTCAGAATCATCCTGGGTTTTGAGAGAGTCCAATCCTACAGCAGACCACACAAAACTATCCCTGACCAAAATACAAGCTACAGAATCAGGACACCCTAGCACTCTCTCTGCCACTCAGTGTCTTAGTTTTGTCCCCTATCTTAATCATTCTTTTAAATATTCTAAGGTATAAAATGGACCAATGCATAACTGAGCTACAATAGCTTTGAGAAATATACTGATGGCTATACCATGTGATTTGCCTTCCAGTATTAATAAATAATGCCAAACAGTGTGCATGCCCTAATTTTCCAATGGAAACAACAGGCCCTGTAGAAAATGTACTGACTAATACTTAGCACTTTTTATATCTTCAAAGCCATTCACAGACACTACAAGGATTTTTTCAGAGTTTGAAAAAGATACAGTCTTATAAGTGAAATGATGAAATTACCTTTTTATAATTAATAGTATATTTGGTGGAAAGAGTACTACTGCCATCATCCCTGTGAACAGGGAATTTTTCTTATTTCCACTGAAAATGTGTTCCCCCTCTACTATTATTTCACAAGGTCTGAACTCTAATTCAACAGGGAAGTAAGTTTCATGCAGACAATCAGCAATAGGTGTAGATGTGTCACTATCCAGATCCTCAGGCTCAGAAAGCTAGGGATATGCAAAATTTTGTAGCACTGTACAGTCAGTGGTAAAGGCTTGATTAATGCAAGACTAGCTGATAATAAAGCTTTAGAATCATTGTTGTATTCTCTTTCCCTCAGGGTATCAGCAGTATTGAGGTTAGAGTAATGGAAACCACTGATAAGTTCATATCTGTGCCAAGGCAACAACTTGTTAAAAGGCAAGAGTGGAAAAACAGGAAGATTTCCAAGATGTCCTAGTAATGGAAAGAGGCCAAGGAAGTCATATGAAATACATCATTATTAAAATAGGTTTTGGAGTTTAAAGCAGGTCAGGGGAAAAGATAAAGATGAAGTAAATTGGTCTGCAAACACATTGTCCCAACATTTCAGGGTGGATCTGCTACATTAGAATGGACAAGAAGCAATGGGCTTAACCTGCAGCAAGGGAGGTTTAGTTTGGACATTAGGAAAAACATCCTGTCAGGGCTGTTAAACACTGGAATAAGTTGCCTAGGGAGGTTGTAGAATCTCCATCTCTGGAGATATTTAAGAGCAGGTGTGACAGACATCTATCAGGGATGGTCTAGAAGATGCTACTAGGTCCTGCCATGAGGGCAGGGGACTGGACTCAATGACCTCTTGAGGTCCCTTCCAGTTCTAGTGTTCTATGAAGTCTCTAGTAAGGTAACAATACTTGAAAGTTTAAATATGCACAACACACAGTACCCAGCATACTATTAATTATTACTAATTCCTTCTTATTGGTGTCACCAACAACATGGCAGATACTATATGGACACAAACAGAACACATGGTCCCTGTCCTACAATGCTTCACACTGTTCTTCAGCCAAAACTGCTGCTGGAAAGAAGCAAACTTTATTCATGTATCTGTGTATGAGGAATCACCTGGATACAATTTTCTGTAATGATTCCAAAGAAAGATCAGAAAACACCAGAAAGGGAAGTACCAAAAGTAGAGATGTTAAAAAGAGAATTTTTTTGTAAACACGGAAGAGAGGCGCGACTCTGCGGGAAATGATGTTCACGGGGAGCCAGCTGTCCCTCCATCCCTCTTCTGTATCAGAGGCAGCGGTGTGGGTGGGTGCTCCCCCAGTAGTCAGTGTTTTGTGGGGAAACTGATTAAAAGCCAGCTCCCCATAGGCACCACTCCAGCCTACTCTCCCCCACCCTGCAGGGGATGGGGAGAGGAGGAGGAAGGCCTGCTTGTAACCATGAAGGTTAACCAATGAGCCTAGTCTTTCACACTACCACATTACTACTCCTTAGTCTTTCTGAAACATTAACATTAATAAAAGCTTAAACATGAATTTCTAAGCCACTAGGGGAAAACACTGGAATGGAAAACTACAAGAGCATAACAGCACAAGTTTAACTATACTGTCATCTTTCACTAACTCCTTAGCATTGGGATGACTTCCCAAGGATACCTAGTTAATACTTTGTAGTCCTCTTAAAGTATGTTGTAGACAACAGTAATTTTGCGGATTCTAATGGACCACTGGCAAACACACACACAGAAAGATGAAATTACAAAAATTACCTAGACAACTTGTTCCAATGATACATTTGTTGCATAGTTTAAACAGGGTCATTATCCAAAACACACGCAGCCTATGGTAAGTGTCCGAGTCAGAACTACAACAATGGCTGCCCGTCGCAGGGAGCCATAGCCTGTAATACCTCTAAGGCTGGTATAGGGGGCTCTGTCTGTGAGGTGGAGTGTTTTCCATATAAGGGCGTGTTAATTAATCTTCCCCTGCTCGCTCCACCCATTGCAGTGAAAGATCAGCCAATGGGCTGACTTGTGCTCAGGCCTGCTACTCCACCCACTGCAGCAAAAACTAACCTATGGGGTGATAAGTTCACAGGCAATAAAACAGGCAGGCAGCCCCTCTCTCATTGGGGATTCGCATGGAGTGAACGCCTGGCCTGATCACCCAGACGCCTTGCACCCTCCGCTCTCGAGTCTTAATGAGCGTACTCCGAGTTGGTCGACCCAAGTGGAGACAGTTTATGAGCATGCGACCGGGACTTGTGTTCCTGCTGTCTCCAGAACTGGTATAACCCCCCCCCCCCCCCGCCATCATCCCTATCCTAATTGATTTTTTAGTTGTCCTTATTGCTTGTCAAGTGACAATGGCTAAAAAGTTACTAAGTTAGTTTATTAATAGTTGTAGTTTAGGTTTTTTACTGTTTCCTTGTATAAAGTTGTGTAAATAATCAGCCCTATGGACAATACCAGTGTTAATTCAACTGTTCCTAACCCCTGGGCAGTTATTGGGAATTATTATGATTTAGAAAAGCCTCAGGGAATTGTTTTGTGTTGTCTGGCAATCTGTTTAATTTTTGTTCTGATGATTGTCTGGCATCATCAAAATAAAATCAGTTTGTGCTTTTTGAAACCCCCACTTGTGGTCTCATCCTTTCCGGCATCCCTTCGAACCTCGTGTATTACGGGGACTGACAGTAAGAACATCTAAAACCATTCAAATCAGATATCTTAGGTAGAGCCCTGATAACCCAAATGGTTGGAAGCATTTCTTTGGGCACAGTACCCACCATTCATCGGTACATATCTGACGGTGAATTTTTCAGCAGCAGTTTTATTATGAATTATTGAAAGCCAAAATAAGCAAAGTAAGCTATCATGAGATAAGGGTCCTCTCATGCTAAAAGATAAGAAACAAAGGTTAGAAATAAAATTATAGGTTTTCAGAATGGAGTGAGGTTAACTAGTGGTGTCCCCCAGGGGTTTGTACTGGGATCAATCCTATTCAACATATTCATAAATGGGTGGAGAATGAGATGGCAAAATTTACAGATGATACTAAATTGCTCAAGATAAGAACAAAACAGACTGTGAAAAGCTTCAAAAGGATCTCACAAAACTAAATGACTGGGTAACAAAATGCAGTGAATTTTAATGTTGATAAAGGCAAAGAAAACATAATGCCAACTATACATATAAAATGATGGGGATTAAATTAGCTGTCACCACTCAAGAGAGTGATCTTAAAACTACTAGATGTGGCTAGTGGATAGTTCTCTGAAAACATCCACTCAATGTGCAGCAGCAGTAAAAAAAAGCGAAGAGAATATTAGGAATTATTAAAAAGGGGATAAAGAATAAGACAGAGAATATTGTATTGCTGCGTAATATAAATCCATGGTATGCCCACATCTTGAATACTGTGTGTAGACATGGTTGCCTCATCTCAAAAACAGTATCTTAGCATTTGAAAAAGTTCAGAAAAGGGCAACAAAAATTATTAGGGGTTTAGAACAGCTACCATACGAGGAGAGATCAATGAGAATGGGAATTTTAATCTTAGAAAATAGATTAATGGTGGGAAGATATGATAGGTCATGACTGGTGAGGAGAAAGTAAATAAGGAAAAGTTATTTATTTGTTTCCATAACAAGAATTAGGGATCCTCAAATGAAATTAATAGGTAGCAGGTTTAAAACAAACAAAAGGAAGTATTCCTTCAAACAATCCACAATCCACCTGTGGAACTCCTTGCCAGAGGATGTTGTGAAGACCAGGACTTCAACAGGTTTCAAAAAAGAGCTAGATAAATTCATGGAGGATAGGTTCATCAATAACTATTAGCCAGGATGGGCAAGACTGGTGTCCCTAGCCTCTGTTGGTCAGAAGCTGGGAATGGGCAACAGAGGATAGTGGCCAATGTCAGAGGCTCCAGAAGAAATGAATAGAACAGGTAATCACCAAGTGATCTATTAGAAGACAAGATACTGGGTTAAATGGACCTTTGGTCTGACTCAGTATGGCCCTTCTTATGTTCTAATATAATAAAAATGTACAGGCATATCAGTAAAATAAGTGTAGTTCATCTCCCAGGAGACCTCTAATTCTGAGAGGTGTTCTATGGAATTTGTTATACTCAGCTAGATTTGTGGTGAAAAGAGTTGGGTGTAAGGGATCAAGTTTGAAAAGCGCATCCTGTGCTGGGTTCTTAAAGTGTGAATGTACTTTAGATGGCTGTTAGAAAGCAGTTTGACTTGAGTTTCTGATCATTCAAAAGTTGTAACTAAGGCCTGGTCTACCCTACATGGTTAGGTCAATCTAAGGCCTTGTGTCATCCTAGCTCTGGAAGCATCTTTGCTTAAATTTGGCTCCTGCCAACGTAAGTTCATTATGCCAAATTAGTAACACCTCCTCCCTTAGAAGAATCTACACTACGTTGCTTACATTGACTGTTACTGGATTTCAGGAGCCATCCAACTATGTCCCATATTTGACACAACCATTCCTGGTGTGAACAAACAAAGACGCAAATGTGCACACAGACAAGCAATTTAATAACTGCAGTGGCTGTAACTTGACATGAGTCAGGTTGACAGGTCACGTCTACACTACCATATTAAGTCTGAACTCCAGGGGCAAACGGACAGCTGACACAAAGCAGAATAAGAAACCATTCACAGAATAAGTGCAACAATTCTTATGAATGAGTTAGCTTTCATTTTGATGGAGCACTGAAGAACTACAAAGTATGACTGAATATCAGGAAATGGAATCATTTGCTAGGCTTGATTAAATCCCTGGACTATTCTTCAGGGTCAGTCAAATCATGCAAAGAAATGGCCTGGCCTGGAATCATATAGAACTAAATTTTCCAATAGTTTACATGATCTCTTCAAGAAGTACAGCTATTTCCATTGTGTTGTTAAAAGGCGGTAACTAATAGTGACAATAATATCTAAATAGTGACTCAAAAGAGGTAGATGGAGGTAGAACAATGAACACAGAGAGACTTCAGTCTAGAGCTTCACCGTTTCCATCTAAAGATAAAAAATCTCTCAGAAACTGCACAACTGGAATTTTGTGTCATTAAAAACTACTGCAGGATTCTCTCTCTTATCCACTTTCTCATACCTCATGATCTTATCTGAGGTCACATGGAATCAGCAGACTACAATAATTATCAATCCACTCAGATCATATGATTCACAAAGCATCAATCTTCAGCCACTAACTACTTGAGGTATTTGGCATTGCTAACAGATAAAAATTAGAAATATAAACCAGACATCATAAATATAAACCGTATTTCAGTATCAGAGGTTAAAAGTTTGTTTCTTCTGTGGTACACACAGTATTACTGCAGAAGGAAACACAGCCTATTTCATTCTTGTGTTGGCCAGCTCAACGCCTTCTTTTGGTGTGGGGTAAAAGAAAAGTAGACAACTCCCCTGCTACTATGATCAACATTTTACTCTCCCCATCCAACATACCTTTCAAAATCCAAGAGTCCTATACATACCAATCACAATATGTGGTATAATGCACCTAGCACACTAAATGCCCCAACTGCTATGTGGGTGAAACCAAATGACTACACTCTTTAATAAACTCAGAGGAAAATGACAAAAACACACTGTATCAAACAGGTGAAGACTGTCTACAAAACAATCACTCCACAGTAGGGATCTGAATAGTAAACCGGTTGACAGATAAGCATCACCCTTATCTGTTATGGTTAAACAGTGGGCTGGAGCACCCACCCCCCACCTACCCCCATCAGCAGGCCTGGCCTGGCATGCCACAGGCAAAGGCATTCCACCCCAGCCACAGTAGTCCCTACCCACAGTACGCCCGGTCTGGCTGAAGCAGGCCCTGCTCATGGCTGGAAATGGGGGGCAGTTTCAGCACATCTGCCTGGAATGGCCCCCCCACCACCACCTGTCCCTATTTAATCGGTTAACCAGTTAAATATAACATTTAACCGATTAACTGATTAACCAAGATTTTAAATCCCTACTCCATAGCGGACCTTAATCTTCATCCTCCCAGGAAATTTGTACAATGCCTTCAAAAGATGAGCTTGGAAGGTTAAATTAATAGTCTGTCTAGACATTAAAAATCATAGTGTTAATAAAGACATTTGATTTGAGACTTATTACAACAATCCGTAACCCACTAACCCCCTTTTCATCCTATAACACCACAGATCTTAATATTCTCAGAGTAGCAGCCGTATTGGTCTATAATTTTAAAAACAAGTAGTCCTGTGGCACCTTGGAGATTAACAAAAATATATATTGTATCACAAGCTTTCGTGAGCAAAATCTGACTCAAGATCATCTGAAGAAGTGGGTTTTACCTTTGAAAGCTCATGATACTATATTGTTTTTTGTTAGTCTCTAAGGTGCCACAGGACTACTCTTTTTTTTGGGGGGGGGGGACAGATCTTAATATGCCACGTCACTTTGAATTGTCTCTCAGCATATGAAAGAGATAAGGTAGCTTTTAATGGACCAATCTCCGTTGGTGAATTAAACAAACTTTCTACCAACACGGACCTCTTCTTCAAACAATGCAAACATAGACTCCTATATCTTACAATGTGTGTCAACTGTTCATGCCAAACAATCTAGTCCACCTTGTATTTAGCTATAACATTTCTTAGACATGAAGAAACTTGAGAGCTTGTTTTTTTCACCAACAGACACTGGTCCCATAAAAAAAATATTACCTCACACACCTTGTCACTCTACAGTCTTAAAGTCATCTGTGAACACTGATGTACAGGGATCAGTGTTATCATGCTTGGCAAGACCATTGTTAACAATGTGATGTTGGATTGAATTGCTGCTGCAGTCATTTATGTTTATTAGTTTAGCTGTCACCAGTTATTTAGCAAACTCAAGTCCAGCTCCTATTGACTCTCAAGTCCAAGCCATGTGATGTCTATGAATGGGGCCAAATTATCTGATATCTTAACTTGTTAAACTTTGAAGAACGTGGCAAAGAAGGCATTAGCACACACCTAGGAGAATATTAATTTTGGCCTGAATTTGGTAGCTGGATCTTCTGCAAGTAAAATGGGGTTAGTGAGAGAGAGGTGATCTGGTTTTATGGACAGGCACCCACCTCTCACAAGCACCCCTTGGCCAAGGGCATGGGTCTGCACTCATGATCCCTAACTGAACAGGTATTAAGTGACTCAACCCACTGGCCAAGTTATATTCAGTCTGTATGTGAAAATGAACACATCCCTTCTAGGGTATACAGTTCAACAGGGGCCTATGCCAATAAACCTTGGTTGGTCTCTCCCTTCCTGCAAACCTCCCTCAGCTCAGGTCCTTGATTAGTCCCAAAGTGGATTATCTCAGTCCCTCTCACCCGGTGTTGGCCTGCAGCCCTCCCAGGCTCAGGTCCTTACACAATCCTATATGGGTCTATCCCACTACCCTCCTCCATTGTTCTCTGTTTTCCTGCAGCACCCTCCCTGGGCTCAGCCCTGTTCAGTCCTGCAGTCCCTCTGGGCTAGTCTTCAAAGAGTCCCTCAACTCTGGTATGGGGTCATGCCCCCAGGGCTTCCTCCCTAGAGTCTCTTCTCAACGTGAATGAGAGCTATTGAAAGTAGTGGAAGATTTTCAGAAAACACGGGAGATTAATTTAGACACGGTAAAAATAAAACAAGTCCAGCACATGTCTGTAGGAAAGCAGGACTCTGATAAGAAAGCAAACTAGGCAAGAGGATTGTTCAAATAAAGAAATTATATGAATTCACTCAAATTATTCTCATTACACATCATATATACATTATTTTTAAAAATTAATCTGATTTTAAATATCAGCACTTAAATTGTACTAGATACAATATATGAAAACAAGACAGGTTTTTTTTTATCCCCCTCCAATTTTTTTTTAAAGAAAGTGTGAGTATCCCCTATTATAGGCATGCAGCACTTGTAAAGATCTATGGGAGGGCCCAGATTTCTCTCAAGAATGCTCCCAAGTACAATTCTCAAGGGATGGAATGCATGGGAACACCCACACTGCCTTTGTGGCAGTCCTGGATGTGGCAACCATACTTCTGTCTGTGACAGAGTTCGATCACAGAAGACCCTGTGAGGATGTTTCCTGGGGTACTGACAAAACCACTGAAACTCGCCTTCTTGCTCTGGAGCTTCTCACTATACTGTCCTGATGAGCCAGCTCCCTGGTCTCCCCTAGCCAAAGCACAGAGCTGAGATCCCCCACCTTCACCCCTCCTCCCCCCTGGAGGAGCAACACAGACACTGAATCTTTTCAGGTCCAAGGAAAATGCAGTTTTGGGATCAGCTTCCTGGGATAACACTCCCCAAATATGATCAGAAACCCAAATGAATTATTTAGGTAAGCCCCCTTTAACAATGAAAGGAGAATGTGCACACTGATTGCTCCCCCAGGTAACAATTATCAATTATTTACACTAGGCTTGATAATAAATAAAAGTGATTTTATTAAATACAAGCAGTAGGATTTAAGTGGTTGTAAGTGAGAACAGGCAGAGTGAAGTGGATTACAGTTTTAAAATAACAGAAAACGCTTAACTAATTCTACATTAAAATCTCAGTACAAACTTATTACAACTCACCCTAAAACTCCTCGTCACCCTAAAACTGTTCTTGTTTCAGCTAAGCCTTCAAAACCAAGGAAGTCCCCTTCTCTCTGAGGTCTTTAGTTATCCTCCTGGGTGTGCCACACCAGCTAAAGACAAAGAAACTCCTAGCTTCCTATTGTTTTATAGATACCACCTTTCCATGGACAATTACTTGGTCTGCCCTACCAGTTGGGGTAGACGCATGACTTCCTAAAATGAACCACTGCTAAGATTTAAAGGACAAAAGAGGGTGTTTACATGTGACTGTCCAGACATTGAGGCATCCCAGCATTGGAAATGTCCTTGATGGCTTTCATTTGCGCATTTAAAACCATAAACCATTCCATGCTCCATATATCTAACTTTACCCACAAGAATGATGCATACACCAGATCTACAGACCCAGCGGATTAAGACATTAAGACTGATAGGTTATATGAGGCAATTTGTGTTATTCATATTTGTGTCCATGCATCCATTTTATAAAGTGGGGGAGGGCGAGGAGGGAGTCCATCACACTGTCCTCAACAAAGAATATGTTAAAATGATATGGCAAAGGTATGTTTGCCTCGGTGTCAGAGCAGAGTGAACGGGGAAACATTTTTTTAAATCACAGTATGATATTTAGTGGTATTCCCTTGAACACTATGGGTTCATTAAAACTGAAAGGCTTAAATTTTCTATGGAAAAAGAAACATTCAAAATATTGACAGCTCCCTTCATCCTAACATGAAAAAAGACGGGGAAAAAATCTCAGCAAGTACTCTTTTATCTTCCTCTTCTAAACTTAAAGGCAAGGGAGGAGTGAGTGTTGCTGAGTAACTGACACAGGGAATATGCTTTCAGCTCTGATGATATGCTGTGCCAAAGACAAGGGTAAGGAATGTGACCAGCAAAAACAAAAATCCAATTGGTTTCTTTCTTTTTGATTGTCTTGCAAAACAGTGATGCTCTTCGCTACAAGTTGTAACAAAAAACTTGTTAAATTGCCCTGAGATTTTGCTAACATTCCAGTCTGGTTGCTACATATTCTTTGGCTACCTTCTTTTTATCCTAACCTTTGCTAGTAACTTTGACATTTAATAAAGGCCTATTAATGTAATGAAGTGAAGCCTTTTTCTCTAAATGGTAACCAACAGCAGCCACTTTTTAAATAAAAAAGAAATGTCTCCTTGAGACTCCATCTGCATGTTCTGGGACTAGCTAAATTTTAGCACTGTGATACCTTGATGTGCACAGTCACAGAACACTGCCCTCCCCTCCCCCAGATGATTGACAAGGTCTCCTTATAACATGGAGGGTGAATCTAAGGCCGGGGGGGCCAGATGCGGCTTGTGGTTTGCCTGGATCTGGTCCCCCAGCTTCAGGACTCCTGCTCCTCCCCCCGCTTCTCCCTATGGGGCTAGAGCCCACAAAAATCTACAAGCTTAGACTTGCCTAGGCTCTGATGTGTGAGGAGAATGTGGGGAGTGTCTTTCTCCTTCTCAGTCGGGGGCTATGTCAGTGAGGGTTTGTGCCTGGATCTGGCCTCCAAGGCTCAGAGCTTCTCCACCCCCAGCAAGGGGGGGCCCACACTGGTGCTCCAGGCCCCCCCCCCCCCCAGCCCCTGCTGCCCCACCATGGGGCTGAAGCACACAAAATCTACTAGCATGGGTCCCCCAGGCACTGGTGTGTGAAGAAAATGTGGGGAGTGTTTTTCTCCTTCTCAGTTAGGGACCATGTCAGTGTGGGTTTGTTTGTTGTTTTTTCTCTCAAGGTTCAGAATGACAAGACATGGAACCTGTATAACACTTGCCAAACACTTCAAAGCCTGGGAACTTGAATTCATAACTGTATTAGACACTTACAATCACAGAATGAACAGAAACGCTGGATTAATGGTGTTTAACAACAATCTAACAACCCCTACCACACCTTCCTCACCCTTTCCTTCTTGTGACAGGAGGGGTATTGTTGAGACACTTCACCTTGAAATACATCTCACTTACTTTCAGATTGCTAAGCAACCAGTTCAAATCTTGTTTGTGTCAGTTACATTTGCCTAGTTTTCCAGACCTGAAGAAGAGTTCCAGGTAAGTTTGAAATCCTGTTTTGCTCACCAACAGAAGTTGGTCCAATAATAGCTATTACCTCCCCCACCTTGTCTCTCCATTAGGGATGTTAAATAACCTTTAATTAGCTAATCAGTCAATGGAATTTCCATCTACTACTCGATTCGTCGATAAGGAGGGGGCGCTCGCTACCCCAACTGTGGCTCTGCAGTTTAAATGTAGCAGGAGTTGGGTGTGCAGACAGCCCAGCTACTACTACATTTAAACTGCAGAGAAGCAGCAGGGTTAGCTCCTGGGGGCGGCGCAAGCTGAGGCGTGCCAGCTCAAGAACCGCTGTGCCTCTGCCTTTCAACTGTAGTAAAAGCCATCTGGCTCTTACTACATTTAAAAGGCAGAGTTGCATCGGGGACCCAGCATGAGCCGGGACTGTTTCAGTCCTGGTTCATGCTGGGTCCCCAACTGCTGTGCCTGTTTTTTATATATAGTAAGAGCCTCTGCTTTTAAAATGCAGTAAGAACTGCAGAGACAGTGCTGGGGGAACTGGCTTTTAAGCCAGCTCTCCCCACCCCCACTGCCTCTAATACAGCAACAGGAGGAGAGAGGAAGCGAGTAGTTGAGTACTGACTACCTGATAAGCCTAAGTTTACTCAATAGTTGCTTACATCCCTACTCTCCATATATCAGTAGCATCTTGCATATCTTTTGAAAAGTGTGTGACCTGAACTATTTGCAAAACATCACACAAAGATTATACTCCATACACAAAGTATCATTAATAAGTCATGTAATGAAATCAGACAGAGAGGCCATGAAATTAACAAATACACAAAGGCCATAATACAGGAAGCAATTTATGTCTATTTTTAACATCAAATTCACTGTAAAGTGGAACTTTCAGAACAAACAAACATAACAGTTGTAATCAGAAAGTTGAGGGTTCCACATATTTATGCTAAAGTCTAAAATTAAGATTGCAGGGTGGAGACTCTTCAAATTAAAAAAAATTCTGCTCGTGTTGCAGGTTGGCCAACTCTTAGCTTATACCTAGATTTCTCATCTTAAGAGAAAAGGGACACCTTTGAGAGGGGGAGAAAATGAAGAAAACATTTTTTCTAACATTTACGAGCATTTACCCCAGTGTAATCATAAAATACCAGTGAGTTAAAAGTCTGCTTGCAAGAAGCTACTTTGTATAGTGTTCACTTTCAATAGACAAAGGCTAGCCAGATATCTCCATCACAATGTCTGAAAATAAAATGAATACAAAATTAAGAACAGCTTTTGGCTAATGTTTTGTAGGCTAACTCCACCATGGAAAAATAGTTCTTCAACAAAACAGACCCTGATATTAATTTTCCTAGTTAGTTACAGAAAGGGCATTTTTAAAAGCGTGATTTAGTTCTCCTTTATATAACTGTCCAATATTACAGCAGATTTGGACAAGCTGCAATTTGGTACACATCCAGATTCAGACTGATTCAAATCTTCCTCCTCCAAAAACATAGCCACACTAGACAGCTGGGCAAAGAGAAAAACTGACTGAGAAGCAAAATCGCACTCTGCCATTTTCTGAGCAGCATCTATTTACAAATTCATTTAGGGCACTAGGAAAATAGAAAAAGAGCCTCCTTTTTTCTATATATTGAGGTTCTTCTGCATGGACCTTTGGAGAAAGGAGCTTCCCAGCTGAGCTCTCATAACATTTTTTTTTTTCAAAAACTAGTCTGTTTTTTTTTTGTTTTTCTATCCTTGGTTTCTCTGTGACTCAAATTCTGTTGACAAGGGAAATATTCTATTTATAACTTCATCACTGTTCAATCTGTATTCCTGAGACCATGAAAATGCCAGCATCCCATTGCTGCTCCCAAAATGAAGTGATTTACACGGGTCTTTTTGACTTTCTCTACTAAATCAACTTCAGTGACATTAATGCAATAGATATTACCTACAGAAAGCTCAAATTAGTAGTCATCACCAAGAGCTAGTCTAACAAGCAGTCCAAAGGGATCAATTTCACTTTTACCTTTAGGAGTACTAAGAAACAATAAATCATTGGAGAATATAGATCTGAAAGGAAGCAAATACACAAGTGATATAGATCACGAAGTAAAGTTAGAGGCAAAACACAGCCATACAGCTGACCCTCACTGCACATATGGTTGTTGCTTCTTTTAATAAGCATTTTCCTCAATTACGTCTTAACCGACTACATAAAAGTCACTAAACAAACAACAAAAAGAAGTTGCTCAGTGATAATATAAGAAACATTTCCAATGGGTCTTATTTCTACAGAGTTTTCCAACTTCATTGTATCTTGTTTCCAATATCTCACTTGGATGGGGATGTACATAAGCCTATTGAGCAATGAATTTCTAAGCACCTGGAGGAAAGCAGGGTTATAAAAAACCAACACCCTGGCTACTTTTCATGCCAAACCAATCTACTTTTCTTCTCCATTTAAGAGATTAGTGGACTGGGGGAAGCAGTAAATGTGATATATCTTCATCTTACTAGGGATGTAAAATCCTGGTTAATCAGTTAAACTTCAGGTTTATCCAGTTAACTGATTAAGTGGGACTCCTGGCTGGCAGCACGGGGGCCAACCACTATCACATACTGGAAAACCAAGCTGGGATTAGACAGAAGGCAGGAGGCACTCTGCCTTGTATGAAATCCTTACCAGACCTCAGACTCAGGGCAAGGGTAGGTGGTAATTTTTGACAGGGAAGACTCCAAGATTTTGGAAAGTGCTCAAGGGTTGTACTCTTTCAGGATATTAATGGAGGAGATGCAAGGTCTAAAATGAAGGTTGGGAGTAGAAGAGAGTTGGGGTAATGGATTGGGGTACAGGAGCGAGAGTGGGGTCTGAGAGAATGTATTTCAGCGAGAGCACAGGTGCCCACTACCCCTTTGGAAAAGTTGTATTTCCAACATTATTGAGGGGAAAGGTGGGAACTACAGGTCACCAGGAGCTAAACTGTGCCTAAAAGAGGAAAACATGTACGTGCAGCAAAGTCAATACTTTGTGGAATCCAAAGGGTTTGTAGTCAGTCTGTTGTCCCAGTACTGGATGACTCAAGGTGATACAATGGGGTCATTAAACCTGAGCTGCACTCATACACTGAGTTCGAGCCCTACTCTTTGGCAGCTTTTGGAGAATGTGTGCGGTGCGCATGAACTGTTCTCTGCCAGCCTTCCACAGGAAGTTCTGCCCTAAGACCAATATCTTTGCTTTTAAGAGTGATACTTTAAAGTGCTCTAAAATCTACTTGGTCCTGCAGATTTCTCCCCCATTCCTCTACTGCCCCTCCACAATCCCTCCTACTGGACACGTTTGTCTAATCTGTTCATAAAAGCTTCCAAGGATGGGGATTCCACAACCTCCCTTTGTAATTTGTTCCACGGCATAACTATCCTTATAATCAGAAAGCATTTCCTAACATTTCATTTAAATTCCTCTTGCAGAGTAACCTATGCTTGTCTCCCCTTCCAAAAAAATGTCCCCACTGATTATTTGCTAGTCCCTGCATTCTCTTAACCTACTGGCTCCATTCCTATATCCATATATTTGTTGAGAGGTGGAGTGAGGAGGTAGAACTATGCTGGTCAAACAGAGAGATGGGAGATGATGCAAAGATATTGAAGCTTCTGCATTCTTTTGCTGAGGTAATCATTGCCAAGGAACCAGGGACAATGGAGGTGGTGACTTGGATTGTGGTATTGCTGAGAATTAAAAAACAAAGAAATTAAATGCCCCAAAACTTTGAGATACCCATGATGCCCAATGATACCATGAACTTTAAAAAAAATCAAGTTGAGCAATATTCAAACCAATTGAAAATCAGGAAATGAAAAGTTAAGACACTGAAAGTGTAATCTTCTGAATTTAAAAACTTCAGACTTCAACTCAGATTGCATGTGGGTCTATCTGATGAAGGATACAGAATAAGGGAAAAGAGGAAGCTTAGTCATGAAATTACAAGTCAAACCAATGCAGCAATGTGAAGAGACACTACTGTTGAAGATATATGAACCACTTGACCATCCTTACAGGAGGATGAACTGTCAAATTTTCTCCCAATAGTGTTAGCACATAAGGATTTTCACCTTAAAGAGGAAGAGAGGACTTCTTGTGCTAATTATTGTGGTCATTGCAGTTATTCCCTTTGACACTATATTATGACAGCCACAGAACTTAATACTAGGTCATGTTCCAAACATTGAGCATTTCATGTAAGATTTTTTTTTTAAACACTTCAAAACTCAAGTGCCACAGAGTCCCAGCAGAATTTAGCATCTTTACTCATCAGCATCAAAAACCATTTAGTGAGGAAAATATTTCTCTTTTCCTGACAACCAAATATCCACATTCTGGGATTTTCAGTGACCACTGTAGATTTTCAGACATCAACTGGCAATATAGAACCAGCAGAAATGTTGCAGGTAATTCTTCTGCAGGATGTAGATTAAGCCAACTTTGCAAAATTTGACTGTTGATAAAAACATGGGCTTGTTTCTATGACACTCTGGAAAGTATTGAGGCAAAAGCCTTCAAAGACTTATGCAGTAGTTAGCTTTAAGAAGTCCCACTGAACTGAAGGGGACTACTTGGATAAGCACCTATGTCTTCACATGCTCATATGATCAAAAGAAAACACCCTTATGTATGCCTGATTCCACACCTGAGTACACAATGACTTATGTTTGCAATATTTTTCAAGAAGCAAAAGTGCTCTTGAAAACAGAAGTTGTCCAGTGTCAACAAAAGGGAAAATGGGCAACACCATATCAATATCTATGATCAAGATTGAAACTTTAAATACAAGCTTTCCACAATGACTTACCAGGCTACTATACCTAGCTACCATCAAATTCCAACATACCTGCCCTAGATAACTAATATAGCAAAAACTGTACCTTGCATAAATAACTGTGCCCTGATGCCATGACTGATTTTGGCTCGTAATAGACATTTAAATGTTTTCAAACTCTTAAATAATAGTATTTATGAAACACTCTTCTTATACCGACATACTCAGAGCTGCATCAAATACAGCTCAATGGGGTTCCAGCTAACATTTGATATTTCTGTTGATTTGTAATTGTTTAACTTTTAAACAGCTGAGCTTTATGAACACGTGAGTACAAGCTTAGTAACAGCTTTCCCCTTAAAAATGCTCCGTATTATGTTTCATCTACAGATCGTCTCTAATATTTTTACTCTGTGATCAGTCATTACCTCAGATCATACTATAGCCATCAAAACTTTGTTCACCAGAATAACTTCACCCAGCAGTGGCACCGAAAGGCAGCTAATAAAGTATAAAGTTGTATTTTATAGGGTCTCTTCATTGGCTTTACCATTTCATAAAAACCATCAATGTCAGTCACCACTCACTGTTAAAAATCCTTTATTCTGCTCATAACTTGTGATGTCAGTAGCAGTACACATGCTTTAAAACACTGTGGTATCTGAAGGAAGTCACATGCAACAAATTGTTTACCACATACTGAATCTCAGAACTTTTTCTCATGGTACTCAGCTAAGGAGACATCACTGATTACATGAAAAGAAAATATATCTGAGTACTTTCTTTGTAAACCATGTGTTTGAAATCCCTAAGTTCTGTACAACATATACCTCAAACTTATCTGTTTTCACAAATTAACTGAGAAGTCATCAGATTGAATGAATGTGCACCAGAATTCCATTTTCATGTTATAGTGGGATTTTTTCCCCATTTCTATGCACAATTAATATGAAGTTTAGCTAAGGCCCCTTGTTTTCTGCAATGCTACAGAACTCAAATCCCAAGCAGCACTAGCTTCTAGCACTATGGGGTCCTGTCCCTGACTAGGGCTTTTAGGCAGTACAACAATATGAACAAATAATAATAGAAACTAGAAGCTTCATGCTCTCTCTTATTTTAACATACCAAATTCTTTGAAATCATCTTCCCTGCAAAAACTGTCAAGTTACAATTAACGCAATGCTCTTCCTATCAGCTCAATCAATCACAAACAGTGTCAGTATTCATAGCATATCAACATTATATCCTAATGCCTATCACTAGGGCCCTACCAAATGAATGTCCATTTTGGTCAATTTCATGGTCAGCAGATTTAAAAATTGGCCATTTTCACACTGTCAGATGTTTACATCTGAAATTTCACAGTGTTGCAACTGTGGGAATCCTGATCCAAAACGTGGCCATACAGAGGTAGGTTTTTTTTTTTTTGGGGGGGGGGGGTCATGATATTGCCATCCTCACTCCTCCACTGCCTTGAGAGAGGGATCCTGAAGATAGCAACCATGGAGTTTCCTGCAGCTGAGAGAGAGGAAGTGAGTCTGATCTCTAAGGCTGCCAACTGCTCTCCAACCTTGTCCAGGAGTCTCCAGAAATTAAAGATTAATCTTCAGTTAAAGATGTCATATGATGAAACCTTCAGGAATACAACCAACCAAACCTGGCAACCCCATCTCCCTCATGCTGCTGAAGTATGCCAGGCGAAGGCTTGCTAGCTTCTAGTCTCATCCAGGCTGGGGACTGGGATGTTAAAATGCATTTATTTAGGTAAACGTGTAACCACTGACATTTTCAGCAGTTACATGTTAACATATGGTAGGAGATGGGGGGAGAGGGGTCAGGCAGGAGTTAAGCTTCTAAACTGGCTCCCAGCAAGCTCCAGTTCCTACCTGCCCCTCCCCAGCATGCTGTCAGTGTTGGGGGATTGAGGAGGCTGCATATCACCATAAAGGTTAACAGATGAGCCCAGGCTCATTGGTTAACCATGTGCACGAGTACATGTTCACATCACCAGCTGGGGGAGACAAGACTTCCTCTTTCCCTTCCTTTGACCTCCCCTCTCAAAGTGGCCATGCAGGACAAGAGGAAATCTCATCCCTTTGCAGCCTGGAGGACTAACAGCTGCATCCCAGTGAATAGTAGGAGCCCCCAGCTGTGGTGCCCTCTACTCTATCCCTCTCTCTCCCCTCCAATAGCTAGATTTCACAGGGAGGTCCAATTTCACGGTCTGTGACATGTTTTTCACGGCTGTGAATTTGGTGGGGCCCCACTTATTACTCACACATCACATTCTCTAGCACAACTGACTCCTTAGCTCCACAATAAATTCCTTTTGCAGTTCTGTCAGATGACCAAGAACCATGTATACAAGGCCTACCGCACAAAACTGAACAACTTGAACTGTGACCTCAGCTAGGTTAAGGCAGACTTATCCACAGGCACACTTGTAGTGGAAAGTATCAACTCTCTGTTTACATGAACACAGAAGCAAGGTTGGGCCAGGAATCAACACACAAAACTAGAATGAGAAAAAGGACTGAGGGCATATGGAGGAACAGATATGTGCTGTGATGGAAGAGGCACATGACTGAGAGCTGAAGGGCAAGCAGGGGGACAACTAGGTGGAAAGAGAAGCAAGGCTGGAGAGGAATTTCACTATGACAAATCTATAATTCCACTCCAGACACACTAGACTCAATAAGGGGTACAATTTGCAACACTATCCTGTAGAGAGGTAAGCGACTAGGGTAGTTGAATCACTACTCAACTACTCACTACCACCCCTCCCCCTCGCTGCCTCTCTTTCAGGCTTAAAAGGCTTAAAAGCTGGCTCCCTTCAGCCCCATTTCTGCCATGCATGGGAAGAGGGATAGAGGCAGAGGCACAGCAGTCCAGGAGGCTCTTACTACACTTAAAATGAAGAGGTGCACTGGTCGAGGACCCAGCGTGAGCTGGTACTGCTCAGTCCCAGCTCATGCTGGGTCTGGGACCTACCCCCGCTGCAGCTCCTGGCTCCTACCACATTCAAACTCCAGAGCTGCAGCAGGGCCCCTTGTCGATACAAATTGTATTGACTACACTATTAGTCCATTACCCACTTCTTAACATAATTACTATCTTGGCTGGTGTGTTAAAAGAAAAGCCCTACTGCAGCATTCTGGCTGTGGCTTTCAGCACAAGGAGCCCTCTCCTAGTAAGCCATAACAAGTTTGCTGGGTAGAGAAGGCAGGGAAACACTAGTATTTCCTTGCTGCTGCCTTCTCCTCTTGTCACCAGAACCCTATTTCTCCAGGCATACACAGCCACTTCCCCATCACATCCCTACTAATCCCATAAGTCCTCCTGTATCATCTCCACTCACCAATGTACCCTGGATCTCCCCTCGGAGTGCTGAGGTGAAAAGACATTCTTGGCAGAATGGGAAGTCAGAAATAGTTGGTGGATTTTGATATTGCCACCAGCTTGTCTTTGCAGAGCTAAATAAATCTAGGATAACAGAAGAAAATAACTCACTTTTGTATTTATTTAGGTTGAACATTTGAACTATGTCTTACACCCAATACATATTACAGCATATGGGTGAAGTATTGGATTACAGCATATGTGTGAAGTATGGGGTTTGTAAGGACTGTGGTTTCTTAAATAAATTATGGAAAATCCAATTCTCCTTAAAAGTGGGTGTGTTAAATTTGGAGATTAAATTCAGTCTTCTGAAAAAGTGAATTAAGAGGAATTTTGATCCTGCCAAATACACATCTTAATGCAACCCTAACTGTGAGGCCAGTATCATGCTTTCATGATGTACCAATTCTTGTCTGACAGACTAGAATGCAATATCTTCTAAACTTAAGGAAAGTGACTCAGAGCTACATAACTGACTAGACACACCTTTGAAAGGTATCTCAGGCACGGCATGAACAGTGATAAATTAAAACATGAAAAGGAAGTCACAGTTCTAAACAAAGGAGACAACTAAATTAAGAAATCAATATCACATCTAACAGAACCTTTAAGATATCAGGATGTTCAAAGCAAAGAAAGTGAAGCAACAGCAAACAAACAAACAAATATGGTTGGAATATTGGACCGAATGAGAAATAAAAAAATCTGCCACACAGTCAGTCCATAGTGAAGAACCATCTCCACAATAACAGAGTCCAGGGTCTCTGTTGTCTCACTGTTGTTCCTATGACTAAATTACACTTTAAAAACAAAACCAAAAACTTGTGGTATTAGTTCCAAGTTTCTGGTGCAGCAGCAATGCACTGAATTATTATGCACTATACTCAACTTCTGATTATTAGAGTTATTAGACAGTTCTTCATCTTTTTTATTGTGAAAATTGAGTCAGAGCCACCTCCATTGTAATTCTAGTTACAGAAAGTGTTTAGCTGAACACCTGTATATACCTATTAAAATTGGAGGAGACACCATCCATGGGATAAGATCAGTATTGATCTCTGCAGATAACACTTTAATCACCCTTTATAATCACTAAGTCTGATTATACCCTTTCAAAATCATAATGCTTTTTTTCCTGAAGACTTTCAGGATGAATAAAGTAAACTGATAACAGTTCCATCTTTTTTAAATGAGTTGTTTAAACTTAATTTTAGGAAAGTTAAAATGCTGCAACACAGTGGAGGATAGATAACATCCTGCACTTTAGTGCCACACACACATTGTTTGGTATTTGGGGGGGTATTTGTTTTGGGGGGTATGTGTGCCATACACACATTGTTTGGTATTTTCTTTCCTAAAGAGCAAATTATAGATTTGAAGAGAGAGTCTCCATCAGCTAGTTGAAGTAAAAATGCAAGGGTTTTGGTAAATAAAAACACAAATATACACAATATGAACAAAAATATTTCACTTTAAGTTCAATGGAAATAGTTCTCCGCAATTAAATATTTCATTTCAATGTTTGAAAAATCAAAAAGTATAGCATTACACAATGCATGAGAATCAGAATGTGACGATTCCAACTTTGTTGTCCAAGCAAGGCAAAGTATTAAACAGTAGTTTAAACCGTTATTGGTAAAATTAGGTATTTAATAGGGTTGTTAAGTGAATTGTGTTGTTAAACAATTTATTTAAAATATTTAGGATTTTTCCTACATTTTTAAATATGTCGATTTTAATTAGAGCACAGACTACAAAATGTATAGTGTTCACTTTATATTTATTTTTTATTACAAATACTCTCTGTAAAAAAAAAAAAAACAGTATGTTTCAATTGACCTAACACAAGTACAGTAATGCAATTTCTATCATGAAAGATGAACTTAAAAATGTAGGCGTCTATATTCAAAAAACATCTACATTCAAAAATAAAACAATGGAAAACTTTAGAGCGTATAAGTCCACTGAGTCCTACTTCTTGTTCAGCCTATCACTCAGATAAACAAGTTCAGTTACAATTTGCAGGAGATAATGCTTCCTGACTCTTGTTTACAATGTCAGCTGAAAGAGAGAACAGGAGTTCACAAGCTACTGTTGTAACCAGCATCACAAGATATTTGTGCACCAGATGCGTGAAAGATTCACGTGTCTCTTCATGCTTCAATCATCATTCCAGATGATGTGCGGTCATGCTGATGATGGGTTCTGCTGGATAGTGATCCAAAGCAGTGCGGACTGACGCATGCTCACTTTCATCATCTGAGTCAGATGACACTAACAGAAAGTTGATCATCTTTTTTGCGGGTTCAGTTCTGCAGTTTCTGCATCAGAGTTCTGCTCTTTTCAGAATTCTGAAAACATGCTCCATACCTCATCCCTCTCAGGTTTTAGAAAGAACTTCAGATTCTCAAATTTTGGAATGAGTGAGATAGCTGTTTTTAAAAATCTCACAGTGGTACTCTTTTTGCTTTGTCAAATCTGCTGTGAAAGTATTCTTAAAATAAACATGTGCTGGGTCATCATCCAAGACCATCACATGTAGTATATCGCAGAAAGTAGGTAAAACAGAACAGGAGACATACAATTCTCCCCCAAGGCGTCTCAAATTTAATTAACACATTTTTTAACAATCATTACCAGCATGGAAGCATGTCCTTTGGAATGGTAGCCGAAGCATGAAGGGGCATACAAATGTGTAACAAATGTGCATATATGGGACATAAATACCTTGCAGCACCAGCTACAAAAGTGCCAAAAAAATGCCTGTTCTCACTTTCAGGTGACATTGTAAATAAGAAGGCGGCAACTTTATTTATCGTAAATGTAAACAAACTGTCTTGTCTTTATGATAGACTGAACAAGAAGTAGAATTTATAGGCTCTGAAGTTTTACTTGCTTTTGTTTTGAGTGTAGTTAAAAAAATTCTACATAAGTTGCACTTTCACAGCAAAAAGAGTTTTGCACTACAGTACTTGTATGAGGCGAACTGAAATTTCCTTTTTTATCATTTTTATAGTGTAAAATGTTGCAATCAAAATATTAAGTAAGCAATGTACAGTTTGTATTCTGTATGTATACTATATATTCTGTAGATTTGAAACTGTAGAAGAACTTCCAAAACATTTAATACATTTCAATTAGCATTCCATTGTTTAACAGTGTGATTAATCGTGATGAATTTTGAGTTAACCACATGAGTTACCTGCAATAGACAGGTCTAATATTTAAATTTTTAAATTGCAATAATGTAAGATGTCATTAGTAACAAGTCAATATATTTAAAATTTTACTTGTAAGCTCATTGGACTTTGTATCTAGTATATGCTAAGTCATTCCCTTTAAAAAATATATATATGTTTAATGCATTATACCCATCAAGAAAAATCTGTCAAGAGTATATAGTTGTAAACACAGATCAGACCAATTTACCTAGGCATAAATTACACTACCCCATAGAACATTAGTCAGTTTGACATTAAACCATAAATGAGTTTGTGGAATAATATTCGAGTTAAACATTCGCATTTCTACCTAAGTGATTTCATTCTCCCTTCAATGTAGTACTCACATAATTTGGAAAATGTTCAAGCAATATGTTTAGTGTAAATTAGGTGTCAAGAGATCTGTATCTAGGAAAGCTTTTGCATTTGGAACAACTCCAACGTATAGACCTGGCAAAGGAAGGATCATGGGTCAGAATAATTTCTACAAAGAATGGTAATTAAAGTTATACCAAAATATGAGTGGCTTGGTCAGCATTTGATAGATAAAAACACAATGAATATTCTGAAGAAACACGGTAAGGTAATTTGAAGTGTGAGGAGGAATGTGATAATTATGCTGGACACTTCCACAGAAAACTCATCTGCTGTAGTTTCAGTGCTCTGACAGAAGAAATGTGCAGGTATGGATCATTTGCATAGTAACTGGTACAATTAAATTTCAGTCTACACCAGTGTCTCTCAACCTTTTTTTTATATATATATAAAATATTCCTTTTTAAAAAAATTATAAGTACCCCTTTTTTAAAAAAAAAAAAATTGTAAGTACCCCCTGTACCTACAGTTTTCGGAACCACAATTTTTTTTCCACTATAGCAACACATTTGTTTAAATAACTTGATCATAGCCGGGTGGGCGATGAAATTTTTGGGTGAAAAAAGGACAAAAATAATAAAGCACTGTAAAACTTAAAACAAAAATTCAGTTTTCTCCATGTTTCAGTTGTGTTGATGTACCCCCACAGACTTCTCTCAAGTACTCCTAATGGTACTCGTGCCACTGGTTGAGAAACACTGGTCTACACTACTGCAATGGAGACTTACCTCATTACATACTAATGACCTCAGAAAACAATGAATTATAAGCTTCCCTTTGAATACAACCACAGGTTACATGTCCTGAAAAAAATGTTAGTGTAGCGATGGGCAACCTTTGGAGCACTAGGCTTTCACCTGTGGCCTGCGCATCCAGTCTGCCTCTCCCACATGCACTTGGGCACTGGAGTGCTGCACTTCCTACTCCTTCCTCTTGCTCCCCGCACTTTCAGAGCACAGTGAATTCGTGGATTCACTTCCTGTCCCTGCTCCTCCCCTGCCCTCCCAGAACTGGAACGCCACAAATCAGCTGTTCACAGTTGTGCACACTCTAGGGGTATGTCTAGACTACAGGGTTTTGTCTACAGATACTGTCGACAAAGCTTCTGTCGACAAAGAGCGTCTAGACTACATTCAGTTCTGTCGACAAAGCTAGCTGCTTTGTCGACAAAACCCTGTAGTCTAGACACAACCCTACATGCAATAACACCTTCTGTCGACAGAACTCTGTCGACAAAAGGCGTTATGCCTCGTAAAATGAGGTTTACCAGCGTTGACAAAACTGCTGAGTTCTGTCGACGTTATGTCGACAGAACTCAGCGGTAGTGTAGACGCAGGTATAGTTTTGTCGACAAAAGTTCACGTTTGTCGAGCAAACCCTGTAGTCTAGACACACCCTAGGAGGGAAGGGGTGAGCTGGGATGAAATGCAAATTGGTGGATTCTTGACGCTCCAAAAGCACTGGGAGGGAGAGAGGGGGAGAAGTAGGAAGTGTGAGGCTCTAGGGCCCCAGTGCACAAGAGGCATGTGGGGGAAGGAGGTAGAGAGGTACCGTGCAGGCCACAGGTGGAACCATAGTGGCCACAGTTTGCCACCACTCATGTAAACCCACTCACTAGTCTTGGTTCCCCATTCCTGCGCTAGAGGAAGTGCGAAATAGCAGAAACTAGGGGGAGGTGGGAGTAAGGTTAGATCACAAGTGGAGTAAAAAACTGACAGCTATGCCCTGTATGTCAGGCTAATTAAGTATACTACACCAGTGGGAGAAGTACTAGAAAAGGAACATACAATTTTACACTGTACTGATATGCCTAGGAAGGAGTACGGCAGAAAGGGATCTAGGGGTTATAGTAGACTACAAGCTGAATATGAGTCAGCAGTGTGCTGCTGTTGCAAAAAAAGCAAACATGATTCTGGGATGCATTAACAGGTGTGTTGCGAGCAAGACATGAGAAGTCATTCTTCCACTCTACTCTGCGCTGGTTAGGCCTCAGTTGGAGTATTGTGTCCAGTTCTGGGCACCGCATTTCAAGAAAGATGTGGAGAAATTGGAGAGGGTCCAGAGAAGACCAACAAGAATGATTAAAGCTCTAGATAAGATGACCTATGAAGGAAGGCTGAAAGAATTGGATTTGTTTAGTTTAGAAAAGAGAAGATTGAGGGGGGACATGATAGCCTTTTTCAGGTATCTAAAAGGGTGTCATAAGGAGGAGGGAGAAAACTTGTTCATCTTGGCCTCTGAGGATAGAACAAGAAGCAATGGGCTTAAACTGCAGCAAGGGAGGTTTAGGTAGGACACTAGGAAAAAGTTCCTAACTGTCAGGGTAGTCAAACACTGGAATAAATTGCCCAGGGAGGTTGTGGAATCCCCATCTCTGGAGATATTTAAGAGTAGGTTAGATAAATGTATATCAGGGATGGTCTAGACAATATTTGGTCCTGCCATTGGGGCAGGGGACTGGACTCGATGACCTCTTGAGGTCCCTTCCAGTCCTAGTATTCTATGATTTCACTGTGTTACAATTCAATCGGTGGAAAAATTCCATACATTGTCCAATTTTGAAGAGAAATAGGCGAACTTGGTAGGATTATACATTCAGTGTTTCAGGGTTAACTCTTTAAGTAGCTTCACTTTAAGACGCAAAGAAGTTAGTTCTAAAAAGAGAAGTGAAACAACTTGTTAAAACCACAAATTTAAAGAATGTATAGGTTTACACCTAAATACTAAAAATCACGCCAGTAGTCCAAATCCAGTCAAGTCAATAATGACTGACACTCATTACCATCTGTGGGCTCTTTGGTATTCAGTAATGAGTGGGATGTTCTGTCCTCTGAAAACTAGCTCTGATATTCCCATCAGAAGATGTACCACAACTGCTACCAATAGGCAACATGGATGGCACTCTCATCTAAGAGGCCCAGGAATGAATAGCAATGCTCTCTTTGGATCTAGGTTAGGTATCACTGTAGCTATGTAGAAAACTCCAATGTCCAAGACTACCAAACACCATTCACAGGCATTAAAAATTTGCACAAATTATAACAACCTAATTCAAGTCAAAATGTTACTCTTACAATATTCTTTTGACTCAGATCTTGTCAGGTGAAAGAGAAGGGGATCTTAACACACGTCCTCTCACCTGTCAAGACCTTCAAGTTAATTGCCAAATGACATCCTCAAAATAGAAGCCCTGTGTTTCTCTTCTCTGCTTTAGTTGTTAACAGTGTCATGGATTCTTGCAGGGGTAGTACAGAACCTTCAAATCAGGTCTTTATATTAAACTCTAAGTTAAAACATTTTTAATATAAAAATTATATTGATTCCTCCCTACCACCAAATTCTATTACTAATTTTAAGGCTCTTCAAACAGATTCCTCTCCCCTCCCCCTTCAAAAAAGCTTTCAAGTTCACCTGTACAGGAAAGGCTGATGAGACAACTGAACTGACTCACTCTGCCAACAGCTATGAGCCAATGTCCCGCTTACAGAGCCTTCCAGATGGGGGGATGGAGAACATAGACAGTGGTGAATGCATCTGTCTGTTAACCCTTGGTTCATAGATACAGGAAGTGGAAATCACTTCTTTTGTATCATTGCTACTGATTTAGCACTGAGCCATCTGCAATGTTCTAATGGGATTAGTTGGCACGTCCAGAATTTAACAGGGCAGGAAGAGAAAATAAAGGGTTATAGTGATCATACTGCACCCCAGTGTACTATAGCACTAGAAGCGAGAAACTGAAGTTATTCAAGGAAATTTGGAGCAGTAACTGATAGCCTATCCTGCAGGCTTATTAGAGGCGACATTCATAAATGTTTGCAAAGCTTCTGGACTATGGAAAACTGATAAACTGTTAGGATAAAAACAAGGGAACATGCACATGTAAAGAGAAACATTAGATTTTACATTAGGATAACCTAACAGTTAAAATACCAAGGAAAAGATTGCACTTTCCCAAACGTCTTCTTACAAATTTGTGAGTAAATCCTGAGGGCTTCCCTCATTTTTTACTCAGACATAACTTTCACTACAGTAAAACCTGAACTAAACCACAAAGGTATGTGTATAGTGCTAAGGTTAAAACAGCAGTGCAGCAAATCCTGGCTATTAAATTACTTTAACTTGAGAGCTAAGCAAAGATGCTGTCGGGCTCATGGGAAGAGCGGTGAACCTTTCAAAATAAGCCATGTGTACCTTGTTGCCACACCGTGAAGCTCAATTACAGCCACTAACAGATAATATCAATTCAGAACTCTAAGGCATAGCCACCTGTGACATAGCACATTCTGAGTCACGGAGGAACAGTCTGGGCAGATTTCCATAAAACACATGCTAGTGCACGCGATACTTGTCCCATCTTGATAATGCCCAGAACAAAGTTTTAAAACATGGGGTCAGAGGAAGACACACAATCATCTATACCTTGGCTCTGCACCCAGCATTCTGTGCATCTCTCCCCACTCTTCTTTCCAGGCTCAGAAACCATTTATTCTAACTGCCAACATTTTTACCTGGTTAATTTTAATCTGATGACCCACTTGCACTAGCATGTAAAAATAAGAGTAGGACAAAACCTGATACAGTCTCACATCCTATTTGCTGGAGGACTTTTTCCGCATACAATCCATTCTTTTGAAAACATCTTTTTAAGCCACACCTTGATAAAGCCCTAAGGGACCAAAATGTGCTTAGTTATACACTTTGTTGCTGCGCCGGGAAACACACAAGCTGACTGCACCTTGTTTCGCTACATACCACTGTTAATAAGTGAGTTACCCCAGTTTACACCAGCATAAACTGGAATCAGATTCTAGCCCACAGAACCTTCAACGGCCTGATAAAATAGGAAGAGTCACAATAATATTTAGAGCTATCCACCCACATTAAAAGTGACTGTTAAAAAGTTAGTATGCATCTATTTGGATTCCTGATGCATTTCATTCAGTACCATATTTCAATAAGTAGTTATATTCCTTTTCTTCACAAATACTGTATATTCAGCTACTGTCACCAAGTCAATGTTGTGTTGCCTTTCATTATCTGAGATTGCTGTGGCATGAATCCCATTATAATAAACAGATGATAAAAACAAATATTACACACTGACATACAATACCACAAGCGCTAATGTCTCTTATTGGGGAAAAAAAACCCATGAGATATTTAAAAAGAAACCAACAAAAAAGAGACCCAGTCCCAAACCATAAAACCATCATCTGTCATGTTTGAAAGAATCTTGTTGCTATTAACAATGAATCAGAATAAATCAAAACTAAACTTTCATTAAGCACTGGTACAAACACAGAGACTGCGTATCCATATCAAAAGGTTTCGATTTTATTAAAACAAAGAACATGAAAAAAGTCAACAGATTACACTTACTTTAATGTACATATAGTCTAAATCATCTACCACCACCCAGTACCTCTGGTGGTACACGCTTCCAGCATCTTGCACCTCAGTCATAGTTTCTTTTTCATGTGAAAGGAATTTACTCTGAGTGAAGAATATTTCCACCTTGTTCGCACTTGGTCTGCAGTAACAACTAGGCCAGCCGCAGCCTCTCTCTCTTATCTCTGCAACATAACTACTAAGATCATCTTCTTTTAAAGATATGCATTAATAACCCATGAAAATCTGCAAGGAAAACGTGTGACAAGCCAGGCTGGGGCAATGAATTGCTTCATTGTTTAAGTGATTCACCATATTTTAGCTTATTTCTCCAGGGACACAAAGAGTGAGTGTGTTTTTTTGTTTAAGACACTAAAAAAAAATGGCAGAACCCACTGTCTTGTGATAATCAAATGGAGAAACTAGAAAACATAAGTAATTCCAGTACCAATGAATGATTTATTTGTCTTATCTGTTTTCAATAAGGAGCTCATATGCAAATATCTCAAATCTTACAGAAAATACACGTTACACTTTTCCCTATTTAAAACTACATTACAAACCTGCAGTTTTCATTTAACTACAGGTACATTGAAAACATGAATTGGAAGAACCTTTATGCACCAAGATAACTGAAGTTATAATTTTCCCCTCACCTGTTACACTGAAGACTAAAGCAAGGTATGAGACATATAGTAGCATTGCTTCCATTTTGCATTTAATTTTGTAACCCAGACTATCATCAGACCAGGAGAATAGGTAATTTAGAAGGCTCTCAATTGTATAAATTGTGCTTATGCCCAGGGGTGGCCTGAGGTGGGCTGTGTCAGCTGGCGCCCCAGGCGGAACGCGCAATTGGCACCCCCGCCTGCACAGCCCTCAACGGCGTGACGTCATCATTGGGCATCCCGGGCGCCTCGTGACATCATCATTGGGCATCCCAGGGACCCTGTTGAAGGCGGCGCCGTAGGCCACAGCCAAGTTGGCCTATACTCACGGGCCGCCCCGCTTATGCCATACATCTCTCAATAACTAAACCAACTCAATAAGCCAGTTCTCCTGTTAATTATTAGTTCCATCTTAATTAATTTTGTGCTAGCCATAGCTGTAGCAGAAGCCACTATTTCATGGAGGTTAAAAGTCAATTGAAGATTACAGACTTGATAAGCAACCGGGAAGAAATAAGGAAGGTATTAAACAGAATTCATTAATAATACTTCTACCAAACAGCATGATGGTAACATGCCTGAATATACTCCTGCAATTACACTTGGATTAGACCTCTTCTGGTCAATATCTGCACCCTCGTTGTCAAGCCTATATAACGAGTGCCAATGTGAGGCCTGCAACCCAGAAATATATCCAATTCAGCATGTGGCCACATAGATTTTTAAGAAAGAGAGGCAGCCTTAGAAGACTCTGCTCCACCTTGCAAGGAACTATAATGGATTCCACATTAAAAGGGAGAGCAAATGCAAGTGAAGTGCAGTCCTCAACTCTTCCCAAGTTACCAATGAACCCATCACTGAGCAAAGTTTCAGCTTCCCTACTCTTACACCACTACCTTTTATGCTTCTGTCCTTCCAACGCTTGCCACCATTGGCAGGTGGAGATGGCATTAAGCAGTTAGTGATGGTGTCTGTTTTCAAAACAATTCTATTGTGCTTCCCTTCCTCCAGACACACCAGCCCCACCTCTCTCCCTCCCCAGCTGCCGGACAGGGAGCCAAGATTGGGAAAGCCCAGCTCTATCCTCTTCCCCCGCCCCCAGCCACACCAGTCCTGGCTAGCCCCAGCTCTCCCCCTGACTCCAGCCATCAGGGAAGGTAGAGGGAAAGTAGAGCCAGCCCTGGCTCTACCTCCTTCTCCCCCAAGCTGTGCCAGCCCCAGCTCTCCCCCACCTCTCCCCAGCCACTGAGGAGGGCTGAGGCCTCACCAGGTCCCGTGCTCTCCCCCTGGTCATCAGGTCGGAGAGGGTCTGGGCCAAGGTCTCACCTGACCCTGCACTCTCCCCCCAGCTCTCACCCAAACATCAGGGAGGAGGGAGGCCACGGTGCAGCAATCCTGGCTCCCGAGCACTAGGGAAAGGGTGGGGAAGGAAGGAGTAGGCAGGCGGGATGCAGAGTAATGTGATGATGTCACTGTCATCCCGCAAGAAAAATAATTTTAGAGTGAGAGAAATTACAGTACACATTTTGCAAATAGGAAAAACAGAAGAAATGAGGTGCCCAGAGTCACACAGCATATTAGCTGAGACCAGAATAGGAGTCTTGACTATTAATCTTCTAATGTAACCACTAAATTCTGCCCCCATTTTCTTATTGATACTTGGCCCTGGTGTTACCATCGTTTCCTCTTCTAATAAACTCAAAGGAGCTGTAGCCCAAGCACAAAGACTTTATTACTATTACACAGAAATGTTCTTAGATTGTCTTTCTTTCTCTAATTAGTTTGGGCCAGGAAGTGAAACCTGCATCACTGGTCAGCGTGAGCTGGGACTGCTCAGTCTCAGATCACACTGGGTCCCCTGCTGCACCTCTGCCCCCCACCAAAGACAGCGCTGGGGGGAGCCAGCTTTTAAGCCAGCTCCCCCCAGCACTGGCTTCCGCTCCTCCCCCTTGCTCCTCTGATACAGAGGCAGCAAGGATGGGGGAAGCGACTAGTCAAGCAGTGACTTGACTACCCAATAAGCCTACGCTAGGCTTATTGGGTAGTCAACTGCTCAACTAATAGCTTATATCCCTAGGTAATAAGTTGTTCCTGTGCCTCAAGCATGCAGTGCACCAAGATCTCCAACTCAAAGGCTCAGGATGCTTTTCTGTTGGCAAATTACAGAGCCATTCAGTGTCTCACAAAGTGCTGATTCAGTATGTGCCATACAAAGATGGTGCCCACACACAGAGTGAAAGTCAAAGAGTAGTCCGTGTTAAAAGTAGTCAAGCCCATTAATTATGTCATTGACACAACTACTGTCTGGAAAAATTGGACACCACACTGGAAAATGAACAGGTTTTGCTATAAATAGTCAAAGCTCTTTTCTTGGCAGCAGGAGAAAAGTATTTATACCCAAGATACTCACCATTAAGGATTTATCAAGGAAACACCCCAAGAGGCATTTTCATTTGTTTCCCACTTAGATTATTTTGGGGGCTTGGGGACCATAAAGTTATCTCCTAAAATTAAACACAATTCAAATTATGGCTTAACCCTTACAAGCATGCTTAACTTTACACACTGTAATTACTTCCACTGAGGTAAACAGAAATACAGTGAATAAAGTTAAGTGTATGCTTAAGTGTTTGCAGGATAAAGGCCTAGGCAATGCCAAACAATACCCTGAGAATAAGGCATATTTTCAAATAGCTGGAAATCAAACAGCCTTGAGCCCAATGACAGCAATAGTATGTGTTAAAGTCCCAATCCTGGATGGTTAAAGTCAATGGAGCTTTGCTATTAACATCAATGAGCATACAGTCAAGCCCTAAGAACTCAAACATGTTAGCTTCCATACTGGGTGCAGCTCAAATGTGAAACCAGTCAAGAAGTTGCTCAATCCCACAAACACAGGGTGGTATATTGCTTACTTCCATAAAGCCATGGGGATTGCTCACAGTAAGTAGCAATCACTATCTCATCGTGAGTAGTTTCAGGACTTTTTTTTTTCAAACATGCAAACACCACCAAATAGTAAAGTAGAGACATCCTGGAGTTCATGGTCTGCCCTTTCCCAAGCATGCACACAAGACAAACCACTAATAAACCAGGAGAGTTCCTGCTGTCATGGTTCACAGTGAAATTGGTTCAAATACTGCTCTTGCCTCCATTCAGTCACCAGAAAGAATCCCAAGACACCAATAAGGAAGGAGGGAACAAAACAGACTACAGAATCCATGATTTCTGTAAGAAACTTACAACTCCCGACTACACCATTGGCATACAGGCCAGAGTACCAGGTTTGCCAGATTTTGCTTCTCAAAGGCTATGTCTACATTACACTGCTCTTCAGGAAAAATCTACGTAAATTGCGAACCACAATTGGAGTAGCTTTTTATGCTTCTTTTTTCGGAAGAGGCTTTTCTGACATTTGGCCCATCTACCCTAGGCCAAATGTTGGGGGGAAAAAAACTTTCAGAATATCCCTTCTTCCTCATAAATGAGGTTTACAGGGATGCCGAAAAAGTGCATCTGCTCTTCCGAAATTTTTTTCAGAAGAGTAGATGTGTTCCCTGGAGGCAGCAGAGTTTTTCCAGGATGTATCCCAGAAAAACTCTGTAGTGTAGACATAGCCAAAGTGAATTGTCTATTCACATGCCTATGTTCATGTTAGGTTCAAGTGCTCAGGACATAAGCAGGGATACAAACAGTTCTATTAACATTAGGCTTTGTATTTTAAATAACTGGCACCTCTTAAATCCACTGAAGAAGCTACCATGGGGGGAGGGGAAAGTCTAAAAGCCATAGGGGATAGCTAGCCTGTGGGGTAGTCTTTACAGGAGGTAATTGCCAGTTAGGCACTATTTCCCCACACATGGAGAAAATCATGCAGTCCCCACACCATTACACTGTCACCTTTGACTTTTTGTGGAAGTCAACTGTACTAACACATACAGTTGATTAAATACATTTGAAGAAGCAGACCATCACATATGGGAATTCTGTTTTAATACTGTGAACCACTGCTTGGATAGAAGCAGTTTAGTGTGTAACTTTCGATAGTACAAATTATTCAACAGGAGAGATATACATGGAGACAGATGATGTTAATAAAACACTGGGCCACTGTTTGAAATTTGAATACAGTCGTGTTTGCCTGATTTATCTCCCTAAGTCTCCTGCCCAGACCTTACCAGGGCACATTAGGTAGTGGAAGGAGCAGCGCTGACTCTTATTCACATTTATTTGTATAGGGCCAATAACTTGTCAACTAGAAAAGCTAGGATTTATCTAATTAAAAAAAACACTAATTAATTACCTAATCCCATCTGGTGTGCATTACAGAGTCACTGCAACAGAAACACACATACCTCGTGACAGCTACATTTACAGACACTTACTTTGCAATGATTTCTGATGATACTGGAAGGTGACGTGAACCCACCATAATCCACTAATACTACTGAAGGGTAAATTGTATTAATACTGTGCATGAAGAATTAGTGAAAACACCAATATTAATAGGGGCTTTACGCTTCATCCCCACATATGACAAAAGACATTTATCTTCTTCCCTCCCCCCCCCCCCCCCCCCCCCCAGATTAGGGCAGAAGCAGCAATGAATAATTTTCTTTGGACTACAGAGCTGATTTTAAAAAAAAAAAAAACAGCTTCCAATGATGCTACAGTTCTTCTGTTTGCATTAGGCTTGCATAATACATCCTCTCAAAGCCTATTTGTGGAATGAGAAGAAGCTTTCACAAACGGATTGCTACCTCTCACACCACACAGAGCCTGCCCATGATTATGTCATTTCCTCACTGGAATAAACAGTGTCAAAATGAACAGTTCTGACTTACGAGCTCTTGGTTTAAACACACTTTCTAGTCTTCAAGCACAGGATACAACTTCATAGTTTAACATACACTAATAAAGACGACTAATAAATCTTTCTCGGAGGGCTTCAAACTTTCTATTAACCAGAATGCCAATAAAATATGCTGCCATGTATAACAGATATAAATTGTTTACAGAAAGCTGAAACTTTTTCAGTTTAATTGGACACAAATGTCACATCCAAGCATAAAAAAGATTACAAGAGATAATGCATAATAAATGAATCATTTAGGGTATAATCATTCACTGATATACAAAAGGAAATGCTAAACTAAGTGCCTTTATTTTGAAGACATCAGCAATAAAGTTGACTGCTCAGAATTTTGCATAGCACTTATCCATAATGCTTTTATTACTTCTATTTTAATAATACAGCAGACTCTTAAGCAGAAATGAAGCTAAAATATTTCCTCTTCTGTCTGCAATTAATTTTTGGCAAGAAGACAAGAATACAAGATATGTTTAGCAAATACACAGTAAAAGACACCTTACCATTTTACACATGTACCGGCTTAAATTATCTCCCTAATAACCTCACTATTCAGAGCTATATTGACCCTACACAGAAATGAGCTTGAATACTAAGTACCTCTCTCTCTCTCCCTCAGCCAAGCGGCACACTGCACAATTTGTATGTCAAAATGAATGCTACCACCACTCTATTATTCAGCAATACAACCCTGTTAGAAAACGATTCTTTCCTGAGGACAATTCGTTGTTGTTTAATTTTTAGAAAGCTCCTAAACAACATACAGTGATTCAAAGCAGTAATATGAATGTCATTTTTAATTTAATCAGCTACAGAAATTTCTCCAGGCTGAAAGGGAAATATTTTATCACATTTTTTAAAGTGAGCAAATTTTCAAATCACTTTATCGCTATTATGCTATTTCTTTGCTATTTTACATTTGTCTTAACCAGAGATATTAAAATCTACTGACTAGATAGTTTCTAGTCATTTGCATTTTCTTAGGGCATGTCTTCACTACCTGCTGCATCATCAGGATCTATTTAATGTGCTGCGATAAACTGACCACCAAGAGCTCTCCCTTTGTCTCCAGTATTCCATCAAAACAAGAAGAGTAAGTGGAGTCTGTGGGAGAGCATCAGCTGTCAAATTACTGCGATGAAGATACCATGGTAAGTTGACCTAAGTACATCAACTTCACCTACATTATTCACACAGCTGAAGTTGTGTAACTTAGGTCGAAGGCCCGCCACAGTGTAGACAAGACCACAGTCTAGGCATACGGCTGTGTTTGGGTTAGAAGCATTGCAAGAGGATCCCTGGTTATTTTAATAACTAAGGACCTGCTCCTGCCCAAACAACTGTAGTGGCAGACTGAGAGCCTGCACTGTTTCCCACCTCCCCCCAAAACACTGGAGTCCTTGAAGTACTAAGTTCCGCTCATGCCATTTTCAATAGAGGATAAGGGCCTGATGTTACTTTTATAAATTCCTAACAACATTTGTATTGATCTTGGGGAAATTATTTTTACAAATACCACATTCAGGGTGAAATTTCAATAATACTGAGCAAACAGAGCTCTGGACCCAAAAGCAAATCAGTACATCTCATTCTGCAAAGGAAAACAAGTTACACACACATAGAGCAGAGGTGGACAATTATTTTTGGCTGGGGGCCACTTAAAAAAAATTTTAAGTGGCTCCGGGCAGGGCCTAATCCAGAAGGGGTGAGGCCAGAATGCTTCCTGGTTTCCCCACCCTAGACCATAATTGATCTGGGGGAGGGGGAGCCCCTTTGCCCCCGCTTCCCACTAGGCACCTATTCCCCTGGCAGGGCAGGAAGAGGCTTCACACGCTCCCCCGCCCCCAGGCCCTGATTGGCCTGGGAACAGGGGGAGCGAGCAAAGCCTCCTCCTGCCCTATCCCTGCCTTGTAAGAGGCATGCAACACTTTAAAGTGCCATACGCTGCTTGCAGGACAGGAAGAGGTGTCACGTGCTTCCCCACCCCCAAGTCCTGATTGGCCTGGGGGTAGGGGAGCTGAACGAAGCTTCTCTCGCCCTGCTCCCGCCCTGTATGAGCATACGGCACTTTGAAGAGCTGTACGCTCCTCACGGGGGGCGGGGCGGGGAGAGCGGAGGAAACTTCGCATGCTCCTCCTACCCCCAGGCCAATCAGGGCTTAGGGGCGGCGGAGCGCGTGACGTCTCTTCCAGCTCTGCGAGCAGCATGTGCTGCTCACAGGTGGGAAGAAGCTTCGCGCACTCCCTCATCCCCATACCCTAATTGGCCTGGGGCCAGGGGAGCGGCAAGGCCTCCGCGGGCCAGATCAACCCACTTGGCGGGTCGGACCTGGCCCGCGGAGGCCCTTTTGCCCACCTCTGACATAGAGGAAAGAGCCAAGTAACAAAATATGCACTAAAACAAAAAACTTACTTATGTGCGGCCCCTGACTGATTTTTCTGTGGGTCAGTGGCCCCTGACACAAAAAAGCTCCCCACCACTACTCTACTACAAGCAACCATGAATTTTGATGAGCTCAACTAACCCAGCTTGTCCTTTTTTTGACTCTTAGAGTATGTTTACACAGGAAATTTAAAAACACCACAACCTGTCTAGGTCAGTTGCTTTGGCTCATGGGTTCAAGAACTGAAAAAAAAAATTGTGCAAGATGTTTGAACTGAGCTCTGGGAACCAGCACAAGACTGAACATCTATACTACAGCTTTTATATCCTGCAGCCTGAGCCCCAAGTCAGCTAATCCAAGCCCGTCACAGCCATTGCACAGATCTTCTATCTCTGTGTAGATGTACCCTTAAGGACCAGCACTGGGTGAAGCTACATCAATTTCTGGCAACCAACTGCTGAATCAGGGCTATTCCTGATTCTAAATAAGGCCAAAATGAGATTCCTGACACTTGTAAGGAGCATTAACCCCTAAAAGTCCCCCGCAAAGTAGCATGTAAAAGAACCAACTTTTCCACAATTCATATACAGCTGAATACTATTTCCACACCACTGCTGGATGTCTGATTGCACTAGGGATGTTAAATATCGGATAATTGAATAGTTGAGTAACCTCATGAAATTTTATCGGGTAGTCGACTATTCTATAGTCCCAGGAGTGGGGCCAACAGCCACTGTATCAGAGGCAGCAGCGGCAGGTGCCAGGTGGGAGCTGGTCCACGAAGGGAGCCAGGTTAAAAACCTGCTCCCCTCGTAGACCAGCTGCTTGTTGACCTATGCTGCTGCTTCAGAGAAAGAGGCAGCAGTGTGGAGTGGCAGCAGTTCCTGTTTGGGGAGGGGTCTGAGCTCCCAGACCCGGTGCAAGCCAGAATTGAGCCTGCCTGCCTGGCTCTTAATACACTTGAAATGCAGAGCTGAAACGGGGATAAGGCCTGGACCTATCATGAGCCAGAACTGAGCCGGGCTGCCTGGCCAGCTCCTAATACACTTTAAATGCAGAATTGCAGCAGGGGTAGGTCTTGGACCCCTCGCAGTCCTAGCTGCTAAAAAATTTACTGGCAGGGACAGGGGGGAGAAGGAAATGAGTGTAATCTATAGCATTAACCTATAAGCTTATCAGTTAATAGGTTAATTGACTATACTATTATATCCCTAGATTGCACCAGTAAAATGAAAATTGTATACACATTAAACTATAAAAAACAAAACAAAAAAAAATACCCATCAATGGTACCAGGAAGCAGCTTTTTTAAACTGAAAATGGACCATGATGCCTTCATGCAGAATTTGCAGTTGAAATCTCAATGATGCAGAATTACAAAACATAGCATAGATCAAACATTATTCTCACTTAACATGTTAGCGTTTTCTTGTTTTACAGTCACTCAGACAAATCCAAAGTTTTTGTTAGCTACAAAAGCATACAGTAACGTTTATACACGTCAGAGTGTTTCAACAAACTGACATGTGGATAAGCAGACATAGAAGCAATCACAAGATTAAGTGAAACTTAACTTTGCACAGTGGAATTACCCCCATGGGATTCTGTAACTTAGTGTGATAACTTGTGTCATCATGATATTTTAGTGTTGCCGCCAACAGATATAAATTTGTAAACAATTGTTTCTATGTTGTGTTCTGCAGGTATGTGGGAGCCCTGAACCCCGGCCCCTCTCCCAAGGAGCCCTCTGCCACTCCACGCTGCTGTCTCTGTATCAGAGGCAGCAACATGGGGTCAAAGACAGACAGTCCACAAGAGGACCTGGTTTTTAAACTGGCTCCCCACGCAGATGAGCTGCCACCTAGCATCCCATTGTATCAGAGGCAGCAGCGCAGAGTGGCAGGGGGCTAATTGGAAGTGGGGCCAGAGTGCACTGGCTGCCAGCCCCTCCCATGGAGACTATAGAATAGTCAAATAACCAGTAAGAATTCACAAGGTTACTTGACTATTCAAGTAAGCGATATTTAGCATCCCTACTCACAGCTTCTCATCATTGGCAAAGTCAAAGGATGTGTGTGAAACCCCTCCGTAATCCTGGCCTCTCTTTCCAGGAGCAGACTTCTTAGTGGTGTGGGGACAGTTGGGGGGAATCCAGGCCTATCCAGGGACCCTATGTAGGACCAACTGAGGAGGTTTACCTCTAGCCCCAATATAGCCTCAATACAGCCTTTTCCCCATGCCACTTCCCCAAACACTCCCCTAGTACTTTCTCCCTGGTACCTGAGAAAATCTTTCCTGCTTCAGCACAAACACTTTTTCCTTTCTTAGTTCTCAACTCTCCAGCAACACACTTCCTCCTTTCAGTCCTTCACTCCTCTCCTTCCCCTTCCCTTATTTGGGAGGAAGCGGGGGGGGGGGGGGGGGGGGGGGGGGGGAGGGGAACCTTTCAAAGAAATCCAGCAGGCCTTAAATTGGCTGTGGGTGTCTGATTAGCCTGCTGCTTCAGGCAAGCTCATAACTCAGCTCAGGTGCCTGCCTTGATTACGTGGCCACAGTCTCTGGCAGTTTATTCAGGAAACAGAAAACCATTCACCCAGCTCCCAGCATGCTCACCCTCCACCAAACTATTGTAGCCAGCTGCCCTGGGTCTGTCACACAATATATATACACACACACACTATAGCATATTACTAAGTTTACCTAACTCAATATAACCTTCTAAGTAAAGAAATACATCTATATCTATCTCTGTATGCACAAGCTGTTATCTTATAAGTTGTTAATTATTATTTTACTTTAAGGTCCCCCTTTTCCCAAACATCTTTTCAATATCAAGTGCCTAAGTCAGTTTTTGAGCTTCAAACACCTCTTGTGACCTCTTGGAGATATGGACTTCACTGCACTGATGTTTGCCTATAGGGGTGCACATTAAACCAGCCCCATGGGATCTAAAGGACTTTAAGTTCTCTTGTTCCAGATTCCTGGGACAACATGAATCAATGACAGGAGACAACTGAAACCAATGAGCAGGAAGACGACATCAAACATGCACTGACTTAGCCAGCTTTAAACCAAAGAAACCCTCTTTTGTACATCTGGCTGACTTGCTCAGCTTCAGTCCGTCCACTCACTCTTGATTTCTCTCAGTCCAGATTTCCCTCCACCCCAGTGGCTGCTTTCTCAACCTCAACTTCTCTCTCTCCCCATTTCCTCACATATTCTCTGTTTCTCTCTAATCCTCCAGGGCTGTCCACTGCCTGCCTCCAGTCCTCTCTTCCCCTCAACAGTCAATTCCCCTTTTCACAGAAAAATGAAGTGACTGCACACACCCTAAATCATATATCCCCAATGCAGGGTTGAGTTCCTTTACCATATTTACAACAGGAAAATGCAATTGTAAAAACCACAAAAATTGGCAAGGTGTAGTACGTATACCACGTTAGCCCAATTTTTTAAAACTGACTAGATTTCATGAGAATGGACGTACTGGGTCAGACCAATGGTATTCTGCCTTCCAACAACAGTCAATACCAGGTTCTTCAGCAGGAATGAACAGACCAGAGTGATAATGAGTGATCCACCTCTGCTGTCAAGTCTGAGCTTCTGGCAGTCAGAGGCTAAGGAATACCCAGAGCATGGAGTTGCATCCCAGACTATCATGGCTAATAGTCATTGAGGGACCTACCATCCATGAACTGACCTAATTCTTTTTTGAACCATGTTATACTTTTGGCCTTCACAACCTCCCCCTGGCAATAAATTGATCAGGTTGACTATGTATTGTGAGAGTAAGTACTTCATTATGTTTGTTTTAAACCTATCTTTTAGTTTCTTTAGGTGATCCCTGGTTCTTGTTATGAACGCTATCACAAGACAATTTCTTATTCACTTTTTCCACACCATTCAAGATTTTATAGACCTCTATCCTATCTCAGCTTAGTTGTGTCTTTTCTAAAATGAACGGACCCAGTCCTTTTAATCTCTCCTCATATGGAAACTATTCCATATCCCCAACCATTTCTGTTGCCCTTCTTTATACATTTTCCAATTGTAATTTCACATTGCCAGTATCCCTTTCACACCAGAGCATGACAGCAAGGTCTCAAGCCTTTATTCTGCATTTTAAAAGTACCCTACTATAGAACATTTTCTTCTTGTCCCCTGGGGGAGTAGTGGAAATTATGTTTTGTGTCATACTTGTGGGCATTACAATATTCACAGAAAAAAAACATAAAAGACAGGCTCACATGGACCAAGTATTTTACAATCTAAGCTCATCTATAAAGGGCTCGAGCCTCAATTTAACAAAATCAGTTTAGGAGACAATTCAGTTAATATCAGAACAGCCATTCTTATTGAGGATTAAGTGCCCTATTATTGATTTTACTTTGGTTGTTAAGGGTGTGGGAGTACATGTTTAAATTTTGGGGGTTGCTCCAATTTAATTACACTGGTTTTTAATCGATTTCTTTATAACCAACACTCAAGCTGTATGTATAAAAGGCATAAGGATGTATCTCTGCAAAGTGAATTGAGTAGGCTCATTTACACTCACGCAGAGTCCCACAGAAGCCAAAGTCTTCAGAATTTTGTGAAGTTTGCTGCCTGTAGTAGTGGACCTCTTAATTACTGTAATATATCTGCATAATGAGCTAAGAAACTCCAGACTTTTTGGTTTTGCTATTCTGTATACTCATACACATTTGTAACATCAAGCATGATCCTTCATTGCATTACTGAACTGACACCATATAAGTTACCTAATATTTGCTCCAGCCCTAAAGTGATTCTTATTCCAAGATATAGAGGCTATGCTAATTCCCTTGTGTATCAAGTCTCATGTCCATTAGGAGCACTGTGTACTCTGAGGAACTGTCCCAAGTAACTGTCCTGAATGTACTTATCTCTAACAGAGAACTGTGAAAGCATATGGTTTTAAAAGAAGGCAAGAATAATTTGAGGTCACAATATCTCCATGGAGTGAAGCTGATTTTAGTTTATTTTTTAAAACCTCTTTTGGTGGATTATATACCCTGCACTCGTTTTATTTTATTACATCTTTGTCACCTCCACCTATGATGGTTTTAAATCCATTATCTACCTCAGCATTTCCTAAATGGTATGCGAAAATGGTGAGAAAATTCCATTACAATAACATTTTATTATTTAAAAATAATAATAATTGATATGTGATTTTTGTTTTTAAATATGTGCAATTAAACTAAATGTTGATCTCATGACCTTGTTTAACATTTGTTATTATTATCCTTACTTATTTGTGGTCTACTTTTTAAGCTCCATATATTAGACCAGTGGACCCCAACCTTTTCAGGTTGTCGGGCGCCAGGGGGCGGGGACACGTGCGCGCCCGGGGGTGGCGCCCCCTTCCCCTCAAGCGCCGCGCGCCCGGGGCCGGCGCCCCCCCCCGCCGAGCGCCCGGGGCCGGCGCCCCCCCCCCCGCCGAGCGCGCCCCCCCCCACAAGCGCCCGTGCGCCATGTGCCCGGGGCCAGGCCAGCCCCGAGCACCTGGCGGGCGCATTCAAATGCCCCCACGGGCGCCATGGCGCCGTGTTGGGGACCACGGTATTAGACTGTTATTAGGGAGTCTGCAAAATTCTTTTGAGTTTAAAAGGGTTGTATGGCCAAATAAAATTGGGGAACACTGGTCTACATTCATTAATCAAGAATGCCAATTTTACTCTCATTGCCATGCTAAAAGGAGGGCACCTAAAAATGAACTGGGGGATAAATATAAAAAGAAAACGTAGGTTTGTGTGAAGGGGGGAAAAAGGCATTTTCCCTTATAATAGACATGAGAGGGCTTCCCATTTATTAGACACCTACAAAGCAGAAGCAGAAGGCAACCTTCCTCTTTTCCTTGTACACTGGAAGCCCATGTACACCGGAATAAAACATCCATGGCACAGCTGCCTAAGGCTTACATGACTCAGAATGAGAGACTAAAATTATTGTTGAGATTTTAGGGGTTGGGCTTGAGTCTGGACTCTGGGAGCATCAAACCTTGTGGTGTCCAGAGAACTGGCTCCAGCCTAGGCCCAAACATGTTTACAGCTATTTTACAGCCTCGCAGCCCTGTGGGTCCAAGTCAACATGGCTAGCCATGGATGTTTGTTTACTGTTTGCAGATGTACATTGTGCCTCCTGCCAGGGTGCTGCCCCAGGACAACATGGCATTCAGTCCTTTGTATCAGCCTCTTACAAGCATCTAGTGAAATTTCAAGCCTAGCAACAAAGAGTTTGGTTTATACTGACTCATTATATTCAAGGCATTGCCCATTATATCTTTGTTGGTGGATACTACAAACTAGGTGAAAGATTTCTAGCCCATCCAGAAAAATCTGGTGTTCCATTTCATTCTCCCTCCTTAAGCAAAGAACTAGATTGATCATCACCAAACATGTTAAAAGGTCAAAACTGGGTATCTTTCAAAGTCATGATCTAGCTCAATCTAAAGTTATAGACAATACAGGAATCACTAGGCCAATGTTCTGCTGGCCAGATTAGATTACCACAATGATCCCAGCTACCTTTAAATAAAGTAAACTATGGAGCATAGATTTTACCTTTTCTTCTCCCATGCACGTGATTTCTCTTTTACTGCTAATACATAACATGTCCATTTCAACACTTTAATTTGCAATTTTCCTGTCATCAAAATCTGCACATACTACTTTTGCATTGATCTTTCCAATGCATCAACTGATGCAGTACCAAATTACAGGACCTAAAACCATTATGAGATTATGTCTATTTGCCTAGTGTACCCTATTAAAAAAGTAGTGTACTGTATCACTGATGGCAGAGACATTCTGAGTCAGATCCAAGAGTAAACATATCTAAATTCTCAGTGTCATCAAAAGGCTGGGTTTAATCAATGGTGGAGCTATGGGTACTGCCATACACCCACCTTGAAATATTAATAACACCAACATATTTTCCATCAGCAGCACCCCTTGCTATAAAAATTGTTTCTGCACATCTGGTTTTGATACAAGAGGGCTTTTTTACCTTGTATGTTTCAGCAGAAGATTTTAAGGAACTGGACAATATTATTAGACGTTATGAGGATCACTAAACAACACAGACCACTGTAAAATAATAAAAATTGTTTTTAAAATAGCTGTGACCAGATAGCTAGAGTACTAACTGTTACCATAACGTGGTTTGTATTATGTGTGATATGGAAAGGCAATAAGCAGAATTTTCATATTGTCGATTTATTTTTTAAATCTCAGAGCCTGACAATGAAGCGTCAAGATGACTAATGCCTCTTCCCGTGAAATCAAGAGTTTACATCTCTGCCTCTTCACTCCATTAGCATAGCCTAACTGTCCACTACCTCCATATCCCTACAGTAAATCCACGTCTCTCCTACACTGCGATTCTTTAGCTAGCATGTGGAGTAAAAACAAAAGCCGCCAGATTATAATCAAGTCAGGGTGACATGCTCAGCCAGTAAAACCTATTAGAAGGGTATGGTCCGAGCAAACGTGCAATGCAGAGGATGGCTCTTCTGCCATGAATCCCTGCTGGGGAGGGCCAAGGGGGTAGGAGGGCTGGCAGGGAAATGTCCCGATGCTCGGTCTATCCCGTCCGAGCCCTTTCGCCTGCGGCCAGGAAAGGGGAAGGGCAGATGCAGATGCTGCTGGAGGGAATTTGGACGTTCGCTCCCTAGCCCGTCACTTCCTGGCTGCTCAGCGCTGCAGAGCCGCCGGCGGGCGCTCCACAGGGCCGCATGAAGGACAAGCGCGGCCCCCGGCGAGCCGGGAGGGAGAGGCCAGCCGCGAACAGAGCCAGCCGCCGAGCCCTCCGCTCCTCAGGGGCCTCTTGCAGCCCCTTGCTACGGGGCGCAGCTCGGCCGCCATCCCCGCCCGCCCTTCCCATTCATTCATTCATTCATTCCCCGCCGCGGGCGGGTGCCGGTCCCGGGGGCTCCCCGCGCCCGGCCCCGCAGTGCGCTGGACAGGCGGGGGCGGCGGGGCGGGAGCCGGCTCCTTACCTTGGTGTAGAGCTCGGAGGCTGCCATGGTGCTGCCGCCGCGGCTCCCGTGCGCGGCGCGGCCAGGCGCAGCCGCCTCCCTGCCCCGCCCTGCCCCGGGCTGGGCTGCAGGGCCCGCTGGGCGGCGGCGGGGGATGCTCAGAGCGCCGGCTCGGCGCGGCTCGCCATGTTGTTGGTTACCTGTCGCGCGGGGAGGGGAGGGGGCCGGGGCTCTGTGCATTGTGGGTATGGGGCGCCGCGGCAGCCGCACGGCCTGGTCTGCCTCCCGCCGGCGGCAGAGCGGGCGCCGGGCCAGGGGCCCCGGGCCAGGGGCCCCGCTCGCGCGGCAGGGGAGCGGGCGATGGGCTGAGCGCAGCCAGCTGCTGCGGAGGGGAGGGGGACCAGGTCCTCAGAGCATCCAGCGGCGGTGGAGGGGAGCAGCCAGCGGCGGTGGAGGGGAGCAGCCAGGCCTTCACGCTACAGGATGGCCCGTGGGAACGGATTCATCTTGGTTTCGTTTTTCTAAATAATTGTGTAAATGGGGGTCGTCTCCTTGTGGGGGGCAGGAATTGCTGCAGCCCACTGTGCCTAACACACAAGCCCTTAGTAGGGCCCAGGTACGCTCTTTCCCCTCCTCCTCCTCCTTCCAGCCATCAGCGTGGGTGGTGCGAGAAGAGATGCAAAATGCCAGTTAATCAGTTAACTGTTTAAACGTTAGGTTGGCCGGGGACAGAGCGGGATCCGGCCGGCGACTGCCCCAGCTTGTGGGGCTCCCACTACCAGCAATGGTGGATGGGGCTGCTGCCAGCTCCTGTTCCTGGAGCAGCCCCTGTCTACACAGCAGACAAACCCGCTGTGCGCGCAGAAGCTGCTCTGCATCAGAGCAGCCCCTGGTGGCAGTGAGTCACCTGGGGAGCTGCACCAAGCCTGCACCAGTTACGGTAAGCATCACCCATTAATCTTTCACATCCCTAAGAACCACCAGCCCCTCTGCCTGTCTAAGCACCAGGCTAGAAAGAGATTCTCTCAATCCAACCCCTTAATTTGGAGAGGATAATTTACTGTTTCCTGTAAGCTTGTGCAGCTGCCCAGGAGACATTCAAATATTACCCAGCTGATTAGCAGAACGCCTACACCTCTGGTTTTTTGGGGGGAAGAGGTTGTTTTGCACATGGATGGAAAAGATTAGAGGGAACATTACTACCCACTGAGTGCCATCTCACTTACTGGTGGAGAGAGCCCTGCATGGGGTAGCCATCCCTCGGGTAGTGGTGGTAAAAGGGGAGAACTTAGCCCAAGACACCCATCTCTGAATCAAGGCTGGCCAAATCCTGTCCCTGGCCAGTAGTGCTGAGGAGACAAAAAGGACATGGTTCTGTGACAGGGTGAGGTTACAGATGACCTGTTGGGGGGGATTCCTGGAGCACTCACATGGCCACTGCCACTCACCTTCTCGCTGCTCAGTGATCTGCTGGGCCAACTCTGCCAGTCTCCCCCAACCAAGGCACCAAGCTGAGATCACTTTGTCCTCCCTCCCTTAGAAGCAGTACAGAAACTGAACCTCTTAGGTCCAAGAAGAGTGCAGTTTAGGGCCCAGTTTCCTGGGATACCACTCCCCAAATGAGATCAAAATCCCCAATGAATTATGTGGGTAAGTCCCCTTTGAAAGGGGGAATATGCACAGTGATTGCTCCCCCAGGTAATAATTATTTACACTGGGCTTGATAGTAAGTAAAAGTGATATTAAGTACAAGCAGTAGGATTTCAGCAGTTATAAGTGAGAACAGGCAGAGCAAAGTACATTACAAATTAAAAGTAACAGAAAATGCTTTGCTAATTCTAACATTAAATCCTCAGTACGAACTTACTACAAACTCACCCTTAAATTGTTTCTGTTCCAGCTGCACCATCAAACCAGGAAAACTCCACTTCCCCTGAGGCCTCTGGTTCAGTCTCCTGGGTGTGCCAGCCAAAGACAAAGGACTCCTACTTTCCTATTGTTTTTAAAGATTCCCTTATTGCATGGGGAGACACTCAACTCAGTCCCTACCAATCAGTTCTAAGACTTAAGGACAAAAGGCTAGTTGCATACGATTGCCCAGACACTGGGGCCTCCCTTGATGACTTTCATTGACACACTTAAAACCTATAAAGTATTCCCTATTCCATACATCTAATTTTACACACAAAAATAATACATACACCAAAATAAGATAAACAGATTTAGGAGATTAAGACATGAAGATTGATAGGCTACATGAAGTTATTTGCTCAAAGTACCTTTAAGTTATGTACATTTATGTTCATAGGTCAATTTTATAAAGCATGGGGGTGGGGGATGAACCGTTACAGGTTCCAAAATACCTTTTAAGGGAAATGGCAGAGGGATGATCCAGCCTGTCAAGAAGTTAAAGATGTGGGTTTGTTAGGGCCATTGTGGAAGGGGAGGAGAGAAAGAATGAGGGTCTGGTTCTGGAGGAATCCAGTTCTATTGAAGAAAAAAGAGGCCATCTAGCCCTGGTGGGACAGCCATTTTGGGGGACGGTGAGTGTCTAGGAAACAAGGTCATTGAGGAGATGTTGTCTAGGCATGTGTGGAGAATCACCTAGATCTGTTTGTACTTGTTGGAGCCTGAGCAATGGAGCGGAGCTGGTGGGACAGGAATTTTCTAGACCAGTCATAGAAAGAAAAGAGTTAATCTGAAACTAGTCCTATTTGGGAGGATAAGGTGGTATATTCACACACATGTAGGTCTGTTCTATGTGAGAGCGCAAGAAAGCAGAGACCACATCAGAAAGTCTATTAAGGAAGAAAGTTCCAAGCTAGCAAAAACAGCAGACACACAAATTTCTGTTATGAAATGAAGTGGTGGCCTCTCCTGCTGCACACCAGCCTTTTAAACCTGCCAGCTCTTAATATAATTAAAAGGCAGAGCCGCAGCAGGATTAGTTCCCAGGTCAGGCACTAACACCTCTGCAGCTTCCCCAGTTATCGAGTAGTCAGCTAGTTGATTAAACTAAATTTAACATCCCTAATTTGGATTCTTCCATTTTTGGGAACAGAAATGAAACTATGTTCTTCCCACAAAGATTTTTCTTTCCTTTGGAATGCACCACATTGTTCAAAATGGCCTCTTATTAAAACATACCCTCACAATGCTTTAACCACCTCGTCACTGCTACAAACTTCAAAAACTAATGGGACCTTTGGATGTATTAGATAATTGTGCTTTGAGAGCAGCTGAGAATCTCAAAGCATCATACAAATATGATGGCTAAGCATGAGTTGCTGTTTTACAGTGCAGCTCAAAATGGTTACAATACATCCATATGCTCATAATCACATTAAGACATTGGCAGTCAATAATAGAACCAATGTCTCCTGATGCAGTTAGTGCTGTAACCTCTTGCTGTGTGTTTCCTTTTTTACCCCTGCTGAATGAAGAAAAGATAGGAAGACAGCAAAAGGGAAATAATGAACAAGCGGAAGAAATTAAGGAGTTCTATTTGAAACATTTCAATATTTGGCCCTGGATCTTTGATCATTGTGATAAGAGAAGTACTTTCTGATGTTGGAAGGGAGCAGGAAGGAGCAGAGGAATGGAATTTTTAGCACATTTTACAATGCTCGCTCAGCAGAAAGTTGTAGCTGTTTAGTAAAGAATAATACCATCAAACATATATTCAGCTGTCAATTTTCCATGATTATTAACCAAGTTATTAATCATTCCTAAGAGACAGGTTGCCATTATCAGCACTGCCATCCAAGCAGAAGCTGTTCATTGAAAGGGTAGGAACTACCTTCTTACGCCTGCCCAGTCTTCCAGTGCAAGGGTCAGGATATTTGGCTGAAGTTTACTCGGCCACCCCTCCCTATTGATTCTGTGGATAAAAGGCAAATGTACTTTAGGGTTGTCAAACACCATTCTTAAGCCAAAAGCCTTACAAGAGTGGGGTTTTTTTAGTCTAATTTTAAACTGTGTTCATTGTTCTTTACCTCTCAGCATTTCCTATGGGCCTCTTCTCTATTTATTCTATTTTATTCTTCACCCCATCTCTCTCTCTCGGAGCCTGTCTCTTTCTGAACACACGACATGCATTCTGGTTATTCCTATTCTCCGTCACCATTGACCATATACTTCTCATCTCTCTGTACTTTCCTCTTTCACTCCCATCTGGGTACATGAAATTATTTCTTTGTTTTTTAAAAGGGGTCTGAATTTGCAGTCTGTGCACTCTCTCAGGTAGAACATTTATCTTATTTCTTTGGGGGTGATGTATGCATTAATGTAATTCAAAGTCCTACTTTCAGGAACTTGATTGAACCATAGATCAGCATTCTCTGTAAACTGTGCTCTTAGGGAGCCACTCAGCAGAGACTGAAATGCCACCCACCTGGTTAACAGAGCACCCACAGCCAACAGCATGTATGTCTTACATGTATTACAACTCTGCACATGCCTTTGTGCACATACAATTTATTCTGCACATGAATGGAAAAAATTAGAGTCCATTACCATGGATTATTTTACCAGACATTCACAGCCCGTGCCCAGGATTCAAGTGTAATTACAAATAAATGTTTGCACCCAAAACACACTAGTGGTTGGGCACAATTCCATCTGAACTGGGATTTCAAGACTATTAAAGATTAGGATTTAGAGGCAGGAAATTTTTAGAAACAGCATGCCTGTAATATACCTAGATGCAGTCAGTCAAAGTTAACATAACTTATAGGGTTCTCACATACACTATACTGGATTTCAAAGCATAAAGAATGATGAGAAAGTTCTTTCCAGACATTTACAGTAAGAACATAGTGTATGTAGAATTTTTTGCCCAAAAGAATTAAAAAACCCCCCATTATTTCCCTGTCATTTAAAGCTCTCTTGAATATACCCATTTTGTGATCTGATTCAATTGTTGAAGAGAAATTTGGCTCCAGATTTAGCCTTCTCTAGTTCCATTTAAACCTTAGACCCAGATCCTCGTGTGTGGGGTGGCTTTCTTTACACCACACTGTAATTTTTGGATTATTTACTGCAGAATAGGGGGAGTTATCCTGTGGCATTGAATCAATGCATGGTGCTGACAGAGGGCATGAAATGGCTTAATTTGTCTGCTGCTGACGACACACTGGGGCCTTGGAGTCACTGGCAGCGTAACTAAGAACAACTTCTACAAGGCCGTGTCTACAAGAAACTACACTGGGGAAAGTATCTTTTACAGATGTAGTGCTTCAGGGGGTAGCCAAGTTAGTCTGTACAGGATAAACTTAAACAAATGGTCTGATAGCATTTTATAGCCTAACAAAGCATGTAGGCTGTGTCTAGACTGGCCAGTTTTTCTGGAAAATCAGCCACTTTTCCAGAAAAACTTGCCAGCTATCTACACTGGCCGCTTGAATTTCCGCAAAAGCACTGACTTCCTACTGTAAGAAATCAGTGCTTCTTGAAGAAATACTATTCTGCTCCTGTTCAGGCAAAAGTCCCTTTTGCACAAAGCTTTTGCACAAAAGGGCCAGTGTAGACAGCTCAGATTTGTTTTCTGCAAAAAAGCCCCGATCGCAAAAATGGCGATCAGGGCTTTTTTGCGGAAAAGCGCGTCTAGATTGGCACGGACGCTTTTCCGCAAAAAGTGCTTTTGCGGAAGAGCGTCCGTGCCAATATAGACGCTCTGTTCCGAAAATGCTTTTAACAGAAAACTTTTCCGTTAAAAGCATTCCCGGAAAATCATGCCAATCTAGACGCAGCCGTAGATGGTATCATGAGCTTTTGTAGGCACATCCCACTTCTTCAGATGACCCATTTTTTTTTTCATACCAGCATTTTTGTACATGAAAAGTATGTTGGTCAGGGGTGCTTCCCCCCCCCCCCCCATCCTATTCCATCAACTGCACAAAATACAAAAAAGCAGAGACTACATCCTTTACTTTCCACCCCTAAATATTAAACTCCATGCATTCCAAGAACTTCCACTATGGGCTCTAGCCGTGGGAAATAAGGACAGCTTCCTTCTCACCCAGTCCCACATGCTATAGTTAAAAGCCTCTAATTTTTCAGAGGAGGGAGAGGGTTTTATCATAGAAGACAAGCAATATAAAGATGCTTTTACATCTCTCTCATTCTTCAGGCAGAGGTGGCCATAGGATGTGTTAAGCAATCTTTATGTTTTCAGTTTGAGAGCTTTCAGGAAACAAAAGCTTACGCTTTTGGTGGAATAATCATCCAGTCTTTTGAAAAACTTGTCTCTGCTGTCTATATTCAAAAAGAAATTTTTCACATTTCTTAATTTTAAATACGTGGCTTCTCTTTAAGCAAAAAATGCTAAGAGAAGACAGTGCCCCTTTGAGGATACAAAAATACTATCCTAGAGTTTTGACCAAAGTCACAAAAGTTCACAGCTCCCAGTTAGGCACCTATATGGCATAGCTAGTTTTTCAAGAATATTTAGCAACTGAAAACTGCTCCACTAGAAAGTGTTGGACCCTGTTTTCTGAAGGTTTGTTTCTCTCAAATTCAGCTAAAATAACTATAATGGGAATCCTCTTTCACAATAAAGAGTCTGTATTCTAGACAGGTTGGACTGCTGCCTCCGTATCAAACTCCGCATCACCAGAATTCACCACTAGTGATTATTTACAAACTGAGAAAGGGCAGTGGAGATCTTAGGAGCATTTAATAGAAAGGCACAGTAATATCTACAGCTTAACAACTCCACAGGAGCAAAGTTGAAAAAAAAATACTAATTACCGGTAGCTTACACAAAGATTTAAAACAAGCCACCAAAGCCTGTTTTTATTTGTAGATTTTTTAATGCATTATTTCATAACTTTACCAAATAAAAACTTTCACAAGATTCAAATCCTTCATCCAGGAAATGGCATATCAAGTTTCCATGCCACACTATTATGCTACCCAGTAAAGTAGTAATACAAATAACTCCTGAAAATATCTGCTTTTAGTTAGGTTGGGACAGAGACCAAAGAAATAACAGCAATAAAAAATGTTCTGTATTCCACCATAAGCCAGAATCAAATAAAGGAACATACACATTGAAGTTTGGTAGAATTTTGTTCTTTTCAAAATTTATAACAAATCTCAACGCACACTGTGAATATGCAACTTTACAAAAGTTGTTCCTGGAGTAAGTAATTGAACATACATTTAGTGCTTAGGTAAGCTTTGCGTAGCAAGAGTCATGCACCTTTGAACATTCAAGGAGAAGGCTCAAGCTGTGGTCATTAAACATCCTTTGCCAAATGAAAGCCTCAGATGCAAATCTGCATGGTAGAGCTCTGCTTAATATTTATTAAGTGAAATTGCAGCATGAATTCACTTTATGGAGTAGATTGTATAGGCTTTTGTTTACATAACTTTGTTTTTACATCACTTATGGTCTTGAATGCAAGGCCTCCATTCATATCTGGTCCTACCCCCCTCCAAAGCTGCAATCGCCATCAGACTTACTGGGTATTCAGTAACTCTAGGTTTTAGTTCACCAACACTAGTACCTGCATTTCTTAATATGATCTTTTCAGCAAAGCTGCAGATGGGGTCTTTAGGAAAAAATTGATTGAAATAAACATAAATATGAAAATCAGTTCACAGAACTATACATTTTGTCCATAGCAATATGGTTCTTAGGAATTAGGCTAAAATGTTTACACTCACACAGGATATACTATTGTTTAGTATTTCAGAGAAATCTGTACGCTGACAGCCAAAGTCTAAGCTATCTGTTCTCTGGTTAACTACTCAAAAGCCTGAGGATTGCAGTGGTTTTCAACAGCAATGAAGTCATCTGTTTCAGCAAGGGGATGAAATTGCACTATTTAAAACTTTGCTGTAAAATAGACTTACAACTGGAAAAACTTGCACCCTGTCTTTTGTCACTCTCTTTGACTTTATCTACATGTCAGATTTCATATCAAAGGCTGAATTTATGTGGGACTGCCATGAGATGTCCTGTACACTATAAATTTAACCATGAAAGTCCAATATTTGCCTTTGTTATCAAAGGCACACCATTTGAGTGACTATATACGAAAATATTCTTGGTTTATGGGGTAAGTTAAAATGTAAGTTTGTTTACATTAAGGGGTATTTTAGAAAAGAGCTATCAACAAGCCACCAAAAACAATCTGCTACAGTATTATCAGACATATAGAAAAGCAGATTGATTTGAGGAAACAGTTGTCTGCTTCTAAATAAAAAATACCACCTTTCAATGAAGTCAGCTGATTTCCTGGCATGGACAGACATCAGTCTGTCTTTTGCAAATATTCTGAAAATCTTCCAAAAGGACTACATTAAAACTTGGTTTCAGCTTACATGATTATAATTTTAAATAGGAAAAAACCAATGAAACTTTGTTAGTCAAATTGTCAGCAGTAAGGACCAAGTTTTGAAGTAAGGTTACCACTGCAGTGCTATCTTCAAGATGCAAAGTTAATTCCCACAGAAATCACCCTCACTCAAAAGTGCAAGGCATTAAAACAAGCATTTGTTAAGGAGTTAAAATTTTCCAACAATAAATTTTAATTGCCTATGTTAAACAAATAAGTGCTGATATATTAATGGTTACATTAATGTAGTACTGTAGTCCAACACACTAGAGAGGATGATACCCAGTCATATTTTTAGTGATACAGAAAAGCAAGATTTGGATTTCCAGAAATTCTTCATGATATGCAACATGGTTTTAGGAGATGCAACATGGTTTTAGGAGACCCTGGGTTGAGACAAGACAAATTTGCACATCACAATAAAAACTAAGTAGATAAATTTTTTATGTATACTATACAATGTGTATGTTGTGAAAAACAAATGACATTTCATAAAAAACATCTTGAGTGGGTATAAAGGACATGTCCAACAAAACAGCACTGGTATGGCTTTTGCACATTGTCCTACAGCAGTATGAACAATTAAGGAAGCCTCCAGTGCTACAGGTTTGGGGACATATCTTTGAAGCTGTTAATCAATCCACTTGTAGCTATTTTGAATAAAATGTTGGTACTAATTGCTACTGTATAATAAACTTACGCGACTACTAGTAGCTAATCACTGCCTATCCTTTAAAGACAAGATAGGAAAGGGACTACTAAGTTACAGTGCAGATACATCTTCTCTGAAAAAGGTTATTTATCAAATGGTAAAACTCATATTATACATTATGTACACAAGTTTGGATAGGTTAGTTATCTTGCTAGTGTAAGATACAGTAAGTACAGATTAGCAGTCAAGTTTGACCTACTGTGAAGCACTTACTGGGCTTCATCATTCAGTCTTAATTGATGTATATAATCAAATTAGTTGTACCTGCTGCTGAGGTTTATCATAAGAGGTTAAGGCTCACAGTCAGTCATTCCCTGGTTAGTAAAACAGTACTTCAAATAGGTTTCTCTCATGGATCATCTATAATGGCATTTGTTACAACCTTAAGAATTGCAAGCCAGACCGGACATTTTGTGTATAATCAGCGGTACAAAATAGTGATTTATAGCTGACTGAATGGAATGTTAAATTTAAGCCATTTTTACCTCCTAAATGTCAAGACAATTCACCTGATGAACTACAGTGTAGCGTCAGCAACAACACACACTGAATCACTTTCAATCTTGTTTCAGACCAAACTTTAAATCCTATCAGTCGGTCTAATTGCTTTCAGTCATACATACAAAAATAAGGAAGGATTTTCACATTAGGACAGACATCTATAAAAAAGGCATTTACTTCTCTCTCTATATATATATATTATTTCCTTGCTATTAAGGTATACATTTATGATTTGATACTGTCCTCCTTTCCCATATTAACTTTTTACTTAGAGACAGGTTATTCATTTGACTGTTTATTCAGTCTGTTCCCATGAAAAATATTCACACATTTTATTTTATCTTAATGGAAGATAAAGGAAAAAGTGGACTGTAATTGGCATATCATAAATGAATTACTAGCAAAAAGACATGTAAGAATGAACAGATTTAAAGTTTGTGATTTGGAAATTCTCTGAGTGTCCTGCTTTGACCACAATGGGGGGAAGGGGGAAGGGTGAGAATGTCAAATAAACTAACATGATTATGCAAAATTAAACTTGCACCAGTACACTTAAACCATCTAAACCTACCACACACACAATTAACATCTCTATAGCTATATCTCTTATGAGAAGATATCCGAATTTTCAAAATGGGTGAAGTTAATGGGAGCTGCAGGTGTACAGTGCCTACTGAGACAATCAGGCCCTTTGGCCATAGTTCATGGTCAAACAAGTCTGAGTTGAGCTTAATTTTTTCCTTGTTTTTCTGACTTTCAATTAGTCTTTGGTATGAGGCACTGAAAAGACAGACTAGTCTAATTTTACTTCAATGATCATTTCCCCCACAAGTTTTTATTATTACGAATACTACTACAACAATACAGAGATTTTTTCAGATGCATATTCTGATTAGAATATTATTTCACAAATGCTTGTGATGGGGCTGGATTGACACAAAGGAAATGTGTTCCAGTTTTCCTTAAGTGAATGAAAAACAAGATAGCCAAGACTCTTGTCTTCTTGGAGGCATAATATTTCGGGGGAGTAGAGGAGACAATTCTGAATCCCTCCTTTCAAAAGAGTAGCTTATAGCCTTGTTAGCAAGTGGTTTTTAGTAGCGCTTTCTCTATTACTTTAATACCTGATCCAGCTAAATGGGGAATTTCAGATTCATATTGTGCCCATCCTCAGCTTTCTGATATCATGCAATTTATATTTTGGTAGCTTCTAGGTGTTACTTGTTCTATCTAGCAAGTTAGGTCCCCATCCAACCTACACCGTCTGCATAAAATGAAATTTATCTTTACTGAATTGACAAACTACAATATTATCAATAGACACATCTTGTGTTAATCAATAGATCAGTGTATAATACAAGTTTCTATTCCTGATGTTGTGCAATGCAAATAACTAAGGTGTCCCTTCAATAAATCTGTGTTATATCATCACCTTAAGAGTTCAACAAAACAAGATTTTACATTCTTTCAATTAAAAATGTTAAATATTCCAAATGCATTAATGCCTGTCTAATTTCTTAGTAACACCAAGTAGTTTTGAAGGTTGTCATCAGGGGAACCCCTAAAGGACAGCATAGGTTTTCATACATTTATTTCTCTATATTCCAAGTATCCCACAGAGCATTTCAACTTAAAAAGCTATACATTTATAAGATACTGAACAGAATGGGCTCCTGCCTTTGAATGTCAATAGGTACATAATTCAGATTACCATATATGAACATTGGAGATTGTTAAATACAAAAAAATAAAATAAAAAAACAGCTGCAAAAGCATACAGTTAATTAGACCAACTCAACAAATGTCTATATGAAGTGTTTCACAAATCCTGGATATACAAGTTTGTTACTTTCAGCTGCAAAACTCTGAGCTCATAATTTCAGGCTGAGATTTTCCAAGGTACATAATCAGTTGTGCTTCTGATTGGCACATTCTGCTTTTTTAAAATGTAAAATTAATGGACAATTGCAAAAGGTTGTGCAAAACTATTATATTTACAAAAATGGCACAAGAGTGAATTCAACAGTCTATGCACATGCATACTTCATTCACGTCTTCAACAAAAGTGTGTTTTACACTACAGAACTGAAAAGAATACCAGCTTCAACAGGCAGTTGTAAGTAAGCACTAGGATCACAAGAGTTACATGAGAATGGGCAAATATTGCCCAAGTAAAAGTCTATTGTTAAAGCTGAAACAGGTTTAAGGCCATTCAAGTTCAACAGCAGATATACAAATTCATTCAGAGCCACGCTTTTGTTTTTATACTTGCTTTACCTTTGAGCAACTTGTGGTCTAAACCTCTATTATAGAGAACAAAACAGCAATCAAAACAGAAGAAAAAGCAACACAACAGGTAGTTATATTAAATACAAACATACTATGCTGAGGTTAAGATGAAATAAAGAAAGCGAAAACATTAAAAATTGTAAAACTTGCTATGTCACTTGCTGAAACCAGTCCTACTCTAGGAAATAGGCAATATGTACATTTTCAAGTAGATTACTTTACACTGCTCTAATCAAACCGGTCTTTTTTTTTTCCAGTGCATTGTTCTTAACTAATCCAAGTACTACACATTTTACTTTCAACAGTACTTCCTTACAATAGCAGCACATGCTACCACTACCTGCAAAGCTGTCAGTCTTAAATGACTTAGTGTAAGGAAAAAGGAAAAAAAAAGTGAGGAGTAACTATTCAGGAGAAAACGGGAATGAGAAGATTCTTGCAGTTCAGATGTGCTAGTCAGCCAGCCAGCTTGCTAGCAACAAGAGATGGTTTCCGCTGAGGAAGGTCCTGTGGAGTGGGAATGTGATCACCAGTCACTTCTGTCTTGTCCGAAGTTGCAGTTGGGAGCTGCTTGTTCTTCATCTTTGCTTTAGCCATGTTGTAATCCCCAGAATCAAAGTATTTTTGCTAAAAGACAAAAATATTTAATTGAAAAGTGTATCCGATACACATGAAATTACATTGGTTCAATAACTGAAGACAATTTAAAACTTCAGAAATAGGTAACTGATGAGTGGGAAGTTTAAAGCATTGCTTTAACAATGCTCTTAAGGACAAGAGTTAAAACTATTTTCTAAACCATTTGAAGCACAGCAGTGTTAGTAAACACTCCAAAGTAAACGTATGTTGAGAACATTAATACAGTAAAACTCCAGTGGTCTGGCGTCCAATGGTCCGGCACTCCTGATGGTCCAGCACTATCTGGAACCCGGAAGTGTTCCAGGCAGCCGGACAGTTGGAGCTGCTCTGCCGCCAGCTTCCCCGATTCAGCCGCTGCTGACTTGGGGAAGTCTGGGGCAGAGCAGCTGGGGTGCTGCAGGGTTGGTCCTGCAGCGCCGAGGGGCGCATCCCCCCACTCCACCCCACAACCCTCATAGCTTCCCCTTCCGATAGTCCGACATATCTGATAACCTGGGTCCTAAAGGTGCCAGATTATCGGAAGTTTACTATACTGAAGTTAAGCATGGCAGGTGAAATGTTGATAAGGCTAACTGCAGATCTGTCCTGTTGCATATAAGCACTTTGCTACCAGCCATAATTTTCAAAAGAACAGAAAGGCTTCATTCGTTCGCTCTCAAGGACTTCAGACCAGAGCCTGAAAAGTGTGGTGAACTAAGCAAACTCCATAATTCAGAATAACGTACCTCCAACTACCAAAATATTTTAGAAAGTACAAAGGATAGAGAGCCTGCTCCAGGAATTTCAGAGCTGTGCTCTCTTAAAAAAGACAAACAAAAAAAAAACCACACACAGAGAACATTCTGCATATTTAACTAGACTTCACATCATGCAGTTAAATTAGTTATTGACACATTCACAGAAAATCCTTCATGAGTTGCATATATTGAGATTAAGGTTAAGATTTTGCCAAAGTTATTTTAGTGGAAGTCAGGGACAGGTCATGAGCAACAAAAATTCAAGTGAGCTGGTGACTTCCCTTTGACTTATCAATTAAAATCAGGAGTGTGATTTAAGCTGTCAGTATTCCTTTAAAAGTGAGACGTGTGGGTTTATTTTCGACAGATCTGCGTCTAGACTGCTGGTTTTTTTCTGAAAAAGCTCAATTTCGAAGAAAAGCGGTGGCTGTGTTTATGCTAATGAAGAGTAGGATATTTAAAACCCTGCTTCATTAGCAATTTTGACGTGCCTTATCTACATCTCTCTGTCAACAGAGGAATGCAGTCGAGACATAGCCTGAGAGTCTTAGGCCAGGTCTGCACACTTTGAAGTTTACTGGAAAACACTTCTATTAAAGTAGCAACAAAATAGCAACAAAGAGCCATCTTAACTGCTACCCGAGGAATCCACACAAAGGGGAACTCCTGTAGCAAAGAACTGTGTTGCAGCTGTTCCAGCTCTGTACAGAAAAAAGGACATATCCCAGAAGCTACTACTGCCCACCATTTTTGAGGGGGACCATTAACTACCAACACAACTTTACATTGGCTGGTAGGTGGAGGTTTAAAGATGGCTTAAAGTCACCTTGATATGTCGCTTCCAGTTGAGTTGCACAATAAACAGTAAAAGCTAGGATGTGAAGGTGCATGTATCAGCAGAGGTTGCAGAAGTTTACCCAATACCTGGCATACATGACTGCTCATCTAACCACAGAGGACACTTTACATAGTGCCTCTCATGCAAACATACTGAACAATTTACAGATGGGTAAATGAAAGCACACAAAGGATAAGATACTAGCCCCTCATCATTAGCCAACTCTGGAACAGAACGAAAGTGCTGACTCACTCCAAGCTACTCTATCATTACATAAGTGCGCTACAGCAAGGGTGGGGAACCTTTTTTGGGTTGGGAGCAGCTGACCCACAGAAAAATCATTCAGGGGCTAAGCGAGAAGCAAAAAAAGCCCCCAAAACAATATCAATAACTGACGTGGTCCCCAACTAGAAGAAGAAACTCCTCACATCCCCCTTGCACACCAGAGCCTAAGGGGCCCAGGCTAGTAGATTTTGTGTGTTCCAGCTCTGCAAGATGTTCTGCAAGGGGGTGGCAGGTGGGCAGTGGCATGGGCTCCCCAATGCTGGGGGGGAGGGAGGAGTGATCCAAGCCTTGGGGGCTGGATCCAGGGCCTGAGGTTCCCCACCCCTACTCTACAGGCTGGGGTATATATTTATTATCACAGTATCTGATGTCCACAGTATGTTGGCATGAATTTCAATGAAACATTATGGCCTTCATGTAGTTACTCAGAATTTGGGTGAATATTTTTTCAGAGTGGTCATTAGTTTTGGCAATCCTGAAGCAGAAGGAGGGATGGTAGAAGAGCAATTTGAAGCAGCTATCTCAGGGACCAAGTTCTGGCCCTAAACGTGAGGAAAAAAAGAGACATAGCAACAAGCATTCCATATGTACTTTTCCATACTATGTGACTTGTATCAGTCCATTTACAGAATAAAACTCACTCCTTTCTGAAGCCTCTTCCTCAAGAAATCTGAACCCCCAGGCTTTTGGCCTAGATGAGGATATCTTGCTTTCAACTTCGCTTCTTCAACTTTTTCTGGGCTGATCACCTTATCTTCCATTTCCTGAAACATATGCAATTAAAAAAAAATTTCTCAACACACCTGTGCCAGAACTCCCCCACTGAGCAATTCAACAGCACAATGATCTGCATCAGTCATCTGATGCCACAAACTATTAGTGAGGATTTGACTAGACACTGTTCAGCATTTTTCCAAAAGCTTTGAGCACAGCAACTATACAGTGTCTCTCCACAACCCTAAAATTAAATATACAACACAAAAAATAATTCCTGCTGTATCTTGCAGGACTCCAATTTTACAGCTAGTCTATTTTATACCACTAACAGCCAATATAGCCAATTTTGCAGAGCAAGTTTAATTACTCAAACTAAAGATGGTGGTACAAAAACTTTTGAAGTCTATATGAGTGCTAGTGGGAGCTTCTCTAAATGTCCTTACTACATCATATTAAAGCTTCACAAGAAAAGACCTGTTTAGATGTCAGCTATGTAACACTGGTGGCCAACCTGAACCAGAGAAGAAGCCAGAACTGACACTGCCAGAGAGACAGTAATGAATCAGCAGCCCCGCCCCATCCCACCAGCTCCTCCTCTTGATCCCATCACCTCCCACCCTCCAGCAACCTGCACAATCAGCACCTCCTAAACATCACAATCAGGTGTTTTGCAGCAGGCAGGAGGATCTAGCAAGACAGGGGAGGAGCAAGGGAACAGCAGATTCAAAAAGGGAGAGGGGAGAGCTGGGGTTTGAGCACTGAGCACCCCCTGGGACATGAGAAAGTTGGTGCCCAAAGGCAACAACATCCCCTCCAGTCAGGGGTGCCCAACCTCCCCTCATCCCAGACTCCAACCCTGTCCCCCAAGATATCACCTCTTCCCACAAACACCCACCCCAGCTCTGCTTCCACTCCAGCCCCTCCCTGCCACCTCCTCCATCCTCCAGGAACTTCCAGCTGTTCAGTGTTCCAGAGGTGCTGGGAGAGCAAGGGAGTAGTAGATCAGTGGGGCCACCAGCTGGCAAAATGCACAGCTGGGGGGGGGGGGGGGGCAGCAGGGGGCTGCTTGGTTGCCAGTAGGTGTCCATGGAGTCAGCGCCTATGTTGATGCCTGTAGCTCCAGCCCCAAAGTTGACACCTGTGCGCAGAGCTGCATATTAACTTCGGAAGAGTCATATGGGGCCCCAAAGCCACAGGTTGGCCACCACTGCTATGGAGCATGGAGCCCACACCGCATATAAATAAGAATATCACAGCTCTGAAACCTTGCCTACCATCAGAGTCAGGAAATTATAGCACATACAGATTGCCTCTGAATTTGCAGGAACTTGTGAGGAAAGACTTTGGATTCTTCACAGAAAATCCAGTGACAGCATAGGCACACCAAGGAGGAGCTCTTGAACCAGTGCATTTCAATACATTAACAAACAAGAAAGCAGCATATGGAAGACCTATCAAGTCATTTAATCCACTTCTCTGCCAAGGCAATGTTCCAGGACTTATGTTTTGTTTAGTTTAAAAGTCCCATGAAGTTGCACTGAACAGTGGTCTCATTTAGAAATTGTACAGCTCAAGATCTCTTTTCATGTATACAAAAGGAAAAACTATGTAGCACTTTAAAGACTAACAAGATGGTTTAATAGGTGATGAGCTTTCGTGGGCCAGACCCACTTCCCAACAATTCTGTGAGGCTGTCAGACTAGCTCAGGCTAAAGACATAGGCCAATTCACTTGTGTATGAATATCAAAGGAACTAAATGGCAATTCACTTGTGAGTTTACAGATCAAAGGAAGTGTTAACTGTATCATTTTTACTATTACATTACCTTTACATTATACTTACATGTGTTAATGTACAAGTATATTCAGGGTGTTAGAACTCCATGAAAACTAATGGAATGTTACTTGGACAGTTTTCAAGTACCTATACTCCTATTATAATGTAACAGCAAACATTTACACTAGGCATATCACTGTAAGTGACAATGCTAATTATTCAAAGCAACTTGCCATTATGTAAGTAAAACCATTTAGATTATTGTCCAGAGAAAAAGCTTTACAAGTACTAATTTAAAGGATGATCATATGTGTCTAGATTATTTGGATTCTAACAGGATAGAATAACTAAAGAAAAGAAAGGAGATCCCCAAAGTTTCTCTGGATAGTCCTGAAAACACTTTTGGGAAACTGGCAAATCACTACACTCCTGCTATAATTTTGGATTTACAAAAAACCCTGACACACACATTTTACCTCCTTTAGCCTCTCAAAAGCTCATTTCTTGTTCTTAGCAAATAAAACTTTAGATAATTTATTAGAGAACTGGTTGACAGTGTTACCTTTGGTGTGAGATCCAGAGTACATATTGATCTTAGGGCAAGAACCTGGTCCTTTGGGATTAGGAGAAACCTAAGGTAAAGTAATTTTTGGATTATGTGAACGTCACCACCAAATTCAGGTTTGTCTTGGCAGCAAGATGAGCTGGAGAGACTAAGGGGACTTTTGGCTACTTCCTTGACAATACTGATAGTGATCCAGGAATTCACGTTACTGGGTTGGTGAAATCTAATGATAAAATATACCACAAATTTGAGGTGCTTGCCCTGATTTCTGACAGTCTGATCTAATATTAGAACTAACAGTTATGAGCCACTCCAGATAGCATGACAAGTGCACCCTATCACACTAGTTCACTACGTGTCTATAAAAAGAAGTGTGACACTGAATAGAACACAACACCAAAGCTTCGTACAAAACCATGCTTTTTTCCCCCCCCCAGGAAATCTTCCATGCAAGTTCTGATGAACTCTGACAATGAATAGCTTGAAAGTGCTGGTTATTGTAGCTATAGATCCAGGGTCACCAAAAGGTCGATCGCGAGGCCTCAACCAGTCGATCGCGAGGCGTCCTGTCCGCCCCGCCCCCATTTCCCTCCCACCCCCAAGAAGCCCCACTACCTACCTCAAGTGAAAATGGAGGTAGTGTCGGCTTCCCGGGGATGGACAGAAGTCCCGCAGCTTAGCGCCACTTCCAACAATTCAGGAAGTGCACTAGCTGTACTGCGGGAAGGAGCATCAGCTCCCTGAACCGCACAGGAGGGGTGTCAGCCCCAGGGGAGGCGCGCGCGGAGGGGGGGGGCCGCGTCAGTCGCGGCGGGGGGGCGCACGCAGGGCTTCCCTGCATGAGGAGGGGGGTCAGCCCCGGGGCAGGCACTTGCTTGTTTCCCTCGGGGGGAGGGAGGTGGAATCCTGGAAGGAGGGAGATGCAGGGGAGACTCTGCCTCCACTAGCACCCCACTCCCTGCTCCCCAGCCCCCACTCCGCAGCCACAGAACTCTGTCCCAACTCCCCTGTTCCCAGCTACAGAATGCTGTCCCCACTCCCCTGTCCCAAGAACTCGGTCCCCTCTCCCCTGTCCCCAGCCACAGAGCGCTGTCCCCAATCCCATCCCCACTTCCCGAACACTGTCCCCACTCCCGTCCCCAGCCCCCAGCCACAGAACTCTGTCCCCTCTCCTGTCCCCACTCCTGTTCCCAGCTACAGAACTCTGTCCTTATTCCCATCCCCACTCCCCGAACTCTGTCCCCAGCTGCAGAAACCTGTCCCCACTGGCACCCTGTCCTCTGCCCTCCCAGCACCCTGTCCCCACTCCCGTCCCCAGCCACAGAACTCTGTCTCCACAAAATGTATAGTTATAAATGTTTCATTTTAGATTTAAATAGCATGAATAAAAAACAGACCATTTATTTCATAACTATAAACACGTGGTTTTAATTTTATATATTGCATAATTTGAAAATAAACTGTTTATCAGAGTGTGTAAGTAAGGGCTGGGGATAGGAAGTGATGGACAGGAGGAGAATAGAGAGGGCGGGGCTTCAAGGAAGGGGCAGAGTGGTAGATCTTCACCTGTTCTGAGATTTTAAAAGTGATGTTGGGTGTAAAAAGGTTGGAGACCACTGCTATAGATAGATGATGTTTAGTAAATGTAATGCTCATGTTTTACCTTTACTCAAGAAGAGCCAGCAAAGAGAACTTTTAAAGCAAATATGACTCCAATCTAAAATGCACACAGCTCTCCAGGAGCTGGTATGTAACCGTAATGGAAACTGATAATCTGATGCTTATCGGTTTAGCAGAATGCTAGGCTGGAACAGCTGCCCCAGGCCCGCTGTGGGCAGGGGCTGCTCCAGATAACTAAGTTAGCCCCTATCCACAGAGGGACCTCCGTGGGGCTGGAGCAGCCACCTGCCCGTGGCAGGCGGGAAGCTGCTTTAGCCCCATCCAGTTAACTGCTTATCTTTTCAAATCCCTACATGCTAGCATATTACCAGGAACTTTAAAAAAAAAAAAAAAGTGTAGAATTTGCACTTTGGCAAAAGTAATTAAGTGTATTAACACCTGAACAGGATGCAAAACATGGTTGTCTACTAGTAATCGGAACAGAAGAGACTCCTACATCAATGGCATTAGTGAATTCTGGGAAAGGACACAATCTTTAGACATGTTACAAGAAGTGGCATCCAAACACATCTTTGACAAATGATTTATTTGGGAGAAGAACATGCACAACTGATAGGCAACCATAAGGAAGCATACAAAGCCTCTAAGAATTAGTTCTACAACTCTTCCTTAAGAAGGCTAAGCCAAGATGGTTAGCAGACAACAGAACTTTGGAGGACAAATGAGATTGCATAGCTCCCAGCTCCCTAGCAGGACTAAAAGACGACCTAAATATGTATATGTACAGTTTCTTCTAAAATTATAATCCAAAGAAATAACTATCAGTTCTTCTCAAATTATATTCTGTGACCAACAGGAATACCAGAAGAAAATATCAAGGAGAATGCTCTAAAAGGGAGATTTTACAAAAATAACAATCTGAAGCCCAAGAAATTAAACCCAAGGTAATAACTGGTTTTGCCGTTTCAACATTGGAGTAAACTGCAGCTTCTCAGGGGAGGCTTTGTGGACATATGAAGCTCTAAAGCAAGACAAAGTGAAGTGACACAGCCCATTATCATTCTTTGGTAATGACAGGTATTGTGATTGGGTACCCTCCTTTCCCGCTTGCAAATTTTACACTAAAGACAAGAAACTCTGGTCTGGCTGTAACTGAAGTTTCAATATTGTTTTAGCCCTTATTTAATATTTTTCACCTCTCCAATAAGCATAAAGGTTTCCAAAACTTCTCTTTCAAATAGAAAAAGTTCTGACAATTTAACCCCTGCCCAGTTCAGATTTGTTATCAGGCAGTATCCAAATACAAGAGTTATTTGAAAGTCAGATTTTCACAGAAGATAGTGTTATAAAATAAAAAGGTTATAATCTAAAGAGTTGTCCAAGTTTCTGTTCTAATAGTTTACCACGTTAGGGCTTAGTTCTGTGCCTCCGCAGTTTTGTAGGAATTTTTTCCTCTAGATTGGGGTGGGCAAAAGGGCCTCCATGGGCCAGATCTGGCTCCCCCGCCCCAAGGCCAACCAACTGACTCAGCCCTGTGCACCAGAGGGTAGGGAGTCAGACTTCACACACTCCCTTCTGCCCCCAGGCCCATCAGGGCCTGGGACTCGGGGAAAAGCATGCAAAGCCTCCTCCTGTCCTGCTCCCCCCCACTTCAAAGAGTGCACGGCACTTAGAAGCATCGCGTGCTTCCCCCCACCCCCAAACCCTTATTGGCTAGGGGCGGTGCAAGTGCATGAAGTCTCCTTCCACCCTGTTAACGGCATGGCACTTCTAAACACCGCATGCTCCTTGCGGGATGGGGGCAGGGTGGGATGAGATTTCACATGCTCTCCTGACCCCCAAGCCAATCAGGCCTTGGGGGGCAGGGGAGTGCGCAAAGTCTCCTCCCACCCTGCAAAGGCTTGGCATTTAAAGTCAACTGCCAGCTGCTGATCAGTTGGTGGTTAACTAAGAGCAGTGCTTCCTTGCAGGGGGCAAGCAGGGGGAGTTCATGAAATCTCTTTCTACCACCAGGGGCACGGGCACGGACACAGGCACCTAAAGGGAGGGATCAAAGACTTCACCCGCTTCCGCATGCTCAGACCAATCAGGGTGTGTGGGTGGGGAAGCATCCTGGCTTTGCCCCTTCTGCCTGAGGCCCCACCCCTTCCGGAGCAAACCAGGGCCACTTCAAAAATTTCTGAAGTAGCCCCCAGTCAAAAATTATTGCCCACCTCTGCTCTAGATGCATAACTTTGGTAAGTGATGCAGAGGTACTACTTTCTTGCAATAACATTTTGATAATCTAGTCTAAAATAGCCAATATTACCCAGGGAAAATGTTTCTAACTGTTTTATTCAATATTTCTCATTTCCTGCTACATAAGAGAGCATTTGATTTGCCTGTGGAAATACCAGTGATGACTGTGCAAACTGCTTTCCTGTCTTGTCACAGGGTTCCTGCATTTATTCCTAGCACATAACATCAGTGAAAGATTGAACAAAGACGTGAGAATGCACAGATTTTAAAGCAAGAAACCCTGAAAAAATTAATATACTCTTAGTTGACTTTTGAGAAGGGAGCTGGGCAAGATCTTCTTGGCTCCCAAATGAAACAAGTTGAGGGTGCAAAATAAAAGTGCCAGTTAATAAAATCTAATCTGCAGTTTACTAAATATTAAGTCCAGTAGCACAACTTTGTAAAAATGACACATACAGCATCCTAACAGCACGCAAATCAAATGTGTTCAATTTTAATACAAAGTTTGTTCTTTTAAATCTCTCTTACTTAGACCATTAGGCTAGATTGGATCCATTTCAAATCAATTTCACACTGGAACTACTGCACCAGAACAATGATACATTATTTGCTGAAAAAAAAAAATCCTTACATGTTTAAACTTTGAGGTCTTCATACTGATATTTGGTTAGTATCAAAGTTTTCAGCATGAATCAATTGCTTGAACTAAAATACTACGAAGGAAATCATATAAGCTATATTGTTGCATAATTTAGTATTTAAGAATACTCACATATACAGAGCTATTGTGACAGTGATGCACATTCCAAAGTGTGTTGTGTGTTATCCTACATTTTTGGCTAGTAACACTATCCCTTCAATAGTTTTTTTACAAATGTTTGAGCTATTGAAGACAAAATAAAACAATAAGCTACATGCTTGTAATAAGTTTGAACTAGTACGGTCTTCATTAAGATATTTCAATTAGTCAGCATGAGCCCAAAACCCTACCTTTACAACCAGTTCAGCTCAGACACAAGAAAATGGGTAGATGACTGCAAAGCTTTGGGCCATGGCTACACTCTACAGCCTATAATGACACAGCTATACTGCTGTCAAGCCTCCCATGAAGCTGCTCAATGCCAATGAGGGAATTCACCCTCCTGTTGGCAATATTAAATCACTCCCAGCAAGAGGCAATAGCTATGTTGACGGGAGAGTGTCTCCTGCCAATACAGGGCTGTCCACACCAACATATTTGACAGTATAACTGAAGTGGCTCAGGGCTATGTTTTTTTCACACCTCTTTGCAAGATAAGTTGTACCAAATTTGGATGACATATATTTGGTTTACATACTATCATCCAAGTTTAAACAGGGGTAAAAAAGTCACAGCACTTCAGCACAAGAGAAGTGATTCCGTAACTTAAGTCCAGCTAGGAAGACTTTTAAAATAACAATGTCCCAGTATTGTTTGCAATTCAGTCCATATAACAACACAAGTGTAAAAAAGAAAAATTTCTCATGATCCAAACCAAGAAAAAAAAGGCTGCATAGAGTGAAAGCTATATTCCAGTTTTCAAAGTTCGAGATACTATAAACAACAAATAATGTGTTAAAGCTGCCAATTGCTTCTTTAAAATGGCTATTCTCAATAATGACAGGGCATAAGTATGGTACAGCAGTTTTGTTTTGGAAGCTCTCCATTCTCTATGGCTTATAGGAAAAGGTGACACTCTCAAGTGGCTTGCTGCTCCTTAAACCATTCAGAAATAAGGATGCTGATAAAATGGTGGTTAGTGTCCGCCTACCAAAACTGCACGTGAAGAATCTAAAACCCTTCACACTCCTAACACAGACAAGTACAGGGACTAGCTGGGGGAGAGGGAAAGGCCCAAGGACCGGCACAATGAGGCGACGGAAAGTGTTCGTTCCCGAAGCTTCAGGCATATCAGTGATTCATTGGTCAGGAGAATAAAATTCCTCGTGAAAAAACGTGCAAAGGTCAATCTCTTAATATCATTCTTCCCCTCAGCTATATTCAGCTATGGAGCCGGGGCCTGCACCCACCTCTGCCCCGCGCATTCACACATCTCAGCAACACCTCCCAACAGTGCTCAGCCCGGGGACAAGCACCCTGATGTTGCAGGGGGCCGCAGCGCTCCACTGCAGGAGCCAGGGCCCGGGGCCGCGCGACACCCCCGCTTCCTGCGGGGAAGCAACCCCGAGCTGTGAGCTCGCGCACGCCCGCTCCCGGACCACCACCCCCGCCGGCGGTAACGCGCCCACGCAGAGACAATCCCCACCGCTCAGGGAATCCGGCCTGCTGCGCCGCGGCGGACCCCGCGCTTGCGGGGCTCCCCTCAGCCCTGGAGCAAAGCGGCCTCGCAGAGGCGACGGGCAGCTCAGGCCCGGGGCGCCGCGCCCCAGCAGAATCAGCGGCCCTCGCGAGTTGAGAGACGGCAGCGCCAGCCGCCAGAGACGAAGCCCGCTGCCAGGCCAACCGGATGCAGCCGACCCGGGCCCCGAACCGACATAACTCCGGAGAGCGGCCGCCTCCCCCACGTGCCCTGAGGAGGCACGACCCGGCCGCCCACCTTCTGCTCCTCGGCCGAGGCGGGCTCCGGGCTCTCGGCGGACATCGCGCCCCCCCGCAGCAGCTGCTAGAGAAGGAGACGGGAGGGATTCGGGACGCGCAGCCGCCTCCGTCCTTCGCTGCAACCAGCGCCGCCGCACACACCGATCGCCTCCCGCACAAGATGGCCGCCGCGCTCACGACGGCGAGCCGGCGGGATCAGACTTCCTCCGCACTCCCCCTCCCCAGCCAACCCGCTTCTCAACCTGAGGCAAGAGAGCGAATAAGCAGAAAAGAACTGTGCAATTTCCGGCCTCACTCTTTACGCCAACGTCCGACTTTTGAACGTCATATCCGCCCCCTTTGCAGATGCATACTGGGAGTTGTAGTTTAGTCTTTGTCTGGTCTACCTCTTTAGGATGGCTCCAATTTACTCCGTGATTGGGCCATTTCGAGGGAAGAGAGTGAGGGAGACCTGCGTTAGGACAGGGGGTGTCCACATTCGTGCCAGTTAGGAAGCCTCCCCTGCCTTTAACGAACGGCATCCTTGCTAGCGTGACCATATTTCCCAAAGGGAAAATGGATCAGTGCCCGAGTCACTTGCCCATGTTCTCCCCTCCTTCCCCGCAGCACATGAGGCCGCTGGCCTATGCCTTGCTCCTCTTCCCCGACTCCCGGCACGGGCTAACTCAAGTCACTGGCCTGAGCTAAACCTCCTTCCCCAACAGGCAGGGCTCTCATCAGGACCCTACCTGTTACCCATGTCCATGTGTGGTCACTCCTGTGCATTGCTGCCTCTTCACCCTAGCGTTGTCCAATACTTTCACAACAGCTATCAAACATGGCAGGAAAGGGAAATTAGTTGAGCCAAAAAAAAAAAAATGCAGCAGTGAAGGAACGTCCCAAGTGGCCTTCCGTCTGAGAAAAAACAGAAAATAACCGGACATTTTACATGCCCTACATTCATCCTCGGGGCTAGCATCAACAATTCATAGAATCATAGAGCTGGAAGAGACCTCAGAAGGTCATCAAGCCCAGCCTCCAGGACCAATCTCAACTAAATCAACCAGGCCAGGGCTCTGTCAATCCGAAATTTAAACATCTTGCAATTATCCAAGCCCTGCCTGTCCCTACTGCCTGGCAGGCATTGCTCACAAATCCTACATGCCCAGGTGCTCAAGGCATGAGGTCTGAGCAGGAGTTTGGGTGTGGGAGCGGGCTCAGGGCTAGGGCAGAAGATTGCAGTATGGAGCACTTACCTAGCATTTTGCGTCTAGCAAGGTCCCAGCATGAGCAGAGGCTTCTGCTCAGGCTAATGCAGAGAGTTCAACCTCAACAGCTCACACTCCCTCTAAAAATGTGGATGGAGTACCAGAGAGAAAACACCACAGTAAATGTTGCTGTAACACTGATTATATTATAAACACACATTTCCCCTGGTTGATTATTGATAGGGTTGCTAACTCTCCCAACCAGTTGAACCAGATGCCCTTTGTGGCAATGGCATTCAGTCCATCCAGTCTTGGAGAGTTTGCGAGCCTAATTATTGCTGCTTGTATTTTTGCTAACAGATGTGCTAGTTATTAAGATAAAACACATGGGCCATGTCTACACTGGTGGCTTTTTGCACAAGAACATCTTGCGCAAGGGTTCTTGTGCAAGAAGTCTTGCACAAGAAAAAGTCCACACCGCCATGCGTGCGCTGTACTTTGCACAAGAGCTCCCATGGCAGTGTGGACACTCTTGCACAAAAAAGCTCTGATGGCCATTTTAGTCATAGGGCTCTCTTGCGCAAGAAATCCCTACCGAGCGTTCACATTGCCCTCATGCGCAAGAGCTCCTGTTCAAGAGAGATTACACCTTATAAAAAAGAGCATAACTCTTGCGCAAGCAGTCCTGTCTTATCATGCTGTACTGTAAATTTACTTGCGTACGAGCAGGTGTGCATTGTAGACTCTCTGCGGATTCTTGCGCAAGAACAGCCATACTTGCGCAATAACCTGCCAGTGTAGACATAGCCATGGATTGAGCTAAGATGGTGTGGGATGTGGCATTCCCAGGATTGCATACCGCTTAAGAATGTGAGAAATCTGAAGCTGTGAAAAAAGCACTTTTATTAAAATAGTGAACTTTTGAATAGAATCTTTTCAGTATTCTCTCCAACTTCTCTTGCCAATTCTGACAAATGTATAGTGAGTATGGCTATTTTGGCTGCTACGTTAAGAGGTCTTGCTGAAGGATCCACTCAAGATCAGAGCAGTGCAACTAAAGTTAGAGTAAGAACAATCCCTAGCCTGATGTGCTTACAACAGGAATGGGGAACTTTTTTGGGGTCGGGGCCACACACAAGTGAGAAGCAAAAGAAAAAACCCCACCAACCCCTCACTGACATGACACCCAACTGACATAAGCAACCTGCTCCAGCCCCACAGTGGGAAGCAGAAGGCTGGAGTGCCAGCGCAGGCTCCCCAGTGGGCTTTAGGTTCCCCACCCTTGGCTTACAGTCTAATGCAGTGGTCCTCAAAGTATAGTCTGCAGATTACTAGTGGCACTCCAGCCTTGACCCCCTATAGGGTTGGAGCACCAGTGCTGCAGGGATCCAACTCATAAGGGGAAGAAGACACTTCATGTGCTGCCACTGCCCTTCCCTCCCATGGCTGGAGGAATAGAGGCTTTCCCCCACTGCTCCCTTTGGATTGAATCCTGGGGGGAGAGGGATCACTGAGCCAGGTAAACATCCCCTATCTCTCTGACAGCCATTCCATTGAGACCCTTCCTTCCACCCAGACCCCACACCTCCAGCCTGATCCTGCACCCCCCTCCCAGCCAGACATCATCCCTCCACCCTCTTCAGCACTCATTTTATCATGATGGACAGTTGGCTGGTGTTCCATGGAAAGGTTTGCATTGAGTGGGACAGGCTGCAGGCCAAAAAGTTTAGGAACCACTGATCTAATGTAAAGTATAGTGATGAGTTTGATATGGGAGCTGGAATTGAGACTAAATCAAACTCATCCTCTCATAAAGGCAGTGCCCAATATATTAGATAGGAGATCTAATCTCTGCTGATCTGGGTTTTTAATCCCTGCTGAGCTGGGTAGGATTTAAACTGGAAATTTACAAGCTCTATGGCTCATCAGCAGAAGCCTGAGGTAGCTAGTCTCCTGTAAACATTACTATAATACCTTTAGCCACACAAGTTTGAGGGGAGAATGGACCTGTCCTCTATTATGTTTCCAACTCTGTGGGATTATCATCAGTGTGTAAAATATGCCATTTTAAAGACAACCTGGAAGATTTGTGATCTTTGGTTGTTGGTCTGTTTGGTTTTTACCTTTAAAAACCCAAGAATTTCAGCTTTGCTCATTTAAGATGAACAGAAGATTTCTCTCATGTTTTTGCTTCGAGGCCTCTGGATGCATCTTACACTTCAGCTGACTGGCAAGACTTAAAAAGTCTTCCTTTCTTCAGAACATTCTAATAATCTGACTAAAATGCTGGTCTGTTCCCTCTCTACTTCAGTCATCTTGGTTCTTGAAGTAATAATTTCAAAATTCTGTCAATAATCAGAAAGTTCCAAGGTAGACAATAGCAGACTTTCTGATGTAAAGAAAATGTAAAATGATACACAAGCTTTCATCATAAGAGCCTAAGATTGATGTTTCTCTTAGCAATTCATCTTTAAAATCCTCTTGAAGTTTCAAGTAAAAGTTTATTAAGGCTAGGGCTACAATGCCGTTGTTTTTCGGAAGAAAATATGCAAATCACACTCACATTTGCATATCTTCTTTCAGTTCTTTTTGCGGAAGAAGTTTTGCTGATTAAAAGCCTCGTGTAGATGGGGCCATTTGTCGGGAAAAAACCTTCTTTTTCAAGATCCCCTATTCCTCAAAAATCTAGGTTTGCAGGATGTAGCCGTTAACTGTTGTAAATTTTGCTGTAGTAGATATAAAAAGCAGTTATGTTTTTACTAAATAATGGTAGCATTTATATGCTGAGTAAATGATTCTTTTAAATATCATTACAAAACCCATAGGTTGAAAGATAGTATATAGGCATGCAGTTATATTGTAAATTTTGTAAAAAAGCTTGAAGCAGCAGTTTTCCTTTTTTTGAAGAACCTCTATCTGTGATCTTTTATTTTCAGAGAGAGGCAATGGGGAAGAGATATTTAATAACTGATGCCTTGATTACTTTTGCAAACTTTAGATATATAATTAAGCATGTCTGAAAATGCAACATGGAAGCTGATGTGAGTTGGACTGTGGTGTTTTTGCTATTCTGCTGCTTATGTGGTGGAGCAAGCACAGTTGGTGATTTTTAGGTTCTACACTTTTCAGCGTAAACAAAGTTACACAGAAGTATAAAAAGAATAAAACTTTGTATGCACAAGCACAGTTGTTGGACTTTAAACTCTTCAGGGCAGTGGCTGTCTTATTCAGTTTGTAGACAACCTAGCATGCTAGAACTGGATCTAATTCAGCCCTGTTTGCACAACTGCAATTGAAGTAAATAGCAGTAAAGCAGCATGCCAATCATTTCAGAATTAAATGAAAAATTGCAGTATCTACATTTAGAATACTGTATGAAGTTTAGTTCACTTTAAAGCACTGGTACTCAGTTATGTGACTTGGGAGCCACTTCTGCAATCACCATTAACCATGACTACTGTATGCCCTGTGCAACACCCCATGAGACACACACATAGAACCAAATACTGTACATTCAATTTTTAAAATAATTTTTCAATGCAATGAAAACTAAATGTAGTTCATTTAGTACATGAGGGGTTTGGAATGTGAGAGGGGCTCCAGGCTGAGAGAGAGGTTTGGTGTGCAAAAGGGGTGAGGCTCTGAGCAGAGGATGAGGGGTTTGGGTACAGGAGGGGGCTCAGGGCAGGCGATTGGAGTGGGGTGCAGGGTGCTTACCTCAGGCAGCTCCTGTTCAGTGGCACAGCAGAGCTGAAGTAGGCTCCCTGCCTGCCCTTGCTCCCCACCACTTCTAAAAGCAGTCAGCGCAGTGCAGATGGGAGATGGGGGCAAGTGGCTCCTCGCACTACCCTTGCTTGACGGCACTGCTCTTGAAGTTCCCATTGACAGGAGCAGTGCCTGCAGGCAAGGGCACCATGCTGATGGAGTATCAGACTTCCTGATCCGCTGTGCAGCTCCAGCTGAGCGGGGGGGGAGGGGGGAGGGACATCAGCCCCCCCCCCCCACCAGCTGGATTAACACAGGGACTTTAGTGACTGCAATCTCTAGTCAAAGGGTGCTCCACAAATAAATTGGGACTGCAGCCAGTAAAGCCCCTGCCTTAATCCGACCCTGCTCCCTGCAGGAACACTGCAAATCAGCAGGGGCTGTGGAAGGGGTGGAAGCCCCAAACCTTGCGGGCCAGATCAAGGCAGCAGCAGGCCATATGTTCCCCACTCTGACCAATAGTGTTCTTTGTTTCAATAGAGAAGTAAGATATGAGTGTTTTTCTGTCATCTCTTTAGGTATGCACAGAATTGTAGTAGAAATTTATGTTTTATGACATACCTTACACTAGTGTCCCTGAAACATACGCTACACCTGAACAGTAGATACAGAGAAAATAGGACACATTCTCATTATAATCCCAAAAAGTAGTTATATCCATAGTACAAGTCCAGCCCTGATCTGGCTATTAATAGTAAACCTTGCCACAATTTCCTTTACAAGAGTTGCATATGACTGGATGCTGTAGCCAGAATGCAATATTGTATTGCTTTTACTCGCATCTCTACAAAGAAGTTTGGTTTCAATCTTCAACACCATCATAACAGAAAAAAAAATCATGCAAGGTTGTTAATTAGATTTTGTAAGATGTGCTTGTCCTTACATGTGTAACTATGATAAATCGAAGACAGTTGAAAATGTTTGACTATCAGGACAGTATAGTCTCCCTTGGTTTTACCTGAGGGCTTCTAAAGCAGTAGCTCCTGACTGCTGGTCTGCAGACCGGTGCCGAGCTGCGAACCACTGGCTGCTGGGCCGCAGCACACTGCAGTGTAAACAGGTTGTTCACTAGGACCCAGCAACAGCTGGCAGGGGCTCTGGGAACTGGGGCCCTGAATGGGCTGCAGCTCAGCAGTTGTGTTAGGACCCAACAGCAGCAGCACCTGCTGGGCTCTACACCCACTGCTTGCGGGGGTCTCTGAGGCTAAGTTCTGGGCTGGATCCCTGAAGATGGGGGCTATTGTGGGCCGTCCCTGAAGCCTGGGCTGCAGCCAGGAGATGGAATCTCCAGCAGGGCTAGTCCTGCTGCTCCCCAGGAACTTTTCCCAGGGCAGCACCCCCAGCTTGGCCAGCCCCTGCCCAGCAGTATGCTACTTCTGGTAGCAGTTTCTTACAAAAGTATTTTCTTACGAATATATGAATGAGAAAGTGCTACCAATAACACATTCCTGCGTTGTAACAATTTTCTTCATATCAGCAGCCTTTGCCTCAGGGAGGGCAGTGCTTGGAGGACAGGTAAGAGACAGCTCCCGGGAGTGGTTCCCTGGGACTGCAGGGGAAGTGTTTGGCCCCAGGTTGGTCTCAGTTGAGCTGGCTGCAACCACGGCCCAGGGCAGCTGCTGCCAGCTCCCAGAGTATGTGGGGTGGGAGGAGCCAGCCCTGGTGTGGGAGAGGGCTGAAAAGGGGCGAGAAGCAGATAAAGAGAGTGAGGAGAAACACGGGTGTGAGACAGGGGCAGGAGGGGGATGTAGGAGTCATTGAAGGGAGGTTGGGGGGAATGCAGGGGAGACTTATGGGGCAGATGGGAGCAGAGTAACTCTGAGGGGATCACAGAGAGGTAAAGGGCTGATGCAGGGAGGAGAGGCTGGGGGAGATTGTGGAAGCAAGAGCAGCCTGGAAGGGGAAGGGAGAGACACAGGGCAGGGGTTGTACAGAAGGAGATGGGGGAAGATACAATGGCAGCTCCCCCACCCCATAGTGCAGGAGTAGGGGAGGGCACAGGTGACTGGTAGTAGCACTTGGGGGCACCAGCTTTCATGCCCCCAATGAAAATTTCATTCGCTAAATAAGGTGCCACTCCCTCTACAGGCAACAGTCACCCCTAGGGAATTTCTGTGATTTTTTTTTTTTTTTATTGTCGCAGATATCTACAAACTCTGATCCATTACAACAGGGGTGTCCAAACTTTTTTCAAAGAGGGCCAGATTTGAAGAAGTGAACATGCGTGAGGGCCGACCATTTTGCCTGACATTCTTTGAACCATTAAAATTAAATGCAAATTAACTATTTTATGCAAAGTTTATTGCAAACGGCATACTTTTCATTTCGTCACATGGATGATAAATCTAAACAGGTGTTAAATCACTCTGCCTTTCATATCTGAAGGTCAGATGAAAAAAAAATCCAGGAAGCTGAAATATGTCAGGAACATTGTAAAGTACATTACATATTATTGGTAATAAAGGTTGTCTGTCAACTTTTAAGTTCAAAAAATATGAACAGGAACATAACACCAAGTATACATGTTGTGTCCAAATATATTTATAACTGATTTAGACCAACTGACATTAACTGAGATTTTACAATGTATTCATCTCAATTGGAAAAAAAAATTTGCATGCACTAATGTGAAGGGTGAAACTGAGATCTGGACTGCAGCACCTAGGCTAGGTCTGGTTCAAAGGCAGTGGTTTTGATGCGCAAAATGTCACACAGGTGAGAGTCACTTAGTCTTGTCCTCACGCGGTTCTTGTTAAAGTTCATAGCAGAGAATGTCTTCTCACACATATATGTTGAGCCAAACAAGCTCAGCATTTTCTTAGCCAATGTTCGAATCTCTTGAAACCGGCTCTTATCCAGTTGGCGGTAAAAGTTCACAAGAGAGAGCTGTTGGTGACGACTGCGTAACTCGCTGTCACAATGCAGCTCAATGAGCTCGAGCTGCAGCTGATCTGGAGCATCATCGGGGTCAACAGAGAATGGAGAGGAGAAAAGGCTGATCTCCTTTTCAATAGCTGCAAAATCCTGAAAGCGCCGTTTAAACTCCCCAGCCAGAGATGCGATGTCTGCTGCATACCTGCTCGTTTGCGCACTGATATTGTCCTGTGGAAAACTGTTCATTATTTCCTGCAATGCTGAAAAATGTATGGTACTGGGCTGTGTTTGTGACAACTGCCTTATGAAAAGTTGCAGCTTTGTTCCAAAGGCTTTGAGGTGTGAATAAAGCTGGTTCACCGCTGCATCTTTCCCCTGAAGACTTGTGTTCAGTACATTCAGATGTTTTGTTATGTCAACTAGAAACCCCTAATCAGCCAGCCAAATAGGATCAGATAGTTCTCACATTGTTTGTCCCTTTGTTTCCAAGAATTCTCCGATTTCCTTTCTGAGAGAGTAGAAACGCTGCAGTGCAGACCCCCGACTGAGCCATCTTACATCGTTGTGATATAAAACATCTTCGTATTCAGCCTGGATGTCCAGTAGAAACTGTTTAAACTGGCGGTGGCACAGGGCTTTAGAGCGAATAAAATTAATAGTCTTTAGCACCGGTTTCATAACATGATCATATTTGAGATGTTTAGCACAGAAAACTTGATGAATGATACAATGGAGTTTAATAGCTTTGCCTCCTTCTTCGATCACCTTGTTACAGATTAGGGTTGATAATCCACTTCGTTCACCAGCCATGGCAGGTGCCCCATCAGTAATAATCCAAGTAACTTTGTTCCAAGGCAGTTTCATGTCATCTATGGCGGAACTAACAGAAACAAATAAATCTTTTCCTCTTGTTTGGTCCGTAAGGCTCTGGAGGTCAAGTAGCTCTTCAGTCACATTCATTTCGTCGTCCACCCCTCTCATAAAAATCAGCAACTGAGCTGTGTCATATAGGTCCGTGCTTTCATCACAGGCTATTGAAAAGAAGTCAAAATCCACTCCTTTGGACGTCAACTGTCTCTTAATATCTGATGAAATCTCTTCAATTCTCTGTGCTACAGTGTTACGAGCCAGGCAAATGTTGGCAAACTCTTGCTTCTTCTCGGGACAGATATTCTCAACCATTTTCATAACGTATTCTTTGATAAAGTCACCCTCAGCAAAAGATTTGCAATTATTAGCAATTAACATTGCCACCTCATAGCTTGCCCTTGTGGCATTTTCATTTGACTCACGGGCTCTTGTGAAAAATCGCTGTTGTGACATTAAAACAGCTTCAAGTTGCTTCAACTTTTCACTGCGGTCGCGCCCTGCTAGCTTGTCATATGTTCTATGTCTCGACTGGTAGTGTCTCTTGACATTAAATTCCTTATAAACAGCCACAGTCTCTTGGCATATCAGACAAACACAGTGATTCTGTATTTCAGTGAAGAAATATTCCACTTTCCACCTGTCCTGGAAGTAGCGGCCCTCACTGTCAACTTTCCTTCTCTTATTTACAGTCGCCATTTTTGAAATTGACCAGAAGGGGAAGGGATCATGTGAGCGCAGTGCCAGAGGTTTTGGTCTAAGTGTGTTCGTCCGAGAACTAATACACTGCCCAACAAGAATTCTTTTGCCTTTGTGGCTATGTGTGGTGAAGAGTCTAAGGATGAGCTCGGGTGTGTTCGCAGCTCCATGTGCCCGAGCCCGCCAGGAAGCTGACAGCGCCAATCACAGGTACTGAGACATTTCCCGATCTCTGCAGCTGCAGACCGGGCGGGTTCGGGTACGTGGAGCTGCGAACACGCCCGAGCTCATCCTTAGTCCTGAGTGGCGCTCGGGGATTCGTTGGGGGCTGTGACGGGGAGGTCCGTCCCCGCACTCTCAGCCCCGAGGCGGAAGGCCCGCAGGGTTGGAGGCAGGCGGAGAGCGCAGGGCACGCCGGCCTTACGCCGGCCTGGGGTCAGGGCGAACCCGTGGGGGAGCGGGGCTGCGGACGTGCCCTGCGGGGCTGCGGACGTGCCCTACAGGGCAGGCTCTAGGACCCGGAGGCCACAGGTGGCGGCGGCGTGCTGGGCGCGCCAGTTCAAAAGAGCGCCGGGGGGCCAAGAGAGGGGGAAGAAGCCGGGGTGAGGACGGGCGGAGTTCTCCCTCTCCCCACAGGCAGCTCCAGGCGGGCAGCGGCCAGGGGATGCGACCCCGAACCGGGGAGCAAGGCAGGCCGACCCCGAGGGCGGCAGAACCGGGACAGCGGAGCGGGCCCAGCGGGACGGAGTGAGGCCGGCAGGACTGGACGCCCAAGGGCCGGGAAGGGCCGAGCTCGGGTGAAGGCGTTCCGAGCCCGACGGCCGGGATACTCAGGTGAAGCGCAGGGGGCCCCCGAGACTAAAGGACCGGAGGAGGGAGCTACCCTGGCGGACTTTACAGGACTGAGACTGTGGCGGACAAGAGGCGAGAAACGGGCTGGGGGAGCACGTCTCGCCACAGGGGCCATAAAAGATAGAAATTGCCAAATTACCCGTGGGGCCGTATTAAACCAGAACACGGGCCGCAATTGGCCCGCGGGCCAGACTTTGGACATGCCTGCATTACAACATGTATTGTGTGCTTACGGATGTGATGTAAAATAATGTGACCTCTTAAAATAAATTACCATAATAAATATGCAAATAAAATGTTACACGTACTATTTTATCAGTATGCAAAAATTTGTGAATGGGTTTGCCAGTCCACGGTATAAAAGAGGTTGGGAACCACTCTTCTAAAGGGTCTCAGCCAAAGTATATTGAGTTCTTATCCTAACAGAAAGGGCTGTAGATTTAATAAATACTTCCTTTCTCCCACGTTTATTGTGCATTGGAACTATGCTTCCAGCAAATGCTAAAATGCCCTTTTTATTTCATTAAGAGATACAATTATATTAAAAGAATCTGAGTAGAACAGTGCTGAAAGGATGTTAAGAGGTGGGTAATCCACTAATCATGTATTCAATACAATTTTTATCAACTACACAATTAGTCAATAAGGGATGGCTTCCTCAGTCCCAGCTCGTGCCCCCTGGTGTGGCTCTGCAGTTTAAAAGCTCCGCCCCTCCCCCTGCGTGCATTTCTGCAGCTCCTATTTCCCCCTACTCTTGCTGCCTCTGATAGAGCCTACTCTTATTGGATAGTCGACTACTCACTTACATCCCTATAGTGGTGGTCAGATCCATTAAGCAAACATCTAAAAGCTTTTGCCATATATGTAAAAGATTAATATTCAATATTAATAAAACTAGAACATTTAGTTATACAACTTTAAGGTTAAGGCAAGCAAGGAAAAAGTGATAGCTTCTCACTACCTCAGCTACACATCAGTCTACACTTATTCTGAAATACTTTTGATGAAAATAAGATTTTAAACAAAATGACTGTTGTAATCCATGGAATGTGTTGTGTTTCAGGAATACACATGTACTGGAGAGTATGTCATGTGACTGGTTGACTGTCTACCAGTATTTGCTAATGTAGTATATACACAACTGTATGAAGCCACCTAGTGGCCTAAATGGAAAAAAATCTATCAAATATAATTTTAAGCTTACATGAAAATCCTCATTTAAAAATAAAACCAAACTACAAGTTTAATAGCTTTTGCATATATTTAAGATAAGTACTAATTTGTTTTTACAGTACTTTTTAAAAACAATTGAGAAAAATCATATGTAGGATAATTAATTTTAAGTGACATTCTTATATTGATAACTAGAACAGAACCAGAAATGTTCTTAGGATAGCATCTACTCGGTGGAAAAAAAGAAATTAAGGGAGCAAAATATGAATTGGGTCAATTATTTGAACTAGTGAGTAGCTAAATAAATACATTCTGCACTATGGCCGCATGAGCTGTCATAGGACCTGTGTGTGAGAAAAAATGAAAATGGGGTGTCACCAAAATTAGAGAAAACAAGAGGAAAATCACATGCTTGCATAGTATGATAATGTTATGGAGGATCAAAATTTCATCCTCATTTTCAACAGCTTAAACGAATATCACTTAAAAACAAATCACACAAAGTTAAAGATTTCTGTATATATTTCAGATTTCAATATTATTAATGCCAAAAATACATAATATGATTTTACATAGGATTTGTGCTACATTAGAACACTAAAGACAAACACCACTTGAGTAGTAAATGAAACATTAAATATTAAATAACTGAAAAATAAAATAAAAGGTGTAAACACTAAAAACTAACTTGGGAATTTGCTATTGCAACACATCCAATGAAGTGGTTTTTAACAGTACAAAAGATTAGATTTAAGTATTTGTTTCCAGTCTACTTGGAATACACAAAGCTCATTCCAGAAACCTTTTACAAAAACTGGTCCAGGTTCACAGAAGGGTATTAAATCTCACTTGAGCACTATTTTCATTTCTCTACGTATTGAATTTTACACTGTATTCCATGCGAAAGTTTTGCTTGTAAACAGTAATCTGGTAATTTAATGAATAAGTCGATTTTCACTGCTTTCTAACATCTTGGTGAAAACTGAGGGTTTGTTGGCCATTCAGTGTAAGATTTGAGTTCATATGCAGCACCACTGTCAACTTCCATTGATTTCCGAGAGAACAGGAGCCTTACATCTCTGTGGAGGTAGATCTTTCCAGATTTGGAACTCTGGAACCTAAGAAGACAGTATTTATTTATTGTAAATTTTTTAAAAACATATATGATCTGTAACTTCTAAATATCACACAGATTCACCTTTACATGCTACTTCTAAACTGTGTCTAGTTAAGGAATCAGGGCCATAGTGTTTGAACCCACAAAAATACACATTAGCTGAGTAGTGTGGCAAAATGAAGAGTCCAGGAAATGAAAGTTTAAGACTATTCAATCTTAATTCAGCTCTTTAAGCAAAAAAGTAGGACAACAGAGGGAACAAAGGTTTATAATATAGCATACCCAACACTGCTCAACTAGGTATGGAAGAGGAATTAATGTGGCATACTGAAGATCCACACAGAGAGCACTCTGCAACCTCATGTGCTAAACCCGCTGCAGAGACACAAAGGAAAATATGGAAAGACCACATCAAGGAGCAACTAATGAATCCAGGAACTGCTCAAAACTGGTAAACCACATACTTGCATGGGGTTATAGCAGCCCATTGTTAATATCTGGCTTATATCCAGCAATGGTGGTCATAACATGGATGCACATTTCAGTCCTACAGTTTAGCCATATTTTATTCCTCAGCTTTATGCACACAGGACTGTGTCCTGCGCTGACTTACTCAGGCAGCGCATGCTTTAAGCCAAATAAAATACCCAAGTGCCCAGCTTGAAAAGCAGAGTGGAGCTTGGGCATCTCTTCAGGGAACAGGAAAAAATTTCCTAAAAAGAGTCCACCGAGCTGCTCTGTGGAAATTAAAATCACTAGCTCTATTATTGAAATGGTATGGCAGTAGATCTTTTGCCCCCATCCCATCAACTAGCCAAAAGGCCTAAATCTAGATTTCAGGTGCAATAGAAATGGCTAGTTAATTTTATGAGGAATTTCCACAGTTATGGAAAAAGGAGGCTGGATTTTGCTCTTAGATAATTTCACTCTACTGTCTTCATTTGGCAAAAGTCACCAATTTCTTTTCCTTTTTCAAAAAAGACAGGAAATGTAGAATTACAATAGCTGAACGTAACACTATTGCTCATACCACAAACAAAAAAAGAAAGTACTACCCAAAACACAATTGCAGGTACTGTGGGAGCAATAAGTGAACTTATTACTGCTTCTGCATTTAAAACCCTTAACTTTGTGACCACATTGAAATAAAAATACTCTGTTGATTTAAATGATGTGTAAAATACAACACATACAGACATACTTTAACCAAGAAAGTGAAATCCTAGAGATAACTATATAAAAAAAGCTGGAGGCTCGTAATGTGGCAGAATCATCAGCTTTGCTACAAGGAGGCAGTCAGTATATTGAAACAGATTCTATCCTACATTTTCATAAGGGATAACAGGCATAATATTATTCATACAACTGCATTTAAGAGAATAAATTTGCTCCCTTATCTGAGGCTGCACAGGCTCTTAACCATAGCAGGGCTGCAGGATGCGGCTCCTGGTTGTTAAAGGGTTATGAATCATTATTATCAATGTTTGTTTGAACACACAAACATATTGCCATGAGCACACATGCCCTTTCCATGGCGTGAAGAATAAGGTAATGGGATTGTCTCAGTAGTTCACCGAGGCCAGCATCTTCACTACATGGAAAATGGATGCTGCCGCAGTCGATCTTCCAGGGTTTGGTTTAGCGTGTCTAGTGAAGATCCGCTAGATCAAACTCAAAGTACGCCACCGTCAGCACTGGTACTCCTGCTTTTCTCAATGAGTAAGAGAAGCCGATGGGAGTGTTTGCTCCTATCAATCTCCCCCTGAGTGGATGGAGCAGGAACTTGATTTAAGATATGCAACTCCAGCTGGAGTTTGAAGTATCTTAATCTGATCTTCTGCTATAGGGTAGACCAGGCCTGAGTACCTAATCTGAATTAGGATTTATTTAAAAGAGGTAATTAAAGGAACTTTTCTTGAGATATTGTGGCAATGGTGAGTTGACTACATAGATGCATCAGACGCACAGTCGATCTCTGGAACTCCTTGCCAGAGGATGTGGTGAAGGCTAGGACTTTAACAGGGTTCAAAAAAAGAGCTAGATAGATTCATGGAGGTTAGGTCCATCAAAGGCTATTAACCAGGATGGGTAAGAATGGTGATCTTCGCCTGTTTCTCTGGAGGTAGGTGACAGGGGAAGGATCATATGAGGATTACCTGTTGTGTTTCCTCCCTCTGGGCATTTGGTATTGGCCGCTGTTGACAGACAGGATACTGGGCTGGATGGACTGTTGGTCTGACCCAGTATGGCCGTTCTTATGTGGCTGCAAAGTATTTGCATTTTCAAGTGTTTATATGAAGTATTATTCCCATTTTACTGATAGGGAAATAGAAGCACTTTTTCACTCCCAAAGCTCCTTAGTCTACAGGAGTAGCACATTTATTTTCGCTTTTTCTTTGGGGAATATTAGTCATAGAGAATCATTTTGAATAGCCTTATCATGGAACTTTGCTTCCCACATAGGCAAAGAAGCTGACTGAACATTTGGAAGACAGCACTTGCACCCCAGGCAGGATTAGAGTGTAATGTCCAGGATGGGGCCTAGTTCACACTATGCCCATAGGTAAAATTCTTGAGAGTTCCAGTATAAGGAATGTGCCATAGTAAAGAACCAAGATTAAGTCCAGCAGAAATTCTGGCAGATGGTATCTTTGCAGAGATATCAATATACAATACAGTAAGCTTCAAACATCAAAACAGGTGAACTAAAATGTCTGGCAGCAAAGGAGGACTTGAAATGAAAATCAGTATTGGGCCAAGAGGAAATGACACGATATTACTTGAAAAACTAGGCTGCAGGGGGGGGGGGGGGGGATAGAGCACTATATATGTAAAATTATAAAGAATCAAGTGTGATAAAATTCTAAGGATCTTACAGTAGAATACAAGCATAAATCCCAAATCAGAAAACTATAATACCAGCCTCCAGATCTGGAAAAATCCTGAGAGTGCAATGCTGAAGAAGATCAACGAGACAAAAGTCTAATAAAGCAGTAATATGTCAAACATCACATTAGGATAATATTTAGAGAAGAAATTTCTTAGCAATTGCTTCTTTGAGCAACTAGTTCTTGGGCACACAAGATGAGAGGCTATTCAACCTATTTTTAATTACCATACACGTCCAAGAAATAACTACAGCTTAGCCATTCAAGTAATATAGTGCTCATAACCTAAATTAAATTATGTTTGTAGTTTGCAGAAGTGAGGGATGTTCCAATATATAACTCTATGGCACCCTTTAGAAAGGGTGGATTAGAAAGAATAAATTAAAAAATGAATAAGTAAGAGATGTGTGGATAGGTTACTCTTTAATTGACCATTACAGAAGCCTATGAAGCTTCTGGTACTGACCACTGTCAAAAATGGGATACTAGAATAGATGGATTTTTGGTCTAATCTGGACTGTCAACTCTTAAATCCCTGTAAGTGAATACAATACAACATTCGTTCTGACTTGAGACTTGACAGGCAAATATTTTCAAATATTTCTAAAACTGCGGGTACAACTGAGATTTTGCATAGGAAAGAAGCCTTACTATTCTCTTCAAACTACATTTTAGGCCTTCCTAGATACTTTATCTGCAAGTACAAATACAGTCTGTAAGGGTATGTCTACACTAGCCACCCTAGTTCAAACTAGGGTGGCTAATGCAGTCATACGCTAAGAGTACCAGAGAGTTTCAACACACAAAAACATGGGTTGAAAAATTGCACAAGCAAAACTAAACCTGAAGCTTTAAAGAATGCTTTTGAAAAGCTGATTGTATGTTAAGTTTTAGCATTGTGCAAATGTTTTTGCTGAGTTACAACCACTTGAAAAGAACCTATTATAAGAGAAGTGCTGACACAACCTTAATTAGTGCCTCACAAACAGATGCTGCCACATGCAGTTTGCAGTTCTGTGATTTTGTTTGTTTTTGAGCAACACACATGTAGTTTCAGTAAGTCTAATTAAGTTACTTGTTTTATTACTATAAAGGAAGAGATTTTTTAATATAGATGTTTTTGGTAGAACTCATTTAAAGGCAGACACTGCATTAAACAAATGCTTTACAATAACATCTGTTTTTATATAAATAATACTTTAACAAGACAACTTATTCGTGCATCTGTAACAAATCTTTATATATAGGTTGGCATGAAATACGCTCTGTAAAATTTAGAATATCCTGTTTTATTCCTTCTAATAGTTCAGCATTGTTGGAAATTAAGGATGTGAAACTGTAAACGTGTAAACAAGTTAACCAATAAGCCTGGGCTTTTCTGTTAATATTCACTGTTATATACAGGCTCCCGCGCCACTCCTGAGTAGCAGATTGTCACCCTGCACTCCTGCCTCAGACGCAGCAGCAGCATGGGGGCAGCAGCCAATTCCCTGGGAGCAGGGCTGCAGGTGGGAGCTCATGCACACCAGGAGGTGACTTAAAAGCTGACTCCCAGGGCACACCAGCTGCTGCCCTCTACTATGGGTGTGGATAACCCTGTAACAGCTGAGATTTTCAATAGTTACACATTTACCTGGATTTTAACAATCCTATTGGAAATTAAAGCCGGTATTCTGAGAAACTCCACAGATTCCTTTTATTACAATTGTCTATTCTTTGAGTTTGAAGCTCAAGCAGAAAAGTCTGGTGATACAGCTAGCAGACCAGCAAGGGGAACATCTAACATTATAAATGAGATCCTACAGCCAACTGACTACTCATTTTAGTGAAGTTTTTTTCAGTATACCAACTGCAAATCCATAATTTGTTCTCTACCATAGATCCAAATGCTGAGCCCATTTACATGTGAAATCCAGGGCCAAATGCAGTAGACATACTGCCCTTCTGTTAGGCTATTTACTAGGGAAGATCATGAAGGAAGACTCTCTGTATCTCCATGTACGGCACAGGAACGATCTAAACAGCAGCTATTCAGACAAAGTCATCGAAGAAGGAAAAAATATCATTCTATTTACAAAACCATCAAAGCACATACTTATGAACTAAAGTGGAAGAGGAGACAAATGACGGCTCATATCTGCTATTTCTTTACCTTCATACCCCAAAATCAGTTGGTCACCATCAATTGTGGTACAACTTAAAATGTTATGCCCACAAAAGCTCATGATACTAAATATATTTTTGTTAGTCTCTAAGGGTATGTCTACACTGCAAAGTTATTTCAAATTAACTTTAATAGGGTCTATACATGCAAACCACTATTTCAAATTAAATTTGGAATAGCGGAGCCCTTAATTCAAATTTGGTAAATCTCATTCTACGAGGAGTAACGCCAAATTCAAAATAGCTATTTCGAATTAAGTGCTGTGTAGACACTTAATTCGAAATAGGGGGCCTCCAGCCCTTCCCAGGGAGCCCTGGTGGCCACTCTGGGCACAACCAGGAAAACTTACTCTCCTCTCCCCCAGCCCCGGAGCCATTAAAGGGGTAGACCCTGGACACAATGCCTGTGCCAACTCCATGCCTGCTAGCCCAGAGCCAGCAGTGGCCAGTGGCCCCAAAACATGAGCCAGCAAGCCACTGGCAGCCAGCCCTCCACTGCTCCCCAGGAGCAGTCTGCCAGCTCCCAGGAGCCTGACAGTGGCTGGAGAAGGCGGGCGCCTTCCTGGTCCAGGGTGGAGATCATGACCTTATTCAGGTTTGGGGGGGGGGGGGGGGAGGTGTGCTCCCAACATCCATGATCTCTGCACTAGACGGAGGAACACGGCTGTCTATGGAAGGATAGCTGCCAGCCTGGCCACCAAAGGCCACATGTGAACCCAGGAGCAGGTTTGCATGAAAGTCAAGTTGGGCCAGTGAGACCCCCCCCAACCCTGAGCCCTGAGCTTCCCCTTGCTTCCCCCTTCCAGCTCCCCCCTCCCAGGTTTCCTCCTCCCCTCTCCCACCCTCTCTCTTCCCCTCTCCCACCTCCTTTTCCCATTCTCCTCAGAGGTTCATCCCTCACCCCCCAGTTTTGTTCAATAAACCCAGTTTCTATTTTTGAACATACGTGTATTTTACTTGACATCAGGAAGGGGGGCTAGAGAGGGGTAAGTGTAAGGACATGAGGGAGGAATGGGTCACAAGTCCCTGGTGGGGAGGACCGGGAAGGCTCTGAGGGGTGAACGCTCTCTTTCAGGGCCTCCTGAAGCCTGACAGCTCCCCGATGGACCCCCCCGGATGGCAGCCTGCAGCAAGTGCAGCCGGGCTGATGGCAACGACCCCACGAGATGCACCTGCATGCCTGGGGCAGCTCTGTCTCCATGTGGCTGAGTGCTATGGTTCTCTAGTTTGGGCACTCAGGGCACTTCAAGACAGGACTGCTTTGCTGTTCCTCATCAAGGTAGACAAGCAAGTGGGGAACCCTGAGAACTGTCTGTCCGGGGTGGGGGCAGGGTCCCTTCAAGCACGGAGCTCAGTTAGCCTCAGGCAGCAGTCCCACACACTAAGTCCTAACCTGGTGCCCTGCTGGCACTGGTTCCGGCCAGCCTTAAGTTCGGTTCAGGGTCCACTCAGTGTGGACGTGCTATTTTGAAATAGTCTTTTTTGTGTAGATGCGTTATTTCAAATTAGCTTAATTCAAAATAGTTAATTCGAATTAAGTTAATTTGAAATAGTGCTGTAGTGTAGACATACCCTAAGGTGCAATAGGATTATTTGTTTTTGAAGTTACAACTAACATGGATACCCCTCTGAGACTTAAATAGGCCCAAACAGTATTAATTTTTAACTTCTTTGATGTTCAAACTGAAATTATAATGGACACTATACCACCTTTGGACATTCTTCATATTGTTATACTAATTAAACTTAAATTGTAAATAACTGCAATCAGATCACATCTTTGCATTTTTAGGTGGTCTTTTTGACAGGTATGCAAGTATGAAACTGCAAATAGCATAAGGACAAGGGGCATCAGAGCAAGCACCCATCTCATTGACAGGATAATAGACAAATACACCTCACTTTGGCTTTGCATAGTTGCTCTCGTTACAGCCAGGGTAAGAAGAAGATTATGCTTGGTTTCAAGCAGCCTTTAAAAAATATTTACACAATCATCCCAAAGTTCTTCATAAAGTTAACAGGTTAGAGACTTTCATGTAAGAACCCATTTTACTGAACTGGAGGCATGGGTCAGGATACTAGGGTTCTATCCCATGCTCTTTTTAAATAGAGCAATGTAGGAGTATTAGTTTCCACTTAAACAACCACCACAGATATGACCTTACTGTTAGTCACCCGAGAAGACTGTGTCTGGATCAGGCATTAATAATATGCAAAACCACATTAATGCCAAGCAAAAGTCTTAAATTTACCAATTTTCTCCTTGAAGTCTAATTATTTACTATAATTTTTTCCATCTACTACAAATTCTTCTTGAAGACAAAGTTAAAAATATTCTGTTTAATAAGGCTGTATTATTTGCATGGTAAATGAGTTCAAGACTGAAGTAAGATAATTATTTTGTTATATTCTGAAGGCTTGTCTATACTTACCCGAGGATTGATGCTCCAGTGATCAATCTTCTGGGGTTCGATTTAACAGTCTAGTAAAGACTCGCTAAATTGAACACCAAGGATGTCCCCATCTACTGTGGTACTCCTCACAGTCACAAGGAGCAAGGGAAGTCAACAGAAGAGTTTCTCCTGTCAACCGTCCACTGTGTGGCTGCCCCAGAAAAATCGATGTAAGGTATATCAACTCCAAATACACAATTGTCATAGCTGGAATTGCATATCTTACATCGATTTTCTCCACCAGCAGAGACCTAGCCTGAGGATCTTAAGGTTGGTCTACTGTGTGGGGGTGGAGGGACGGGACGGAACGGAACAGAAATCAATCTAAGTTACGCAACTTCAGTTACATGAATAACGTAGCTGAAGTGGACGTATTTATATCTACTTACCGCAGTGTCTTCATTGCAGTGTGTCGAAAGGAGGTTCTCTCCCATCAACTGCCCTTCTGCTTCTTACTCTGATTGAGTATCAGAGTCGATGGGAGAGCGATCGGCAGTCGATTTTGTCTATACTATACTTGATAAATTGACTTCCGCTGGACTGATTACGCTACTAGCTTGATCGATGGGCAGCAGACATACCCTTACCTCAGATGTATGAGGTAGCGTAGTAGCCTTTCTTCAGTCTGCCGAATGTTTTCTTTATTGATGCTTCTCTTTACTTCTCGTCTCATAGGAACAGAAAATGTTCTTTGTCGTAGGAATGTTTGATGATTGGCTGGCATCCCTCTTAAGTCATAGATCACTACAAACATTTTCACCACAGTCTTATTAGGGTTAAATAAGGTCTGAAAAAGACAAACAGCTATTTTAGAAAATAAGGCTGATTCATAGATGCGATGAATAATAAAGGGCGACAAGATATGAGAATTCAGTGTGCCAACGAATAATCATGGTTCAGATTCACTGGGCAGCCTCTATGGGCTCTATTCCCTTGTTTTGTATTGGAAGTTTATTTAAAAATTACTGTTTAGCTTGTATTTCTACACTTCAGTTTTTGGCAACTGAACAGTTCATTTTCTCCCTTCACATTAACATGATTAAAGAAAATCATTAGTGCAAACTAGTTCTTCATGCAAGAGGCAGACTCTTACTTCTTTGGTAATCAGTACAAGCTTTTGTTTGCTCTTGTGTCAGCTTTCTGTTTAGATTAATTCTGTGTTTCCAAAAATCAAAATGGTCTGCTACAGAGATTAATCAATTCCTGAAATATAATTCTAATTCCCAATTTTTAACATTTACAGAAAAATAGGGCTTGTTGAAATATTGAGGTGTGATATTCTGCTCAGGCCACAAATATAGATTTTATACAAATAATGAAAATCAGAAATCATCAGAAATATGTTAACAAAATTCAGATGGACTAGATTTGTTGTGCTTTTTTAATAAAAGATCACTAAAAGCTGTTACCATTAATGAGCCTGAAACTTGGGATAACTTACCTCAGACTCTTTCATGGGATATATTTAAAATTGATGGTGAATTTTTACCATGAGTTACTAGCATGCACACACTTACACACTGAAAAAAGTTACAGTATTACAGTACCTACACAGCTTCATATTCAGCAACCCAAGTCCCAATCTGGTAGACATCTCTTTAACCAAATAACCTATTTTTCCCCCACCAGGGAGCTCCTTGGTGCCAGTGGTTTTGGTGTGTCCACAGGTGGCATCTGATATTGCTCCAGGAAAATTTAAGTCACAGTGAGAAACGATTAAAATATATAAAGATTAATCCCACCATCCAAGGCCCTCCACTCAAAACCCCCAAAACCAACAGGAAAAATCCATTTATCCTTTATGAGATCATCCTAACATACCTAACAGATGTAAAAACACCAAGTTTTAACCATGTGACTATATACTGTAGCATCATGCACTGTATTCTCCTGTCCTGTTTCTATATATCAGTACTTATAACTAGTATGCATCTTATTATACCATATATACATTTGGCATATCAAACGCCAATACAAGTCATACATTTTACACTTGTTTAATATAATGCACACATACAAAATCCCCACCAAATGATGTCTCCAAAAATCTCCTTTAGTAATCTGTATTGCTTACTAAGGAAATTCAGAATGTCACCAGAAAAAAAAAAAAAGTGCATTGCTATCAACCATGTTTATCTTTAACAGTCATTTACATATAAACACCAATCTGAAAAAATCACCTTATTTAGTACATTAATGCTTTTCCTCATTGAGTGTACTGTGCAAAAACGGAATCTTCTAGCAAAAATGCAGTCTACTACTTACCTATGCTATAGCAGCATCAGCCGGAAATGTTTAGTTGTATATGTTTGGGAGAGAACTGTTATGCAATTGTATGCTATAAAATACATACCACTTGTATGGTTCCTGAAGGAGGTACCCGATAACCCCTTTTACCAAGGGATTCTAAAGTAATCACACCCTTGGGAAAAAAACAGACAAAAAATTTAGCATATAACACATAATATTAGCATATGAGAACGCTTTATCCATGTAACTACAAACATTAAAAATAACTGTAAATATATTTAAACTGAACTAATGAGTGTGATGGATACTCCAGCCACAAGATGCAGTTACAGCAGCACCATGGATCTTACAGCAGCAAACTGGAAAGTTATTATCAGCATGACAAGCCCTAATTTCTAGTTTGAGCCAAACTCTGATTTTTTTAAATCACAGACTCAGAGTTTAAGGCCCAGAAGAGTCCAGCATAATCATCTAGTCTCTCCTGGGAAGGAAGGGGGGAACCAACTGCAGGCTTCCCCCAGCCAGCCAAAGCATGGGGGAAGGAGGCTGGCAGAGTGCCTCCACTGCTTTCCCCCTGCCTGCCAGAGCATGGGGGAAGAGAGGCTGGTTGCAGCGTGCTACCTCTGCCTTTCCCAGACGGGCCAGAATAGGCCCTATGGTGGACCATGAAGGGCTGTTGGGGGGGCAAAGAGGGGAGGGTGTGCTCACACCTTTCACATCCCCTCTATGTACGGGTCTGTCCTGGAACTCTGCGGTTCTGCACTTTAAATGTAGTGCACTTAAAGTGCAGAGCCGCAGCACAGTTAACTTCCAGAGGTGGCAATAGCCAGGACTGAACAATGCCAGCTTGTACCACCCTGGGGACTCTGCGGTTCTGCCTCCCTTGCCCCACCCCTGCATCGTGGAGACAGTGCTGGGGAAAGCCAGCTTTTAAGCTGGCTCCCGCCAGCACCAGCTCCTGCTTCTCCCCCTTGCTGCCTCTGATACAGATTCAGGAGAAGCGAGTCGTCACTTGACTACCCAATAAGCTTATGCTTGACTACTCAATTAGTTGCTTACATCCCTACTCCCTTCAACAAAAATAAAAAAGATTGCCCAATTTCATCAAGTTTGCATTCTAATGCAAACCTTATAATTTATACTAACAGATCAGCACATTTGACCAGCTCTCATTCAATGCATTTGGGAAGGTGTTCTGTTGAGAGACCACTGTTAAGGTTTTGTATTAAAGTGCAAATTTGATAATGTTGCAATATACAAGGGCTTGTGTGCTCAGAAGTGGGCATGCAATATAGCAGACCAGGGCAGAAAAACTGGCCATAAGAACAGAAACAATCTTTTTGATAGTTAAGGTATTAGATAAATGTATTAATTCTGTGATGCACAACCATAATATTATATGATTATTTACAGCATGTGCAGCAGAATCAGAACAATGATGTCCAGCTGATAAAATAACCAAAGGTGCTTTAGCCACTCATAAGACACCAGCATGACCTGAAAAAAAACCTATATGCTTTCATTTCTGTAGATTATTTCAAAGAGTGGTGTTTGGCTGGAGAAAAAAAAACAAGCAAAAAATAAGCAGGTCCCTCAAACTTAAAACAGAGAAGCCAAAAGATTTCTCGCTCATCTTCTAAAGCCTTTTCATATTTTTCAACATCTTGTTCTTGAAAAATACACATTATTTAAGATTTATTCTTGAAAATGCACATTAGCTAGGATCAGTGTTCTCTCTAAGCTGCAGCTTCACAGGTAATTAATCGTCAGTGAAGCTGTGCTGCTATGCAGTTCAGAGGGAACACTGACTAAGATTTAGTTTAAGAATGGGATTTTCAGAAGCTCTCTTAAAATGCTAAATTATTTAGATAGGCACTTAAAAATCTTATTTATCACATGCCAACTAAAAACTGTATCTTAGAATTGGATCTGTTATCCACATAATTTCAACTTTTCCTACCAAGGAGCTTATCACAAAGGGTGCATCTAAACAGCAGGGCTTAACTCAAAATAAGCTATGCAAGTTGAGCTATGTCAATTGTGTAGCCTGTTTTGAAATAGCTTATTTCAAAATTGGGAGCGCCTACACAGCACTTATTTTGAAATAAAACACTCTTCCTTCGACTTTCCTTATTCCTCGTACAATGAGGGTTACAGGAGTTGGAGTAAGAAGTCCTCCAGCTTGACAATATTTAAACATTATTTCAAAATAACTGCTTACTGTCTAAATAACGCTAGTTATTTCAAAATAATATTGCTATGCAGACGTACCAAAACCAAGGCAGGCTACTATATTTTAGGGACGTATAAAGTCTTCTAAAAATGTAATCGTGTAACTGCTGAAAGTTCCAGCAGTTACACGTGCTGCAGGCTCTGCAATATAACACGTATATAAGCTTTTTACTGCAGCGTCCACAGTGAAGCCTCCCTGGAAGTGGGAGTGGGAGCTCTTGCTGGCCATGCTCCCAAGGAGGTTTTGCTACCGGCTCTGTGGATGGCTCCTGCAGAGCCAGCATGTAACCTGCGCTAGAGGGCAATGGAGGCTGAAATAGCCCCCTGCCCAGGGTTGGTTGGGAAGCTACTCCAGCCCCTACTGATTAACCTGAACGGTAAACGTTACCCATTGAATGAAGAGTGAGGCTTAATTATATTTCTCCACAAAACACTGGAATGTTAAAAGCCTGTTTGCTTTTTAGCATATAGGGCTTTGATGTGTACAAAAATACTGCTGTCATGGTAGAAATGCAGGGCAGAGGCACAGTGGAACTTCATTGGTCATATCAGCAAATTAAGCCACAGCTGATGGGTTGTTTTAGTTTCCCAACTTTGGTAGTATAGTATTCCTATTAAACAAGGGGTCAATCAACTTGTTGACTCTAAAGGTTGTGTCTGCAACTGGCTAGGAGCATGAGGGCCAAATGCATACATTAACACATACATAATAAAGTGCACAGCCTTAGGATTTGTTTGTAGCTACATATTTTTACTAAAGTAGTAAGAACTGCAAGTTATGCAAGTTCACCAAGAACAAAAGCCTATGGTTGATCAGTTTTGTTCTCATCCCAGAGTTATATGAATAAAATGGCTATAAAGTGTTATATTGGCCTTCAACCCAAACTTTGAGCTGCTTTAAACAGAACAGATTCTAAGAAAGAAGTATTCGCATTCCCCAAAATGTATGTACATTTCCATTAGACTTTCGCAGAAGAAAATAGAAATAAACAAAGACACATACATACCATATAGGGAGAGGGTGCATTATCATCTGAGACACTGTAGAATGACACTTCAACTGGAAGAGTCATGTGAGTGGGGCAGAAGATTCCACTTGCTCCCACCTCAGCAGTGAAGCCATCAACAACGCCCAGAGGATCTAAACGATAGTTCAACACAGACTCCTGAAAGACCAAATGGGTACACATATCTGATTATGTATACAGCATAGAAAACAGCAAATATTTATTGTCAAACCTTTCTATAAACTTTAATCAAATGATTGCAAGCTATCATACACAGCTGTCACAGTCATCTCTTTCATTCTTTTTAGTCAGGAATAGCAAGAGTGACTTTCCCCTTCATAGGGGAGTAAGAAAAAACAGACAACAGGGTGCAGAGACCTTTTTGTCCCCTGTTCTTCTGCTGTATACAAGGCCATTGAACTTACAGACTTGAGGATTCCACAAGGCTAGTATTGCTGTCTGCACTAGCCTCTCCCACAAGAGCCCCATCACCTAGTCTGTGAACATGCACAGAAGAGATAGTCTGGTGTAGCAAAGAGCGAGAAGTGGACACTCAATGTCTGGCAAGAGTAGTGCAGTGATTGTACTCTCTCTGAACTCCTCAGACACAGGGAGGCACAGTACCTGCTTCAGGCACAAGGACACGCAGTGCAAGGAAGTACCTTAAAATGACATATTATAGACCATAAAGGGCTGAATTCTCTACTCCTTGCTCAGTAATAACTTGCAGTAACTTCAAATGGGACATTTGTGAGCTTAAAACGTTATTGTTTGGGCTACTATGAGAGAACTTGGCCAAAAATCATAAGCAAACCACGAACATACATCCAACTTCTAAACATGTATTAGAGTGGCATTATTTCTACAGTAAACACCATATGAAACCAAATCCTACTCCCATTAAAGTATGCGACGAAATCCTCTGAAAGACCTCACTGGATCAATGCAATAATTTTCTTTTGTATATAAAATCTCAAAAAAAAATCAATAAAAATTAATTTATATTTTTGTAATGAAATCATCCCATATGAAAATTTCACAGCTAGAACTAGCATTCTATAAAGAGGCACTATCTGGTCACTTAAGTTACATTTTCTGAAATGAAAGGCGTGCCTTAACACCATTTTCACTCATTCCATTTACATTAGCTTGTATCATACTTTAAGTGTCAAACTGCAAGAAACTAATTGTTTAAATTACTTCCACAGCATCTCAGTATAAACATTAACCAAGAACAAAAGCCTATGGTTGATCATCTTTGTTCTCATCCCAGAGTTATAGGAATAAAATGGCTATAAACAGCGCCAGATTAAGTCTTCTGGGAATCCAGGGCTGTTAGATTTGGAGGAGGGCCCTCGGGTAGGATCAGTAGGTTTCAGAGTGCAGAAGAAAGTTGTGGGTTGAGGCAGAAAGGTATGTGATGTAGCTCAGGACAGGAGTAAGCGTGCAGAGTCTAGAAAGGATTTAAGGTGTGGGAGAGGTCTCAAGGCTGGGACAAGGGATTGGGCACTTACCTGAGGCAGCGCCCCTTTGTTGGTGCAGGCTATGGGGAAAGAGGGAAGGAGATGGGGCAGGTAGCTCAGAGCACTGCCCTGAGCTTGCCTGCAGGCACCATCTCCCTCATCTCCCATTGGCTGCAATTCCTGAGGGGGAGGATCCTGCAGACAGAGCATCTTGTGCTTGCAGCTCCAGCCCAGTGGAAGCAGGGAAAGGATGGCAGCATGTGGAACCGTGTTCCTCCCACCCCCATCAAGCAGGGCCAGAACACAGGGGCTTTAGTGGTTGCAGACCAGGGCTTGGGCTAGGGGGCTCCACAAAAATATCTGCATTTTTGACAGCCTAGAGATGGTTTTGCAGGGGGCCCTTAGCCTGGGGCCATGGGCTGTAGTCACTAAAGTACCTTTCTTAATCCGGCTCTTCAATTAAAGGGTCTGATTCCTTAAAATAAGTATAAAAGGATAACAGTGTTTCCATCACTTGTTCAATGTTCATGCTTATGACAGAGGATTGGCTGGGAAGCTTTTGTAAATAAAGATCACAACAAAGGGCTTTTTGCTCAATTTAATAATGAACATAGTGTGTTATTTAGAAGTTTTTCACATATTGAATTAATCCTTTATAGCATATTATTCAAATATGGGACTTTTGGAGCAAATACAATACCTCAAAGTTTCCTAGAAGACTAAGACTTGTTATGGGTGGAGCACTGGAACTCAGAAATGGTTTCCCATGGCCTTCTGGGTCACTCTCTGTGTTTATACATTGTTGTGGACTATTAAAAAAGGCATAATAGTTTAATGGCATTAATACAATTTGTTCTTTGTTTTCTGTTATGCTTATAATACAGTTGGGGAGAAATTTTTTGAGGTGTCACAAAATATGGTCCCACCAAATAATGATTAAAGAATTATATTACAAAGTCTTAATATAGCCATTTTCTAGTAAGCTGAACTGAACAATGCTTTTCATAATTTGTACACTAAAAACAGATAAAGAACAACATAAATTGTTGTGTTTTCAATTCCACCTATTGTAATTGAACACATTCTTGTGTCTTGTATGCAAGTGTTTTATTTTGATGTCCTGAAATTCCCATTAACTAGCTTCCACAGTAACAGATTTTCCAGTTATGCTGATTAGTGTATGAGAAATCATAACTAGCCTCTTTAACTTCTACACAAAAGTTAAAAGGATATAATTCTGGCCTTGCTGAAGTCAAGGGGGCAAAGATTTCACAATGAGGGTACATCTAAACTACCTCCCTCTTTCGAAAGAGGGATGTATATTAGACAGAATTGCAAATGAAGCCGGGATTTGAATTTCTCGTGCTTCATTTGCATAATTGTGTCATGGTGTTCTTTCGAAAAAGGCTTTTCTTTTTGAAAGAACCGTGTCTAGACCGCGGCTTCACTTCAGAAATAGCGTTTTTCAAAAGAACGCCATGACGTGATTATGCAAATGAAGCACAGGAAATTCAAATCCCGGCTTCATTTGTAATTTCGATATGTCTAATTTATAACCCTCTTTCAAAAGAGGGATGTAGTCTAGACATAGCCTGAGAATCCAGATCTGATCCCACATTCCTTTACAGAGATTTGAAAATATATATGACAGAATGTTAAAAAAAAAAATCAGTGACAAAAGGAGTCAAGCAACTAACTTCATTTCCTCGTGTATGATATTCTCGGATTATCAATCTGAACTACTATGTAACAGATTCAATAGTAGTCTCTGGCAGCTTTGCATATCTCCAGAAATTCAATGCAGCTGTAAACTCATCTAAGCCAGCTGTTACAGTTTAAAAAAAAATCCAATATGAAAGTGAAACTCTTATTTACTGAAAGTGCCCTTTGTTTTAGATTACAAGATATGGACTAATTATTTATTGTAAAAAGAAGAATTATGGTATAAAATTTGTAAGTGATTGGTGTACATTTGAAACATGCTGGAATCTGTACAGGAACGTGTCCCAATTGTTACAACTGTTAAGGAGAAAGAGTACTCCCTAAAGAAGAGTTCCTGTGACTGATACTCACATTTTAGCTACGCTTAGTTTGCAGGAGTGGCCCGAGGCCGGCTGCTGCAGCTGGCACTCCAGGCGGAAGGGGCGATCGGCGCCCCGCCTGCACAGCCATCAATGGCCGTGACAATCATCGGGCGCCCGGGGCTGGCAGTGCCCTAGGTGACCGCCGAGTCTGCCTATGATTGCGATTCCCTAGGTGACCGCGAGTCACAGGCCGCCCCTGTTAGTTTGCCTTGCTCACTTTGTGTGCTACTGCTTACAGTTTACATATGTAATTATGCCATAGAATACACTCCCACACTTTCTAGTATGTAGAAAAAGATAAATACCTTTGTGTAGACAAACATTTCAAAGGCAGCAAAGATGAATCCAGATCAAAACACCCAGATTGTGTTTTTCTCTGAGGAACCTAAGGAAAAATAGAAGATATAAATCACAAAGCTTGCTGTCTGTGACAATTTTGACATAATCAATAAAAAAAATATAAAAATATATAAGATCTTAACCTTTTTACATGCTACATTTAAAAACTAAACACTGATAAATACTTGGAAATAAAAACCTGAAAACTAAGGGCCTTGTCAATACTACAAAATTCTATAAATGTAACCTTTTGTGACTGAGATGGTACATCAGCAGCTCTCAGGCTCATTTTCTTTTTCCAAATTATTATTCTATTTTAAGTTCTACCTCAAATTTACCACTAGTTAGTGTGACACACTAACAGATTGGAAAAATCCGAGTTTTTAATCAGATTTTCTAGACATCTGAAGATTAATATATGAAATTATTTCATCTTTCTTCAGAATAATGGCTAAAAAATCCCAATAGTAACTTACTGGACTTGAAAGCAGAGGCAATCCAGTTCGAGGATGGAAAGCCTTAGTTGAAGTTCCATCCAAAGAGTGAAAATTGTGCTTTCGCCATATACTCAAATGCTTGAGCGGTAGAGTTCTCTGTAAGTAAAATATATTTACTCAAGCTACAATACGATACTTCAGGGGGACTATCTAGTTAAAACTCAGTTCTGAATTTGTTTCTCCTTTTCTTCAGAAATTGAACAAAAGTTTTTCTCATTTTCCCTGCAGCATATTAAGATTACACCCTGGTTCTGAGAAATTAGATCTATGGTTTTACTGTTTCAGGAAACAGTATACATCAAATTAATGCATTCTCTAAAAAAGAGTCTCTTTTGATGTCAATTCACAGCCACTATGAACTAGCTGGCTTGCTATTCATCATGTTGCATAGTTAGACATTATTCTAGTTATAAAACTAAAAGTCTCATAAATGTAGTCCGACTATGGGAATTATTCCTTAACAGTTCTGTTATGGTGTGTGGACCCTGTCAGTTTTCCTTCTAAATATTAAAATACACAAAATCAATCTTCAAAACTGAAAGCAGAAGTTTTAACTATACCGCTTCATAAAAGAGCACTATTAAATCTATACATCTAGAGGTTTTTCTCCTGAGTTGATTATTTAAATACCTACTCCCCTCTTATCAGTTAGGTACTTACCAACACATCTGCAGTCTTCCGTCGTTCACCTCTAGCCAAATAATCTTCTACAGATTTCTTCTGAGAATTGCTTTGAAGTTCATAATCTGTTGGGTCTTCATTCTCATCATGTGCAGTTTTCAGTTTATCCTGCTTATTTTTGCATTTAAAACTATCATGGTCTTTATTTAAATAATTTTCAATACTAACAAGCTGGGTATTTTGCTCACACATATTTGGCTTTTTTGAATCTGTATCTAAGCACTTAAACTCATTTTTGTGCAAAATATCAGATGGCTGCATTATAGTTGCTTTTTTTGTACCTTCAAGGATTTTGGATTTATCTAACTGTGGATTGGCTAAACTATCTCCATTACTAGTCTCACTCATGATTGTTCTTTCTTTATTTTTGCAAATCTGTTCGTCAGTCGTGCTGAAATTTGAACACTGTTTACCAATGCCTTTGCTGGTCATTTGATCTTTATGTGGATAACCAGAAAGTATTGTTTCCAGTTTATCTGGCAGTTCAGATTTAATCTCTTTGATACAGGATATATTTATGCTAGTAAATGAATTAGTAGTTTTATTTGGAGTCTGCCTAAATGTGTTTTGGATGACTTCACTGGGTTTTGCTAGAAGCAGTTTTCTTCTTGCTTGGGGTTTTGGAGAAGCCTTCAATTCACCCTCAGGTCTACAAGATGTAAGAGGGGTATCAGGTGTCCTCGTCTTTACTTTATTGCTATATTTTAATATGGCAACGTCAGATGTAGAGAAAGAAATAGAGGATGTGTCTTTGCCTTTCTTCAACAAATTTTCATTTTCATTTGGACTTCGAAAAACTTTTGAAGTGTCTGAACTGCTTTCATGCACATTGAATGGATGCCCAGTAATGTGTGAAGTATCTGGATCACAGTGAATTAAGTGCTGGGCAATCCTTGCTATTACTTCCTGTCGCTCATGAAGTAAAGAACCTATTAAAGGATTAGTCTCTCCTATGGACTGACGAGAACAGTGGTTCATGGGAACATGGGAATCAACCAATGAATTCTCTAGTATTGCTCTTGTCTTGCCTTTACAGCAGTCTTCCAATAATGTAATATCTGTGTTAGCAGTAGAAACAGAGGACATGTCCTTGCCTTTTTTCAGCGAGCTTTCATCTTCATAAGTATTCCAAAAAACCTTTGAAGTAACTGAACTGGTTTCAGGCATGTTGAATGCATATCCAGTAACATGTGAAGTAGATGGATCACAGTGAATCAAGTGCTGAGCAATCCTTGTTATAACTTCATGTCGCTCCTGAAGTAAAGAACCTATCAAAGGATTAGTTTCTCCTACAGGCTGACGGGAACAGTGACTACTTGGAACTTGGGAATCAATCAAAGAAAAGGATTTCAAAGTTCTGACTGATGTTTCATGTGGCGGTGTCTTATTTTCCCCTATAGCATTATAGCAATGAACTTTAGACTGCGGTGCTCTAAAGTTAGACCCAAAACCAGTTGCTGGATAAAGTTTTACAGTTCTTACTGATGTAGTAAATTCAGGAGTTTTTTTTGCATTAAGCAAGCCTTCAGGTATCAATGTCCATGTTTGTTTAACACAGGAACGCTGTGAACTGGACACACTGTGCTGCTCTCCCTCTATGGAATCACAGTGCTGATGCAGATTATGTTCTTGAATTCCCTTTTCATAAAAGCCTAGGCTGGTGTGAATACTACAGGTCAAAACTGGATAGTTCGATTGTCTAGGCAAGGACTGGACACTGACTTTCAAGGCCACATTGTGAGAAACATTAGGAACAGGAAACACATGTTCAGTTGGCGTTTGGGAGAAAGTCCATTGAAGGTCTACATCTGCAGCACTTACTCTGAAATAATACAGAAAAGCCTCTGTATAAATTTACATTGTATGCAGATTTTTCTAAAGAAATAATTATATTTAAGAAAAGATAAGACAAATACAAATCATTAAAGAAACTGGAAACTGTCATACTTTGCCAAATCCCCAAACCAAATACTAGAACAAACAATGAGCAAAGCCCATCTATATACCCCTCCTGGAAGTAAATGGCACAGGGGAGGAGAATCAATTATTTCAAGGCTACTTTCTATTCCACAATTACCCACTAAGAACAAACAACTGGCTCTTTTCTACCTCAAACTTACCTGTACAGAATATTACGAGGAACAGCACCATGTGAAACACTCAACCAAGCACTTAACTGAGAAAAGAAAACAAAAGACCGCACAGCCAATAAGAGGGTCTTCTCTTCGATAAAGCGATCTCCACTTCTAAAATGTATTAAGAGAAATAAGCAGGTATTGGGTAAGAGCCATTACAAAAAACAAAAAAACAAAAACACCACAAGATTATTAAAAAGCTGGAGCTGCTTTGTTTTGATCTTATTAAAGATCTTAGAAACCAATAATATTTTTTGAAAACGCAATCAGTTTCTGTAAAATTTCCTCCCACTACTCCTGAGCTTTTAAGTCACACATTTTCTAAACATCCCGCAGGAAATTATGGTTCAATGCACAATTTATAAAAAGATATACAAAGACACTATGCATTATCAAAACACCAGCAATAGAATGACTGAAAATAAAAAGTGCTAGAAACAAAACTATCATATTTGTTGTGAATTTATAATGCAAGGAGATTTAGGTCCTTAATGGAAAAAAAATAGGACCTGATTCTCCACTAACATGCACCATATGTAGTTATTATACCTGTTCAAAGTGGGTGTGTCTAGACTACATGCCTCCTTCGACGGAGGCATGTAGATTAGCCAGATCGGAAGAGGGAAATGAAGCCGCGATTAAAATAATCGCGGCTTCATTTAAATTTAAATGGCTGCCCCGATCTGCCGATCAGCTGTTTGTCGGCAGATCGGGAGAGTCTGGACGCGATGCCCCGACAAAGAAGGCTTTCTTCATCGACACAGGTAAACCTGGGGCTTACCTGTGTCGATGAAGAAAGGCTTCTTTGTTGGGGCATCGCGTCCAGACTCTCCCGATCTGCCGACAAACAGCTGATCGGCAGATCGGGGCAGCCATTTAAATTTAAATGAAGCCGCGATTATTTTAATCGCGGCTTCATTTCCCTCTTCCGATCTGGCTAATCTACATGCCTCCGTCGAAGGAGGCATGTAGTCTAGACACACCCAGTGAGTGTAAAATGCTACCATCTAAATTAGTAAAACTTTACACCCATATTATTCAGGTGATTGCACAAAGTGCAAGGCTGTGGGAACTCTAAGTCAAATTTTGTACTAGAATACAATTATTTTCTAAGAACAGCAATAATAATCTGGAATTCAAATCCAAGATATTAAACCAGTCAGTTTCCTTGCAAGAATCCATTTTAAATTATTATCTAACCTCCACACCCACACTTACTGTCGGGAAACCGGCTCCAAAATCCATCTTTCTAACAGCAATGCATCTTGTTTGATTACAGGATCATTTAAATCACTCCCTTCAGTGGTGGGTCCTTCATCGTTATAGCAACAGTCTGGAAGTAGCATTACTTCTACCATGATAGGAATATTATTATTCCACAGTAGCATAACCTCAGTCTTGGTTCTTCTGGCTTGACGACACTTAAAAAACCCCCACAAAACTAGTTAGATTCAAAATCAACTTTAAGAGCACATTCAAAAATGTGAAAGCATTAAGGGCTCAGTCCACGAACACATCTGCGTTTTTCAAACCACAAAGGAGGCTGCAAAGCCACTAACAATGCAAGTTACGTTAAATCTGTAAGGTGGCAATTTAGAGAATTTGTGGGGAAAAGAAAGATCATATAGAAGAGCTTCTCACTGCATGTACTCTGCATAGCTAGGGGCATAGGTTTACAGATTTCTGGATCAACACCTCTTAGTTAGGGATAGAAGAGCTCTAACCTTTCTGTACCAACTCCCTCTATCCACACAACAATGATCAAAACAGAAAAATGCATGTTCAAGATCATCTAGAAATACAACGAAATTTAGGAAAAATACATTTTCTCAAAAGATCTCTTTAAAGCAAATTATGGTTCTATACACCTAGACAATAGAAAATAATACCATTCTACTCTTTAGAAGAACACAAGAATGTTATGTTTACTGACAAAATGCCTTATAGAGGCTATATAATAAGATGTTTGTTAAGAGCAAAATTACGCTGTCAGTACTATTTTCAATCACATATTTGTTGAAGGGAAAAAAACAATTTATATAGAGAGTGACTGTCACTAGTGTTTAACTAGAAAGCTACGGGGCAGAATGCCAGCGGATTTCAATTGCCGTAGCTCAATTGACAATGGAGCCATGACAATTCGCACAAATGGAAGATTCCAGGGATTCTCCATAAATACCCCACAGTATGTATCGTATACAGATATTGTCTTACCTGGGCCAATTTATCAGAGCATTCATGCTTACAGGTTAGGGGCTGACTTGACTGTGCTGGAGGGCAATGAAAACCCTCTGTTCTACCCTTTACAGAAAATTCTGGTGTTCGACCTTCAGTAATCAACAAGGCCAAGGAGACCAAGAATTCCTCAGCTTCATATTCGAAGTATTCATCTAAAGTATCTGTCATTTTGTAAAGAGACCAAAAAATCCTCGTTAGTACAACTTAAAGATATATTGAAAAAAAATCATCACAGGTGAAGAGAGTGTTATGCCACTAACCTGTTATAAATGAAAGAACTACCCAGTTTCAGCTACAATATTCAGTATGAAGTTACACTGTAAATATTTTGTTTCCTCTGCTGGATTGCTACATATTGCCTATTTAATCCATTCCCCTAATCAATTCATCCATCACAAAGTAATGTAAAAATGTTTAACATTTGTCAAAAAGTATATGGGGAATCTTTAACCTTAAAATCATCCTATGTTCAGTGCCAAGGGATTTTATGGTATTAAAGTATCTTTGGCAAAGGTGAAAGAAACCCTGAGAATTTAAACATCTCACTTCTTGTTAGGGATGTTCACGTATAGATGTTTAAATGATTAATCAATAAGCCTAGGCTTATCGGTTAATCCAAACAACTACACACAATCCTCTCCCCTTGCTGCCTCTTTATCAGAGGCAGCAAGGGGGAGGGGCGGAGGTGGAAAACCTGGGGCTTGTGGGGTGTCATCTTTTAATCCACAGAGGCAGCAGCATGGGGGCATGCAGGAGTTGATGCTTGGCGGGACCATCTTAAAAGCCAGCTTCCCATGAGCACTGGATTCTGCAAAGCCACCTGTCCCCCTCCACCCTGCAATGCTGCCTCAGATAGCAAGGCAGCAGTGTGGAGGGTGAGGAGGGCAGGCAGGAGCTGGTACATGCAGGAAGCCAGCTTTCAAGCCAGTTCCCTGCCCATATTGGCTCCTGCAGAGCTGCCTGCTCTCCCCCATCCTGCCCTGCTGCCTCTCTAACAGGCAGGAGCTGATGTGCCGGTTTTGCTGCCTGCAACATAGGCAGCAAGGGGGTTGGGAGAGGTGAGAGCTGGTGCTCAAGGGAGACTGGCTTAAAAGCTGGCTCCCTAGAGATGCCTGCCTTTTCCTCCCCACGCCTGCAGTGCCTTTCCCTCCCCAACCCTGCTATGCTGTGCAGCAGCGCAGGGTAGCAGGGGCTCTGTGGGAATGAGGTTGGGCGAGGAGTGGGGAGCACACTGACTGCTGCCTCCATCTCTGGAGACCATTTTAGTAACCATTACAAATTTTTGTGACTACATGATTACTAAAGAAAACAACATTTAACATCCCCACTTCATGTGTACACAAAGATCAAAACATACTTGTTCTGAGAAAAACACTGGTTTCAAATGTATGTTTACTAGTCTATTCTACTATTTTATAGCTCTAACATTTTGCGAGACAGGAGACATCTTTGCAACTGATTGGTCTCTTGATCCAGAAGAGGATAAGACAGCTGCAAAGGCATATGCAGAACAAGCATGCAGTGTTCCCTCTAATTTTTTCCATCCATGAGTAGAATACATTTTATTATATGCACTGAGGCATGTGTGAATGTGCACCACCAATAGAAACATATGCTGCAAGCTGTGGGCAGCTGTGAGTGCTCTGCTAATCATTTGAACAGCACCTGAATCTCTTGTGAGTAGCTGCCCAAGTGCTCAGCTTACAGGGAACATCACCAGCATGTAAAAGTTAGTCTCTCACAACAGCAAATAGAATTGTATTGTATCAAAACAGAGAAGCCAATGCCTGTTCTGCCTACTCTAAGCAATCTTCATTGCTTCAATCAAGCAGCAGTCCAAGACCGATTATACCAAACCCTAGACCCAGTGTTATTTTCTATCTTTGATTACACAAAGTATATAAGTACATTTTTGTGTAGTGTCCCCCAAACTAAAAAGGCACCTAATATACGACACATTTTCTTTCAGAAACACAAGATCTACAAGAGTATAAATATAGTTTTTGTTTTCTGTCCTTGGCTTATGAAGACTCCATGGAGGACATGATTAAAAAAAGAGACTTCTGTTGGAAAGCTACGACTGTGCTCAGTAAGGTCAAGACGAGAATATTTAAAAAAATGATTGTCATAAACATACAAGACAGAAACAATCTATTCTTTATTGTCTAGCCCTTAAATCAATGGTGCTGACCCAACCTAGGCAGATAAGATGATCCTGATTTTGGTGCAGAACAGACCCTTGGATCCAGGTAGAAATTTTAGAGAATAAGCAAGAGCTCTCAGTAGTTGGAAATAAAAAAAGTATATTACACTTAAGATGAAATGAAAACACAAACAAATACTTATGAGAATTTGTGTAGGGTAAATAATGTAGTCTCTCGTGACAGATTTTCCAGAAAATTATATCTAAAATAGCATTTTCAAATGTTTATATATTTGACATCCCTACTCCACAGGGTTTTCTATTTTCTTTCAACATCTACTTTCATTATAACTAGATTAAAAAGTGATGTCAATTAAACTGATTGTCCTTCTTCCTATATACCGAAGTCATTGTTCAGCCATACAATTTTTATTTACATTTTTCCTCTTCCCCTAACTTTTTTACTACAAATGTATGAGGTGTTGTGGTTCAAATGTACAAAGCGTCAGTAGCAAGTGTCTTGGAGTCTGTTGTGTTGACTAATAGTGCATGGTTAACGCATTTGACAGGGGAGCACATGCATGCAGACAGCCGAAAGTTTATCATCATTGATGGAGAAGAGGGCCTGTCAGGAACCCACTGGGACACCTCACCTGACTGATGACATCAATAAACAACTGCAGTTATTAATGAATTTGCCAGATTGCCAGTTGTGCTCTGACAGTACTGTCTCTAAAGGTATGTCTACACAGCAGAGCAAAAGTCGAATTAAGCTACGCAACTTGAGCTACATCAATTGCGTAGCTTAAGTTGGAATAGCTTAACCCAGCTTGTGGCGCTGGCTACATAGCAAGAGTTGAGGAAAGAACACTCTTCCTTCAAATTTTCTTATTCATAAAATGAGGGTTACCAGGACTCTGAGTAAGAAGTTCTCCAGCTCGCCATTATTTCACAATAATGGCTTATAGTGTAGACACGCTCTTTGTTATTTCAGAATAACTGACGTTATTCCAAAATAACGCTGCTGTGTAGACCTACCCTAAGGCTACGGCTACACTGCAAGCTTTGCCAGAAGAAGCAATGAAAATGAAGTGCAGATCAGCATTTTCTCATGCTTCATTTGCATAATCTCTTCCGATCCATTTCTGCACAAGGGGTTTTTGTGCAAAAACAAACAATGTGGACATTTCCTTTTTGTGCAAAACCCCCTTTTTGCACAAGATCTTTATGCCTCTCCCCGGTCATCTGAAAATGTAACTGAAGTTCCATATAATTGTTATATGCAAAGTTTTATAAAGATGTAGTTAAGAAACGCTTTATGTTGAATTCCTTTTAAACTATTTGAGTTCTTAAAATAAATCTAGAACTCTCAAGACTTTGTCAATACAGATTTATTAAAACAAAAAATGTTGCTAGCTTATGTCTTGCTTTTTACTCTGCCAATTTAAGATTTGCACCTCCATAACACTTAAGTAGGAGGCGATGAGAAGTAGGGAAACACAAATGGTCAAATACAGAGTATTTGTATTATCTGTGATTACAACAACTTGCTGCCATTTTGATATCAGAACTGAAAAAAAGTCATAAGATAACCTTTATATTCTTTTAATTCAAACACTTTAGCAGCTGCATAAAAATACTACCCCTTTTTATGAAAAAAGCATAAAAAGAGGGAAAATATTTTTACTTCTTTTGATTAATATAATGTGACTGCAGACATTCTTTTTTTAAAAAAATAAATAAGTTTGTGATAAATATCTTAATTTTATATTAGAGTGGGTTCAGCACATTGGTTTCTTTAGTGCAATTTTATTTCACTTATTTTATTTTAGTATGTAAGCATTTTTAATGGCTTTATAAAAAAAAAAAGTTGAGACTACAGACACTGAAGAATACGGTAATTGTTCCTATGCATAGACCAACCAGCTGATGCAAGTTGAAGTAACTGAGGACAAGGGTGGAAAGACACACTTATAAATACAACACATTAGTGTTTAGCTAGAAAAACTTAGAATGTCTTCTGTATGAATCATCCCTATTTAAAGCACAAAAACACATTCTGTACTTAAAACAAATAAGCATGCACATAACTGTTATTCAGTGTCATCTTTAATAAATTAAAATATGGTATATAAGCATTAAATATACAAGCTAATACATATGTTTTTAATACCACCCTAGAAATAGCAAATAAGCCAATTAGCTGAGGCAAGATCACAGGACATAATTTGGCACTACTACTATCCAATACAAGCTGGGGTTCTTGTACATTTCAAAGGCAGAATGCATAAGTGCCTATCAACTAGTCGAGTAGTCAATGGAAATTCCATCGACTACCCAACAAGTAAAATAATCACTAGTTAACATCCCTAATGTGTACCCCCAGTTTCATGTCACTGTAAAATTACTTACAAAATCAGAGAAAAATACAAAAAGTGTCTCAGCATAGTATTACTGAAAAATTACTTATTTTCATTTTTACCATATAATTCTAAATCAATTGGAATATATTGTACTTACATTCCAGTGTATAGTATACAGAACAGTATAAACAAGTCATTGTATAAAATTTTAGTTTATACTTACATTGTTGGTGCTTTTTATAGTATCTGTTGCAAAACCAGACAAATATTCAGATGACGTGATACACTACCAGAAGACCTCTGTGTACCCACAGAGGTACGCATATCCAGGTTGAAAACCACTGCATTAAAGGAGCTTACAAACAGAGATAACTGTTTTATGAAAAATGGGGGCAACAAGCTAAATACTGTTCCACTAAGGCAAACAAACAAAATAGAAAAATAAAATGAGAGAAAAATTGGGCTGGGTGGGAAGAAGGGGAGAGTGTAGAGTCTAGGAATGCAGAATACCGATTAATTCGTTTACTGGTTAAATGTTAGTTAACTTAGTGGTTAATTGACTAAAATGGGATCTGGGCCAAGGACAGGGGATGTGGCTCCACCCCAGCCTCTGGCTCCTGGCCAAGGACAGGACATTGCTAGGTTCAAGTTTTGCTCCTCTTTACTCCCATATAATTTGAAAAGTCAACAAGAGTCCCAAACTGTGTATCACTGCTAATTATTTTGTTCTTTAGTCTGTTTTATGTGCTTCAAAGAAAAGGTTTGTTATGTTGAAAAGTTTTTAAGTGTCAGGTAAAACTTTATGTACAACATTCTGCTCTTGTGAGAGGGCTTTGTAAGTTAACAGGTCTCTTTCTAAATTTGAAGTACAACATATCCCGTGATTATTACCATTACTATAAACTGAAATATGCTTGTTCACTTACACAAACAGAACTGTTTTAGTGTTCATTGCATAGCAACTATGGCAGAACAGAGGGGCTGTGTCTACACTGGCACCTTTTTCCGGAAATGCTTAAAACGGAACAGTTTTCCATTATAAGTATTTCCGGAAAAGCGCGTTTACATTGGCAGGATGCTTTTCTGGAAAAGCCCTTTTTCCGGAAAAGCGTCTGTGGCCAATGTAGACGCGCTTTTCCGGAAAAAAGCCCCGATCGTCATTTTCGCAATCGGGGCTTTTTTGCGGAAAAGACTGGTGTGCTGTCTACACTGGCCCTTTTCCGGAACAGTTTTCCGGAAAAAGGGCTTTTGCCCGAGTGGGAGCAGCATAGTTTTTTCCGGAAAAGAAGCTGATTTCTTACAGTAGATGGTCAGTGCTTTTCCGGAAATTCAAGGGGCCAGTGTAGACAGCTCGCAGCTTATTCCGGAAAAGAGGCTGCTTTTCCGGAATAAGTGGCCCAGTGTAGACACAGCCGAACAGTTTACTGAACATGTACACTCATTCATGTAGTCCCATAATCTTAATATAAAAAACTAGATTTACCCAGTATTGCTCTGGTCCTCAATTTTTGTTTTTTTGGAAAATAAAATGAAAATGTATATGTTTCATTTGAATAATTTCTGTTGGGTGGGGCTGGGGATGAGGGGGTCGGTATACAGGCTGCCTGGGGGGAGAGAGGACTACCCCAATCCTCTCTCACCACAGCAGCATGGGGACAAGTGAGAAGCACCTTTCCATGGCTGCTGCAGCTCCAGCGAGCACAGCCAGGAGAGTGGGGAATGTTCCTCAGATAGGGCAGGTCCAGGTTTGTCTACCCCTTGCACTCCCCAACCACAATGAGGAATGTAGCAAATAGTGTACTTTCCCCTCACTCCCTAATGAAGAGAAACAGCCAACAATGTTCCCATTTGAATCAGGAGGCAGGGGGAGGGGGAACTTCAGCCTCCTCCAGGAGCTCCCTAAAGGGAACCTAAGGAATGGGAGGCTCAGGGCTCTGGCAGTCCCAGATCGGGGGAGGGCATGCCCAGCCAGCCCTTTACACCTGCCTGGTGATTCTGTCTGCTTTTCAGAAAACCATATAGAAAAGAATCTCATTCAGGGCACATTCTATTTTCCTGGAACACCCAATCCTTACCTTGTTTTAAGTTATAAGACGAAACTGAATTCTGAATTTGGTGGTCCTAGCTCTTAACGTTTAGGAGTTCTTGAACAGACAGGCAGGCACACACACATATAGACAAACTCTCTCAAATATATAGTAGATTACTACAGATTTGTTTTAACCACTATGACCCTAGCCAAGCAGCAGAATCAGGCAAGTTTTGGATACTAGTGTAAAATGCAATTCTAAATTACTAAACATAATAATCTGCAGTGATTCTAAGGGGGACTGGTCAGGCCCAACACACCACACTAGGCAGTGCAGTGGGCCTGGCCCAGCCTGAGCAGCCCATGATCCTGGTGGGCCCAGCTGGCCTGGAGCAACCCCTTGCTTGTGCTGTGCCACAGGCCACTTCAGTCTGGCCAGGCTCACAGTGCCATGGGATCCTGGTTAAGCCGTTAACCTGTTAAACATTACATTTAATTGGGTAATTAATTAAACGGGAATTTACATCCCTAGCAGTAACTATAGATCAGAATATACTGGTGTTAAGAAGATTGTCTGTAGAGTTTATTTACTATTAAGGATTTTCCTTTGGGGAAAAAAAAGGAATTTTATTTTCATTAATTTGAGTGGCTGTTGGCAGAGTCTGAAAACAGACACAGTGCAGGCTGATCTACAAGCATATCCCCAACAGCTCTGATCTTGATTCACAATTTATATCAAACCCTGGTATTCCTAAACTTGGGCATTTCCTGGGGGAAATTTATTGTTGGAGGTGTGTTTTATAAGACTCTAGAGTCTAGATTTATTTTCCTAGAACACATTTAAACAAAAAACAAAAACAAAAAAACTTCAGGAAGATGACATATTTCTCAAAGTACAGAGTTTAAATCCAATCTTAATGGGTCACAGTATTACACCTGAGAGAAAAACAGGCTAGCAGCCTGTGATGAAAGACCCAATCTCAACACACCCCAAAAAAGATTAAGTTCTAGTCAAAAATGCAGATTCTGACTATGAGGAAGAAAGCAAATAAATAAGTAGGAGACAGAGGAAACAGAGAAGTTGTGAGCACAAAAAGCCTGAAAGGAAAGTTTTTATTCTTAAGAAAGCTTCAAGTGTTTCCCTTAGCTTATGTGAACAGTAAGGAGCCAAAATACATGAAAATATTAGAGTAGCCTATCACATATACAAAGACAGATGAGGAAATTAAAAAGCTTTTCTTTAATCCCTTTTCTGCCTATAATATACATGTGTATATAGAGAAAAAAGGCAAACAAAGAGTCTTAAAACAAGAGTCTTAAAAACTGGATTATTCTGCTTAACTTTCACACAATAATGAAAGAGGGTAAATTTAGCCTTTCAGGGAAAAAGTGGCATAGGTTGTCCCCTCAGACATCCAGAGCTCAAATCTATGAAATAATCAATAGAACAGACTGCATATATTATATAATTATAATATAGGGGCAGTCACTACTTTTGTTAAATTCAATATATTACAGAATATGTAGATGCTTTTTTAGCCACAGTACAAATAGTCCACAAATGTATGTGCATTCTAACCTTTTAGGTGACTTTTACAATTGTGTTAACATAGCCAATCCTTTAGAGGATTTGCTTATCTAAATAAGCTCTTTCTGATAGAACTGGATCTACTGTGATAAAACAATGTAGAAAAGCATATAGCCATTTTTATTTTGTTTGATACTGCAATAGGGCAGTGTGTAAAATTTGGTTAGGAAAAACGGATCTGTACATTAATGAAAACACACTTTTTATTTACATGTTGGAATGTGACTTAACTACACTTCCTGTAACAATCTTTAATAACACAAATATCATATATGAGAGTGTCATTAAGTTTAGAATCTCCTTTCCTTTAATTTTCTACACATATTTCAGCACTACAAAAATCAGAATATGGAAGTAAATTATTCTCCTATTTAATGAGGGTATGATCAAGAAAAAAAACAAAGCCTGGTTGCAAGGACTAAGGAGTAAAGAAATTACTTCCTATATCCTCAAGTAACCTGAATCTGGTTCATTGCTCAGCACAGCCCTAACTCTGCCTTAACTTGCACCTCAATGCTCCTCACCCCCAAACAGGTCTTGCTCGTCATTCAGGAAATAACTTGGGTACAGTAACATTCTAGCCACACATATTTTTATCCTTTGTACATCTCCTGCTTACCCCAAGAAACACCTTGCACTGATGCTTTTGCAGGAAGGTCCCAAAGCCATCTCAGCACCACAAAGGGGAGACCCATGAGTCTGGGATATTCCTACAGGGATTTGCAGAGCCTTTGTTGCCCTTCTGAGCTGTAGAGCACCCGAAAATTCCGTTGAATTGACCAGTACCGCTAAGGGTCAGCCTTTTCGGTCACGTCCATGTACAACTTACAGAGTCTGCAACTGATTAGTACAGTAGTATAAATGGCTCTAAGTTCTGTTTGTATCGGCACACCTCACAGTTAAAATTCTGACAATAAACAGGTCAGCTAATTTCTGCCCCTGCAAGGTCTACATTGGCACATAGCTATCTTCCAATTTCAGTTTGCCATGTTTTTTAAAATAAATGTAGACAGAACACACTATGTTTTACAACCTTTTTGTGTTACAATTGCCAATCCTCCTTTCTCTTCTTGCTAAGTGTGGTAGGATATTCTCAGAGACCACTTCTCCATGTACTGATCCATATCCTCAGTTCAGGGATACTCAGCTACAAGTCTTGATTTTCTATGGCTATCTCATGCACCAGGCTCTAGTGGGGAAACCTAATACCACTCATCTCCTGCAAAAGAGATGCAAGTCAATATAAATTGGGATTTAAATGCAGTAGTATTGGAGGGTCTGCAAAGTAAGCAAGTACTCAGTCACCACAGTGACAAAAATCAAGCTCAGATCCCACAGAAATAATTTAGTTTATACCTGTCCACTCTTCCAAAAGAGTCTGAAGACTTGTGACTCGCTATCCAAGTGACTAGAAATTGTTACCTCCATCATCGCTTTCATTTCAGGTGGGAATCAGGATGACAAGTATACTTATTCCAACTGCACTGACATGACCAATGTGGATAGCATCATTAGTATTCCAAAAAGTGGTATAAAGCACATGGAGGCACCACTAAATAGGATGTTGTACACTTGGGACACATGATATCTATGACTTTGGACAGGTACTGCTGAGGTAACGCCTCAATCAGTATAATGAAATATGTACATATGAACATCTGGGATGCAGCTGAGGTAATGAGAAGCTCTAGTGGGGAAACTACCACAACAGCACAATAAAGTGGATAGCTTGACACTTTCCATTAGTTCCAACAAGGGAGATACAGCTAAATACTTTAAAGATGTCCAAGCCAGTACCGAACTTACAATGATGCCTCTGGCACAAGGTCCACACTCAAACAGGGCCCCAACCGTGCTCACCCACTTGTACTGCACCCAAAGCAGCTGCTCCCTCTCCACCCCTCTGTTTATCGCTGCCATCATTCATTAGTCTCACCCTACTTTGCCAGGGCTTCTCTCCACATCCCCTGGCCCTGCACGCTGGCTCTTCCCCAGCCCCTGACGTTTCCCCTCACTCACTGCCTGCTCCTTTCATCTGTGGCTGGCTGAGGGGTCCTCTCTGGCCCCAATTCCAGCAGGCAGCCAGTGCAGAGCAGTGCAATTCAGCTGCTGCTGCGCAACAGTGACTGTTCAGGGCTTACCTCTCCCTGCTGCTCTGTGAAGTGGCAGGTTGGGAAAGTTGGAAGCTGCCTCCCCGCCTGCAGAAATGCCTCCTCCACTATGAGAACCAGTACCAGGCAAGTAGGACTGGGTGAGGCTCTGAGGTATGGGGCTGCTCTCTGCTCCCAAGTTTCCACTGTTCTGCCCCCTGGTAAGAGGGATACCTGCTCTGCACTAGGGATGTAAGCGACAAATCGACTAGTTGACTATCAGATTAGCAAAAGCTTATCGGATAGTCAACACACTAGTCGACTAGTTGTTTCCCCGGCTTGCTTCCTCTATCAGAAAGAGACAGCAAGGGGAGGGAAGAAGAGGAGTTGCTGGGGGGGATGTGGCTTAAAAGCCAGTTCCCCCCCATCTCCAGCACTGTGACCAGGGGCTCAGTGGTGGCGTTCCACCTGTGAAATGTGCAAGAGCCCGAGCAGAAGCCCATGGAGCCCAGCAGGGCTCTTGTGCATTTCAAAGACTGAAACGCCATAGGGAGCCCAGGGCCAGCTGACTCTGGGTTGCATGTGGGGCTTCCGCTTTGAAATATACAAGAGCCCCAGGCTCCATGCGGCATTTCAAAGCAGAAGCACTTCATGGAGCCCGGGGTCAGTGGGGGACTCCCCCTTGGACCTGGGCGCCACACAGTGTTTTAATCTTTGAAATGCACAAGAAGGTGTTGCGTGGCACTTCTGCCTTTGAAATGTAGCAACAGCCGGGCAGGCATGTGCTACTATTCAAAGCAGAAGCGCCCTTATCAACTAATCGACTGAAATTCCATCGACTATTCGATTAGTTGATTAAATCTAATTTTAACATCCCTACTCTGCTCTGGCTCATCAGGGCCTGGGAGTAGAGTGCGGGCAGTGGATCTGCGCGGGGGATAGTGGGATGTGAGGGGGTGGAGTGGTAGGCAATGGAGGGGTTTGTGGGTGGTGCTGTAGTTATGGTAGTGGGGTTGTAGAGAAGGGTGCAAGACAGTGGGGTGGGGAGATCTATATCTGTTGGGGTGCTGGACACTGGGAGGGTTTGTGTGCGGTACTGGGCAGCTGTGGTGGAACCAAGGGCAGGGGAGGCACTGGGTAAGGGTGGTGTTCAAGACACTGTGAATTTGTGGGGGGTGGGGATGCTGAGCACAACACATCCAGGGTATACTAGGTGGGGAGGCTGTGCGACCTGTAATGGACCCAACTCCAAAGGGAAGGGGTACACTGGCAGCACAGGGCTGCCAATTTCTAAACAGTGCCCTCAAACTGGGCAGAGTGGGGTCATCCCTGCCAGGTCATATTCAGTTGTCCCTGGTCAGCACCTCGTTCCAAAGATTGACTTCTTTGTGCCATATTTCATTGCCTCCACAGGGGCCCCCAAACATGTGTGGAGCTAGGCCCACAAAAGTACACCATCTGGATTTTTCTTGTCTCATATGCAGCAAGTCATTCACCAAAGGAATCAAATCTTGATACATTTGAAGACTTGCTCTTCAATGTCTGCTAAGACCACACCTACAGATGTAAAGCACTGACAGTTACAAAGCGCTGGTAGTCACTGCACTGCTCACAGACTAATGTGAAAATTATGTGACTATTGTGACTATAGTGAAAATACTATTGGCTTGTCTACTAGGGATGGAAGAGTAACTGGGTAACTGGTTACACTCTTCATAGTGCTGCAAGGAGCCATGGGCCCCAGCAACCCCGTGGAACCAGGATTCATGGCAGCTTAGGGCTACAGAAAGCATGTGGGGTGGGGAGAGCTGCAGCAGTCCTGGGAGCCCTGCAGAAGACCCTGAAATCCTGGAAGCCCCATGGCGCAGCAGTGGTTAATCATGTAACTAACAGAATTTCTATCCGTTACATGGTTAATATATTTTTTTAAATTTTTTAACATCCTTAGTGTCCATGCTTTCAGCCACCAATGCAGTAGTGTGACCAAACCTGCAGCACTTAGGAGCGGCTTGTGGAGCAGTGCACTCTGGGCAGCTATCCTGCAGAGCATCTTTGCCTCTTCTGCTGCAGCGAATTGCAAGATGGGTGGAAGGTGGGCACGGAGCATCCTGGATTCTGTCCCAATGTCCCATGATGCACTGCTTTACATGCCAGCAATCACTGTGCTTCCGTCTGCATACGGGACCATCTTTCAACAGCTTTTGGACTGCGCATTCTGCCTCCTTAGTCTGTCGGAATGGGTCCCCAGCTGGTGATGAAAATGCTGATAGATCTCACTAACATGTCACAAAAATATCTCGTGGCATTCATAGAGGTGCTAGCCACAGTGAAACACCGTTTTTGGCTTGGGAAATAAGCAGTGAGTGGTGGGATGACATTGCCATGCAAGCCTGGGATGATGACCAATGGCTGTAGAACTTTCAGATGAGGAAAGCCATCCTGCGGCATGAGGACATGTGATTGTGAGCTGCCTTGCTGGTGGAGAAGTGTGTAGTGATCTCACTGTGGAAGCTGGCTACTCTCGACAGCTTTTGTTTAGTTGCCTCTCAGTTTGGAGTGGGAAAATTGACCACTGGAATCATGCTGTTCGAAGTGTGGAGGGCCATTAATCGCATTCTTCTCCAAAAAAGACTGTGACTTTGGACAACAAGCATGAAATTGTGGATGGCTTTGCACAGATGGCTTCCCCAAGCTGCAGTGGGGTGATAGATGGCCCCAGATCATCTAGCCTCTGAGTACATTAATGCAAGGGGATTTCTCCATGGTCCTGCAGGGCGCTTTTGGATCACAGTAGACATTTCACGTACACTGGCCTATTCAGGAAGCTGCAAGCGGGAACTCTTCCCAGACTAGAAGATCATCATGGAAGAAGTGGAAATACCCTTTGTGATCCATATACAGGGAGCCTTGACAGCAGCAAGGAGCAATTCAATAACAGCTACGCAGGTGCAGAATGACTGTTGAGTGTGCTTTTAGCCATATGAAAGCCAATTGGTATTTTTTATATGGGAAGCTGGATCTGACCAATAAACATTCCTATGGTTATCACCATATACTGTACCCTCCATAATATTTGTGAAGGGAGGGGTGAAAGCCTCACTTAGGGCTGAACTGCTGAGGCTCAGTGCCTCGAAGCCAAATATGAACAGCCAGAGACCAGGGTTATTAGAGGAACACAGTGTGGGGCTGCCTCGAGGCAGCAATTTTAATTCTGAAAGTCAGTAAAACTTGTTGCTATGCCTGGGAGTGCTGTGGCTCCATTGCTAGGGGATTGCTTTGATTGGTCCTTGCACTGCACTTAGCACTACAGTGACCATAGTTTAGCTGGCATATACTCACTTGCTTTCATGTAATGGAATAAAGATTGCTTTGAAACGCATGAATTTCATTTGTAAAACACAGTAAATGTAGAACACACGTGATGCATGAAACATCTGCACTTGGTGGGAGATAAAGGGGGAGGGGGGAGAGGCAGGAGATGAGGCATGCCCTGAGAGTTTCACAGATTTGTATATGTCCATGTTTCATATGCAGCCCTATCATCTGATGTGCTATGCAAGGGGGACTGCAGTTCATTAGAGCTAGACTGCACACAGATGGGTGCTGAGTGTATTGAAAGCCTGTGGGAGTCTGAATGGGTGGAGGTTGGGTAGGCAGGTGTGGAATGTGGTGGATGCTGCTCAGGGACAGGGTAGTGGTGACGTACGCGTGTGTGTGAGAGAGAGAGAGAATGAATTTTGGGACACCAGCTGCAGGGGGCAGGCGGTCACTCAGCTGCTCCATCTGCAGTGATAGCAGCGCCTGCACCATGTCTGCCTACAGTTCCATAATGTTTAGCAGCCACTATGTGTTCTCCTTCCAATCTCTCCTCTCACTGTCCCTCCACTCCTCCTCACTCATGGTTTGAGTCCCCCCCTGGCCCCATGTCACCTGAAGCGCTTTTGCCTTTGAAGTGTGTAGCAACAGCCTTGGAGCTGTTGCTACGCTTTAAAGGCAGAAGCGCCCTTATTGACTAATCCAATAGATGATGCAAATTGCACTGACTATTCGATTAGCCAATTAATCGAAATTTTACATCCCTAGTGTAGACTTGGCCCAAATCAACTGTGTATCAACCGCCCTCTAGTCAACAGATACCTTCAGAATTCCTTGACAATCATTTAAAAAAAATGATGAAGTACCAAGACCACAATTCTTTCCTAGTATTGTTATATTTGTCTGTTGGGGCACTGTGTTACTTTACCAGGCACTTACTAAAGCTGCTTTCTCTCTAAATTCCTGCAAGATAAAAATAGGGGGAGGGAAACAAGCTGACTGTGCAGCAGCACTGTTTGGAAAAGCCTTTTAAAAATTATTAAAAAGAAGTTATTGAAAGGAAAGAGAACATTTGTGATTCAGAGTGTCTCTGTTGCCAAAAAAGGAAAGTTTTTTCCCTCCAATGGACAATTCATTAGAAAAAGGACACTAAGCAGACAGATTGTATTCAGGTTAAGTATGAGATAAAAGACTCAAATCCCTTGAGTAATATTGAAGCAGCCTTCATGACACAATTAGACATAACAATTGCATGGAGAACTCCTTTACTGACAGCTGTGTTAGAAAAGAGCAACAAGGAGTGCTGAAGTCACTAGGAGGGATGAGCACAGAGAACTAACTAGGTCACAGGAAATAAGTCAGGTAGACTATGGACCCCATTTGTTTGCTGCAATACACATTTTTAGAGAAGAGAGCTATTTTCATCTTTCTATATTTAACTTGCCTTCACCCTGGCTCCCCTCATTCAAAGCCACTCCTCCTCCCTCCCCCTCCAAATCCTTGTCTAACGTTACAACCTACACCTAACTTGTTTCAGTCTGTAACTGATCTTGCGGCATGCTCAGGGATAAGAGTCTTCTTAGAACAGACTTCACAAAAAAAAAATCTCACTAGCCTCTCAGGTTATGTCAATACTACAATTACACATCTCCAGCTGGCCTGTATCACTTAGCCTGAGTTCTGCGAACCCAAGGTAAGAAACTGTTTAATTGTGGTGTAGACATTTGGGCTTATCTTGGAGCCTAGGTTCTATGAACCTGCACAAATTGGAGGATCCAGAGCCCTAGCTCCAGCCTGAATGTCTACACTCCAATTAAACTCATAGCCCGAGTTCAAGTCAGCTGAAACAAACCAGCTGTAGGCGTTTAAATGCACTGTAGACATGCCTTCAGACTACATTCACTTTCAATAAATTGTATTTAAATATTTGTAGTTTACTCCATCCTGGGAAAACGGCAGGCCAAAGGACACTGTAGGACACATTCTTAGCTCATCAGGAATTGAGAAACTTATGAAAAAAAAATATCATGAACTGTGTCTCACACGGCATAATATAAATTATTTTATAAGCTCCTGTGACCCAGTGATTAAATGTAATTGGCATTTAAGGTCTTTCAGTATTCAGGAGGCCTAAAGCTACATAGGATCAAAATTTCTACTGCTTAAACCAATGGGGGTTTTAAAGATTCTATTTTACCATTTTTTCCTTATCGTAGGTTGATCTATATGTGCAAAATAGTGGGTGTTAGTTTAGTAGGTGCCATTTTTAAATACAGTGCGTTTACAGCATAAATTGAGTAGTTTTATATAATATAAATTAACTCTTACATGGCAACGTGATTTATGTATTATTGGGGGGAGGGGGAGAAATCAATTAAATTGGCTCTGCTTACCTAAATGGTAGCCATTGTCTCCTGCCTTGGTTAAATTCATTTTATTACATCTCAACAGCAGGTCTAAGCCAAGTACTAACATTACACTTGTACTCAATTCCCCAGTACTTTATCTTCCATCCTCTTTTTCATTGTCTGCCACCCTTTACGGATAATGAGGTTTTGATCTCAGTAAAACCTCATTTGAGTTTCTTTTTGTATGTACCAATGTCCCCGCTCCTAAATCCTCACTCAAATTAATCTACAATTGATTTTGTTTTTATCTACATATATGATTTAATTTTAAAATGGTCAGGAGACAAAATTAAGGATATTAACTGCACGCAGTCTCTTTTTTATAAAGGATTCTATTATGCTACACACAGATTACATTTCTGCAGTATTCACAAGACAACATAATAGTATCTTAGGGAAAATATTTGTAAATACAGGTATTAGTCAGGTAAATTAAAAGGACTGCAAGATTCACTGAGGCTTCTCTAATTTTCTCTGCTATTCTTTTCCTACAACAATATTCCTCAATGACTCACATTAGACATCCTTTCACAAGCCACAAGATGACCAGTGGGACTATTCCTCCTCATTCTTAAGCAGTGATTGAACATTTAACTTAAAAAAAGCTTGCTTAAAATCAGAGTTCTGGCCCTTTCAACAACATCAGCAAGTCCAACACACAGAACAATCATATATGTAATTAGGTAACCTTTATACCTTTGGCATCTTTTGAGAATTTATTACATACAATGAAAGATACCAACATCCTCTATTCGGTACTTGAGCTAGAGCAATTACATCATTAAACAACAGTGGACATTTATTTATAAAAATGTTATTTTCCCCTTAGATAAGCAAATCATGACAAAAGACTAACAATACTGTGATGCACTCTACTAGTAGCACAAATGAAAGTACTGTAATACTTTCCTTGTGTTGTTAAAGGAACTTGATCTACATAACAAAAACAGGACACAAAAGAATCATACATTCAACTAACTTGTATTTTCACTCCAAATTAAAGAAGAAAAATAAATCAGAGCAGTTAGATATGGCTATAGTAACTATTCCATAGTTATTAGTAGACATAATATTATATCAGATGTCCACTTTAAAAAGCCACAAAAAGTAATCATCTCTCCTGCCCCTCACAATTCAGAGGACATTTTGTAGAATGTAATTCTGATCTTCACCTTTTCTTTTAAATAAACAGGTAAATTAGGTTTCCCTGGATCAAATTTCAAAGATTCATATGGCAAATTAATTTTTAAAAACCCTGTCACCTTAATTACTCTGAATGGATGCATCATTGGGTCCATTTATAAAGTGAAAGGGAAAAATCTCTCTTCGGTAAAGCATATATTTAATGTGTTTTTAAAACATTTGAAACTTTTATTTTCAAAATTTAATTCTTAAGCTGATAACGTAAGAAAAAATGTCAGTAAGCTTACTTTTTCATGTTGTCAAATTTAGTACCAATGGAGGCTCTGAAAGAGTCTATAATCATTTAGAAACAAGTTTGTGCTATAATAGGAAGAATTTATTTGTTCCAGTCTCTCTCCTCAGCTCCATCTCATTATCTTTAAAACCGTATCACATTAAAGCAGCACCATGGTGCTTGACAGGCCTTTCTTTCTTTTGTTGCATCCTGCCTGCTCCTACCCTTTTTTTGTACAGATCAATAATATAATCAAAATTGTTTTTCTAGTATGAGTTCATGAAAAAGAACACAAATGTTTAATAAGTCTCAGAGGACTAGCCATGTTAGTCTGTAACTTTAAAAACAACAAGTTGTACTGTGGCACCTTACAGACTAACAGAGTGTGTGTGTGTGTGTGTGTGTGTGTACACACTTAATGTAAATCATGTGAATTTACTATTTTCAAGCTGACAGTTAATCACAAGGTGTAAAAATTCTATCTCCATTTGGAAGGAGTACCCACCATCACAAACATCTAGTCAAAACTAGAAAAAAAATTAAACATTTAAAATTATATCATTCAATTACACACCTTCTCTGTGTAGCTCTTTGTTTCCACTGAAAACCATACTGGAATCCTTGTGTAAAAGAAGTTGCCTCCTAGCTGCAAATGGGCTACACTGTCAGTATCTGAGGGATCCAGATGTCTGCAGTGGTTAAAACAAAATGTTCAGCTTTGGGTGCATATTCAGCCTCTCTGTGCAAGACATTTTTTTCCACAAAGAAGGCAGAGTAAGAGTGCACATAGCAACAGCACTCTCAGCTGATTGGATGGAAGGCGTGCTTAAACCCTTTACTGCTTGTAAGGTCTACTACAGTTTCCTGTCTGCTTGGCAGCAGTATCATGTTTTCTTTTCTCCTCTTGTGAACTCAGCTGTGTTTGGGCAAATGAAGAGGAAAGAACAGAAAAGAAAAAAAAAACCCAGTACAAAGTATTAGGAGCTACTAAAAATAGCACTAAAGTGCTAGTAAAAATAAAAATATACAAACTGATCTATTTTAATTATTTTCTCTCTGTCCCTCTCACCACACACACACACACACACACACGCGCTTAATGCTGTATGAAGTGTCAGGGAATTAATGTGTTACTCTTTATGAAGATTGAACAGTACAAGAATTACATTTACAGAGAGGAACACTTCATGCAAAGGAAATCATTCACAGTTAAAAATAACCCTTCCAAATAAGAATATCAATTGACAATAAGGCCACATTCAGTATCATAGTAAACTAAATACTAGATAGTCAAATTTACAAAACCCAGGTAATGGGAGAAAATATGTAAACACTCTACTGAGAAAACCCCTGTTGTTTATCCATATTAAACATTTTACCACATGTATCAATTAGCTATATATTCAGAGTGTGTGGGAACAGTTACCCAATTTCCACATATCAACAAATTAGTGATGATGGAGGCCAGGAGCAATCCCAGAGCACTGGAAAATGGCTAATATAGCACCTATCAATAAGAAGAGGAATAAGAACAATGCAGGGAATTATGTACCAGTCAATTTAACATCCGTTCCCAGAAAGAAAATTGAACACAATCTAACAATTTGTGAGCACAAGATAATAAAGTGAAAAGTAATAATCAAGATGGATTTTTCAAGCACAAGTCAACCCAATATTCTTCTTTAATAGGGAGACAAGACTTACGGATTGGGGGAGAAGCAGAAGTTATGATACATTTCAACATTACAATATTTTCAAGTAGGCAAAAAGTTGTTATAAACAGGACAGTGATACATTATTATCTTTATCCTCAAAGGATCAAACAAAGAATAATGGGCTTGAATTGCAGCAAGGGCAATTTAGTTTAGACATCAGGAAAAACTTCATAACTGTAAAGACAGTTAAGCACAAAATTACCTAGGACAGTTGTAGACTTTCTGTCATTGGAGATTTTTAAGAACAGGTTAGACAGACAGACACCTGTGAAAGACGGTCTAGACGAGCAATTGGCAACCTAGGCTAGTGAGCGGACCACAAGAGTGGCTTTCCATCTGAATGGGCTGAAAAACTTTTGTAACCAAGACAGTCTCCAGAGATAGGCTAATTTTACTAACTGCACTTGCATACTTAGAATTTGCAGGGAGTGCCTATTGAACCATAGAAGCACTTTGATTGGATGCAGAGGGAGCCCCCCGCCTCCATCCCCCCCATATTTCACAGCCTGGGCTCCAGCTCACACCCAAACATCTACATTGCTGTTTTTTGCCCAGAATCCCAGGTTCAAACAACCCAATTCAACAGACCCAGAATCTGAATTTTCTCTGCAGTATAGACATCCCCCCAAAAAATCTACATCTCAGGCAATGCTAATTTACTTCCTAAATTGTATTTTCAAGTTTTGTCCAATCCAGTTTTAAAATGAGTCAAGTAAAAAACAATTACAATCCAATAATTCTCATCTTTGGCACACACAGAGTGAGGAACATATTCATCCCATTATTCATTCTCATACTTCTTTGCACTACTCCAATTCTTCTTTGAAGAATGTAAATTCCAAGAATTGTTGTCTTAGTAGCTATCTGGACATGTCATGCACATTTTGATTTTAATCTGTCTATTCAGCTTTTTAATTATTTATTGATCTTCTATTAATCTAATTTGTCAAGATATTTCTTAGGGTGCAGAGCTCAATAATGTATGTGGTAGTCTAGATGAAATCTCAGTAGCACCTTTTATAGATTACAGGCAGTCCCCGGGTTACGTACAAGATAGGGACTGTAGGTATGTTCTTAAGTTGAATCTGTATGTAAGTCGGAACTGGCGTCCAGATTCAGTTGCTGCTGAAACTGATCAGTTTCAACAGCAGCTGAATCTGGATGCCAGTTCTGACTTACATACAGATTCAACTTAAGAACCCCAGGCATCCCCAAGTCAGCTGCTGCTGAAACTGATCAGCGGCTGATTCCAGGAAGCCTGGGGCAGGGGCTTCCTGTAGTCAGCGCTGGTCAGTTTCAGCAGCGGCTGACTTGGGGACGCCTGGGGCAGAGCAGCTGGGGTGCTGCTGGGTTGGTCCAGTAGTGCCGCAGCTCCTCGGCGCTACTGGACCAACCCAGCAGCACCCCAGCTGCTCTGCCCCAGGAGTCCTGATTCAGCCGCTGCTGAAACTGATCAGCAGCGGCTGAATCAGGACTCCTGGGGCAGAGCAGCTGGGGTGCTGCCGGGTTGGTCCAGTAGCGCCAAGGAGCAGTGCTGCAGGACCAACCGGCTAGCTGCGCGCCCCCCCCCCCCCCAGCAGACCAGGGACACGGGGAGCAAAGCCGTGGTGGCGGCGGGGTGCCGCGCCTCTGAGGCTTTGCTCTAGCAAAGCCTCAGAGGCGCGGGACCCCTCCGTCTCCCGGCTTTGCTCCAGGTGTCCCTAGTGTGCTGGAGACGGTCCGCAGCAGACCAGAGGCACCGGGAGCAAAGCGGCAGCAGCGGCAGAGTCCCGCGCCTCTGAGGCTTTGCCAGAGCAAAGCCTCAGAGGCTCGGGACCCCTCCACCTCCCCGGCTTTGCTCCCGGTGTCCCTGGTCTGCTGGAGATGGTCCCCAGCAGACCAGAGGCACCGGGAGTAAAGTGGCAGCGGGACCCTCCACCTCCCCGGCTTTGCTCCGGGTGTCCCTGGTCTGCTGGAGACGGTCCCCAGCAGACCAGGGGCACCCGGAGCAGCTTTTCTCACCCCGGAGGTCGAGGTGGCGGGACCGCTGCACTCTGGGCAGTCCCGCTGCCTGCGAGCTCCGGGGCGAGAAAGCCCCGTTCGTAAGTGCGGATCCGACATAAGTCGGATCCGCGTAACTCGGGGACTGCCTATACTAAATTTTACCCTGTTACAAACCAATTGTGAAGAACTAAAATTAGCTTACATGATATTGATATGACTTAGTGGTCAAGGTAGGCCAGGCCTCATTGTGTGCATCACATCTTCAACTGTACATCAAGCAAAATAATTTAACAATACCTTCTAAGGCATCGAAACTATTTCATCTCACAACAAAGATAGTGTAGTAAAGCAGCCTCCCTCTGACCCAGAAAGGGAAGAACTCCCCAGGACACCTTGGTGAGCCAGGCCAGAGCAATCAAGCCACAACCCCAGAAAGCAGAAGGGCAGGGCTAGAAATATAAAGGCTGGAGTTAAGAGCTCAGTTGGGCCCAAGACGCTGAGGGAATCAGATGCCTTTCCCAAGCTCCTGAGGTGAGAGACTAGCATACACTTTCAGGAAAAGTAAGACTGACCAGGACCACTGATGATCCCAGAGTCAATGGAAATCCTGCTGGAATCTTTATTCCCTCAAGACCCAGATGAGCTGGTATCAAGCCAGTTATGCCCACAGGAGGAATTGGGAAGTGGCCCAGGGATAGCCAACCCTGAACTGGCTGAGGAGATGGAAGTAAACTAAGTCAGCATGCTGTGGACAGGATCCCCGCTGAGCCAGTGGCAGCCAGGCCTGCCACTAATAGGGCCCTGAGCTGGGACACAGTGGAGCAAGTGAGCCTGCATTCCCACCCACCACTCTAATCTGCGGGTGGCAGTTTCTTCCCCATTTTTGGGCAAACCACCTGGGTTTGTTGGTCCTCTGCCAGAGCTAGGAGTCCTGAAAATTACTAAGCCTGAGCATCTTGAACTGTTTGCAGGCCCATCCTGAGCAAGGGCCTGGTCATATTAACTGTTGTTTGGCCTAACAGATGCCTGAGTGCCCTGCACTGTTTGCTGCCCTGCCCTGAACAAAGGCCTGGGTACACATCCTGACCCGAATGAGGCTCAGGCATCTTAAGTGTTACTCAGCCTGAGCATGAACTTGTGTCACCCTGCCCTGACCTAGCATGAGCACAGGCCCGAGTGCTTGAAATGGTTGTTGCCTCGCCCTGAAGCAGGGCCTAGGCTGGACTACTAACCTGTTCTGCTTGTTTATAGTGAGGCAAGTTGGCCTCACTCTGACCATGGGCGAGGTTAAGACTCCAACCTGATCCAGTACACATAGCTACTGACACGTCTCAGTACCTGAAGAATGTACTCAACAAAGGTAGCACAATGACAGTCAATTAATTTAACCATTCAGCAGAAGCATTTTCCAAAAAAAGAAAGACATTAAAAAAACCTGAACATTATGGAATAATTGACAAATACCAACACAAGGCTATTAAAATGAAACAAACATTTAACCTCAAAGCATTAGATTAAACTGCATTCAGTTTCCTCTTCCCCATTCCTTTTCTTTCATCAAGCTTCTTGCCCTCTACTTTTAAGTACACAACTATCTCCCTTACACTATAACAAACCTCCTGCTCTTCACTTACAAATGTCTTGACCACTATCAGCAACTCCTGTTGTTTCAACTTCATAACCAGTTAGGCATGGCCTAAAGTACAAAATCAGGTCAATGTAACTATGTCTGTCAGGGATCATGTGAAAAATCCACACCCCTGAGCAGTGTAGTTAAGCTGATCTAAGTCCCTGTGTTGAAAGTGCTAGGTCAATGGAGGACTTTTGGCACTTACATAGCCACCGCCTCCCAGGGAAATGGATTACCTACACAAACAGAAGACTTCCTCCAATCAACATAGGTAGTGTTTAGTACTGAAGCATTACAAATAGCACTTGTGCTATAGTGCTTTAGACAAACCCTTACTCTATTTTTTAATTATTTTAATCAGGCTTTTACCTCTACACTTCAGTAAAACCTCTGTCTACAGAGGTCATGAATGATCACTTCTTAATCAGACATCGGCCCTCTTCTTGGCCTCTTTGAATTACTACACTGTACTTTTTTGGTGATAAAAAAATTATTAAATTATTTCCAGGTGAAATAAGTTCAGTGCTGTACAAGAAATACATATTATGTAACAGAATCTCATGAATAGAGTATGTGTGAGCTTCCAAACAAAGCTCATTTCATGGCACAGCGTGCATCTTCACCCATTATACTTTTTTGCAGAGTTAGAAGACAACAGTGGTTTTCAGATTAATAAAAAAATCCAAACACCATAAAATAAAAATAAAAAATTTAAATTTCCTGTGAAACTAGTCTCTTTAGTACTCTAACATCTCTGGGCCCATCTGCAGTTGTTATATCTGAACATTCCAAGTACTGCATGAGAATACTTATTACTGTAGTTATGGCAGCAACGGTTGTTGTTTGCTCCTCTTTTTATACTCCTCCTAACTTCCCAGATATATTTCAAAATGTTTAAAGAGATTTGGTTCAAATGTCATCATTAACTAGAAACCAATCCTGGAAAATTGAAGCCCAAAAGAAATGTAAGTACTGCAGTGAAGAGGCCAGGGAGAAACATTTCCCCCCCCCCCCCCCCAATGTAAAAACAAAATATAACCTAATCATGTTTGTATTGAAAAGTAACATCTGAATTTTGAAACCTGGTATGAATAACAAGATTTAAGTACTGTATTAGATTTGGGGTAGGAAGAGTGCAAATTAACAGTTAAAATAATTGGGGGTAGGGAGGAAGATTCACTCCTGAGCAGGCTCAGTAGGTATCTGCGATTAGCTGAATGGTAATTAATCTTATCATTAGGGATGTAAGCAAGTAGTGAAGTACTCAACCACTCAACAAGGCTAAGCTTATCAGGCAGTCAAGTCGAGTACTCCACTACTTGCTTCGCCTGCCCCCCCCCCCCCCCCGCCGCCTCTGTATGAGCAAGAAGAGATGGGGAAACAGGATCTAGTGCTGAGGGGAGCTTAAAAATCAGATCCCCCAGCACTGTTTCCATGGTGCAGCCTGCCCTTATGACTACTGCAGGCTCTTACTACATTTAAAATGCAGAAGCAGTCTTAGCTCTTGCTGGCTCCAGGAGCCACCTATGCTGAGGCCCTACATTTTAAATGTAGTAAGAGCCCAGCAGCTCTTACCACATTTAAAAGAAGTCCTGGCTTGCAATGGCTCCAGGAGCTACCCCCGCTGCAGCTCTGCAGAGCGGCTTCCCTTAGTCAATACAACTTGTATCATCTACACAATTAGCTGAATAACTGCTCCTTAACAGCCTTATTTATCATCCTCTGAGATCTCATTACACATTTTCTGTTCAGACTGATTCTGATAACCTAGGCCTAGTCCATACTTAGTGACTACTAGTGAGAAATTCCATTCTCTAGGGAAACAGTAAAATTCCTTAACACACACACACACACACACACACACACGATGTGAATGGCTATTCGACAATCCAATAAGCAAATGCTTATCAGATAATCAACATGCTAGTCAACTAGTCACTCCCCCACTTGCTGCCTCTATCAGAAAGGGGCAGCAAGCGGGGGTAAGAAGAAGAGATGCTTCAAAGCAGCAGTGCCGCGTGAAGCCCAGGCCCAGACCCCGGGCTTCATATGGCGCTGCCGCTTTGAAATGCTGCATGGAGCATGATGCTGGGCTCCTGGAAGCGTTTCAAAGTGCCAGCGCTGCATGGAGCCAGGAGTCAGCTAGGGACTCCAAGTCCCCGCAGTGCTTTCGCCTTTGAAGTGTAGCAACAGCCTTGTGGCTGTTGCTACACTTCAAAGTCGGAGACACCCTTTTGACTATTGCAAATTGCATCGACTATTGCAAATTGCATCAACTATTTGATTAGCCAATTAATCTAAATTTTACATCCCTAACACACGCAGCCTTGCCATTAGACAGCCTTAGCAGAAAGACAAAGCAGAGACTTGGGGTAGGGGAAGTGGTTCTCTTCAGTTGTGGCTGCATTTTGAAAATTCAGAAGACAATGACAAGCAACTGTAATGCTGCCCTGTTTACCCAGACTTATAAAAAGTGTTCAGACAAAACAACTAAAAAGTAGATATAGTGAAAACTAACCCCTCTTCTCTTGTCCAAACATTTCATATCTTCCCTGCTGAAGTAACTCAAATGTTTACCCTAACATCTCTTCTATCCACACACTAGATTAGTGGAGCTTTCAACCCAGGAGAGCTGACACGGCTGCTGGTCTAAGCTACAGCTGGGTTCTGCTTTCACTTGAGCTGGTAACCTGTCTGTCCACTTTGTGCCAAGAATGCAAACTAAACCTCTCAAGTGCTGATAGTACCTCAATGCTTTTCCACAATTTCCTTGTGTGTTTAGAAGGACAGACAAGTTTTTCTACAATTCACTGGAAAAAAACAGAGTCTCTCAGGATAGAGAGCTACAGAATATGCCCCCAGAAGTCTTAGCAGTGCACGCAAATGTAGTGTCAGTAAGGACCCAATAACTTGAGTTCGATTTTGAAATATGGCTGTTCACATATCAGCCAAGTCAATCACTCAGGTTAACTCTGCAGTGAAGATACATCTGGAGATGTGAAACTAAAAGCCTAAATGGGATCACTACGGTTCCAATCCTGCTGCTACTGAAGGTAACAAAATCCACTGACCCCAGTGGAACACATTTGTACTTAATGTCATTTGCAGCCCTAACTAATAAGGACATTACTTTTTACAATGCCAATATATTATTAAAACATAATGGTTAATACAATATTTTATGGAAGAGTTTAAATATTTAAAAGTTATACTAATGTCTAAAACATAAATGCCACTTGCCCCTCCAGTATTGACAAAAGCACTTCTATACTTCATTATTATGTTTTCCATTCTGTTGAGGCCTCCAATCCACAATTATCAGTTGTATTACGATATCCCCCCAAAAATCTCTATCTGAGTTTGGGACCCCATTGAATGAGGTTGTACAGCATCACTAAACATAGGTAGACACAGTCCTTGCTATGAAGGCCTTACAATCAATGTATCAAACAGACAAAGGGTAGGAAGGAAAAAAAAAAAAAAAGAGAGAGAGAGACGGGTGAAGGCAGGGCCATCTCTAGACAGGTGCAGGGCCAAGGACAACCACCCATCTGTGGCAGGTCCTGAACCACCTTTTCCCCCCAAGCACCTGTCCCAATTTTGTGCCTTCCTCCAAGCCCCTGCCTCATCCTTTCCCAAGCAACACCGGGAGCCAGAGAGGTGAAGCAGGATTGGTAGCACTGCTGTCAGGCCCAGTACTACACAGGCCTGGCTTCTCCCTGGGGTAGGGGCAGGGCAGAGAGGAGTGAGGTCCATGACACTGCTGCTGGCCCCTGTGTCACCTAGCCCCCATGGCTCTCTGAACCACCGGGCCCCCAAAAGCATGGGCAATTACTCCAAATCATCCTATGGATGGGTCAGCTCTTTGTGAAGGAACTGGCTCAAGGCCATACAGCAGGTCAGTAGAAAGCCAAGAACAGAATCCCATGTCTCTCAATTCACAGCATTATGCCCTATCTAGGCCAAGTTTCTATATCTTTCTGATCTTCTAATAAGAGACAGTAAATCTATGCTCAAGATCCTCACCTAGCAACACATTCCAACTTTTGCTAATTTCTGGGAAGAATAAGGAATTTTTTTACTTTGTTTTATGTTGACTCTAAATCTGAATATTTTTGCTATACTAAATGGTATTAAATTGAGTCAAATGATACTATTATAACTATAACTATAAACTATAACTACTTATTTCTTCCTTCTGCCCTAGTATAACCCTAAGGTTTTCCCATCCTTCCTCTTGGACATTCTCAATGAAACTTAAAAAAAATACACTCATAAATAGACAAATTGCCAACACATTAGTTAACATTGCTGTTAGGACTCTAGCTTTTGCAGGCCCTGATTTTAACAATGCAGCATCAACTTCAAACTAATGCAGTTTTTTACGGCTATAATCACAAGCATATTAGGTTTAAGGTGTCAGAACTCTGGAGAAATAAATCAGGAAACGGAATACTCATTAGTAGTGCAAAGTATTTCTTCTTCAACCATGAGAGATTTGTTTTGTGGCACTGAGAATTCTGAAAGATCACCTGCTATTAAAATACTCCAGAGCATATAACCAAAAACATCAGGCACCCCAGTATTGCAGTTAAATAGTTCAGATGGAAACAGTGTTATGGAAACAAACTATTTTCAATTTGATCTTTTCAGAACCATTGCAAATAAAGTTATACAGATTTATTTGGAATGTGACTGATCATGATCACAACACAAATGAAATCTTCCTCCAGTTTTGCTACCTTTAGTGCTTATTCCCAAACACTTTATTTACCTCCCTGACTGCATATGTAGTTATCCTCCCAGTATGACGCAACCTGTTCTTAGAAACTACTTCCCTATTCATCATTATTTCTGTTTCATCTTTTAGGTCTACATAATTTTAAAAGGCTCTTTGGCATAGTATTTGATGGTTTTTGTTCTATAATTGTTTAAATCTGCTAACATTAAGAGTTAGGCCAATATTTCTTTCTATGAAACCTAACACTACAAATTATTAAGGCACTCTCATTCATTCATTCTATCTATCTATCTATCTATCTATCTATCTATCTATCTATCTATCTATCGAGAGAGAGAGAAATTGTAAGTATCCGAATTTTTATTTGGTCCAAATAAGTAATATAATTAAATAAAAGTGGTTGGAGAATATTTGTGATGGTCATATCATTTCAATTATGATTTGTTTACAAGTAGCCTTTTAAAAGTCTTTTAGAGTTTAGTACCAGTAAATTAAGTATATAATCCAATTACGACTGTCCACCGTTTACTGTGTATAACTGCATATATATCAAAGCAAGAATGAAAAGACTATAGAGAATGGAGTGCTATGAATGGAGAATTTTCAGGAACTAGAAGTGAGATTTTGTACACATATAGTCCCTTATTGCTCCATCACCATTCATACAAATTGTGTGTAACTGTATATTTATGCATGAATTTGCCCGATTTGCTCAAGAAATTACAAGTGCAAAAGGGTTCAAGACCACTACGCTACATTTTTGAAGATATAAGTGAGTCTTCTATATAAGAACTGGAAAAGAAAACACTCTTAAACACAAGCAGCAAGTTATGTAAACAATGTAAAGCTAAGAAAGAACACATTCTCTCACACCTTAAAAGCTACTGGTATTTGTAGACATGGTTTTTCAAAATTTGAAAGATTTTAGCTAATAGTTACTGTATCAGGATAGAGAAAATAGTTACTAAAATTAATTAACAGTGAAAGTAAAGTACATTATTCTATTGATTATTAAACATGTGTTGATAATCAGAGAATAAGGCCATTTTTAGAACCTTTAGAACAGATGTATGGACATAATCCTTTATCAAAACTACCAGAGAATCCCCATTTGCCACTGCCAGCAGAGAAGTGCTGAAGAGGCAAATTCTTTTAACAGATGTACTGTAGCAAAAAAGTGACAATCAGGTGACACTATTCCTATTCCAGAGAATACTGCTGATTTTAGGAAATGGATTTTATTCCACAGTGCACTTTAAACTGAAGTCAAACACAAAAGTTGTAAGGCAAATCATCCTGATCTGGTAGTCATTCAGCTCTCCTAAATTAGGCCTCTAAAATCAAGGGCAATATAGAAATGCCTAAAGTTCCATACATATTGAACCCTAAGGATCTGACCAGGAAAGAATTCCTACTTGTTAACTTTAGTGATTGGATCATGGCATAAGGGCCAAAACCACTAACCAGTGTACATCCCAGTCCACTCAACAGAGTTTCTGTAAGATAAGGTGTACGCTAGAAACTGTTGGTAGAGTTGTATCACTGAGGGGTGACATTTTTTATATTGGCAAAAGACCTCTAGTGTAGACAAAATTATACCAGCAAAAACATAGATTTGCCAACCTGACTTATAAACTAGACTAGCAAAAGCACTCTCATATTGCAAAAGCTTCATCTGCATTAGGTGTGCCTGTAGATATACCTAGTGTAGACTAGGCCTAACAGTCGGGAGAAAACAATTTGATGTGGAGACTTACTGCCTTTGCACCAGTCATTGCACTTCCTCCAACATGGGGAGAAAGGAGGATAGTCAGCATGGGCGTCCAGTATGCTAGGCGGGGAAAGGCCTTCCTAAACCGCCAGGCATGGCCCCACCCACACTCCACCCCCAGAATGCCTGCTGTAGGTGTTCTGGGTGCGGAGTGTTGCAGCCCCCAGCACCTGCCCTCCCAGGTGCTTCAGGGGCTGGGGAGGCTCAGGCTGCACGGCCTCCGCCCTCCCCGGTGCTCCAGAGTCCAAGGGAGGCACACATGTGCTCGCCCCCTCTCCTCTCTTCCCTTCTCTGGAGCGGGGCGGTGCACTTGGCGCATCTTGGGGGAGGGGGGAAACAGGGTCTCAGCAAAGGGGGCAGATCTGTAGGTGGTGCTGGGGGCCTCTCTCCCACAGGCCTAGCTACACCAACCGCCCTGATAGAACTGCAACTACATGGATACTGGCTATCAGCTCCACCATCCCCACGCACTCTCCTAAGATAGCATGAGCTTAACTCCACACCACTAGACATATAAAATGAAGCCTTACCAGGATCAGTTTTCTCCATAGTTCTAGTGAAGAGAGAAATTTTTAATATTTTCCACCTCAGAGATGAAGCAATTGCCTTCAGCAGTTTGTCTTTCAGTACTATTAAAATTATTCCATTTTAGGCAACAGATATTTTTATTTCTATTACAACTGTAAGTTTTCACAATAGGAAACACTTTTCTTTAGTTCATTTATAAATAATCAGTATGTTCTTATTACAAGTCTAATTATTAATACAAAGAAAATGATCTTTGTGCCGGCAACAATCTCATACTTAAAATTTTACTTAAACCAAAATTTGTATAGCAATGTGTACAGCAGTGGTGGGCAACCTGCGGAAAGTGGCACAGGCCACAGGGACGTGCTGGCCTCTGCTTCCCGCAGCTTCCATTGTCTGGGAACAGTGAACCACAGCCTCTAGGAGTTGCAGGGGGAGGGGATACATGCCTTTGGACACTCAACGTAAACAAACTGTCTCATGGCCTGCCAGTGGCTTACCCTGATAGGCCACAGGTTGTGCACCACTGGTGCACAGTTTTGTTTTGGCAGCAAGGGGGTGGATATTATAGAGAAAATACAAAGAAACCAGAACCCAACTCCTCAACAATAAGAAAAAAGCCTTGATTTCTACACCAAATACACACCTATACATTGCATACCACACAAGAACAAATCCCCCCTCCTCTCCCCAATAGACTAAGGCTAGAATGGAATTTCAGTGTAATATTTGATCACCCATCTGTATTTTTTGTTTATCCAAACCATTTTTTCCCAATTTTACTCTTCAAAAATAAAGTTCAGAAAACACACACATGCCTCCTTCTCTCTTAACCCTAGCTTCCCTGCATTTAACCACGATACTAGAGGCATAACTAATAATTTTCAGAACAATTTCTCTACTAAACAGGAAGCAGCACCACTTCATTCTCCCCTTCTCTGTTGCACCTATAGCCAGAAATATAATTGAAACATATTCTGAAGGATACTTTCCTCACTAAACAGGAAGTAACATCACCTTTACTTTACTTATGTTGTCTACATAACTTATATTAGTAATATTAAACTGCAAAATTTTAGCTGGTCAGATTCTAAAATGTAACATTAGATGGCATTTTTGTTGTGGGAGTAGATATTATAAATGTAATGGGCAGGGCTCTGTTTTCAGTTTTTATTTAATTTTTGCCATGAATTTATCAGTGTTTACAACCACCACAACGAAATCGGATAAAAATCAGTGCAAAAAAATGATTAATTTTTCTGGGTAAATATTTGGATTAATTTTGGTGGATGGAAAGACAGAAGAAAAAAGTATTAGTAGATTAATGCACTGAATTCTGTTTACTAATGTGGTTTGCTGCAGAACTAAAACAGAACTCAAAATACAATACCATTGCTGAGCTTAAGAAAACAACCAACCTCTGATCTCAAAATAAAACTTTGCATTAGAATAATCAGTTTACTGTTTTAGAATCTGAACTATTACCCTATAAATATTTACACTTAATAACTGGGCTACACCATTTGCAGCACAGTCAACATCTTTTGCTCCTGTTTTTGTTTAAAACTTTTAAATACTTCCTTGTGTTCTGAAACATATTCTGATACACCAAACTGCTAAGGAAATGAAACTGTGTGTCAAATCCTTAAACAATTATCTGCTTACAACTTCAAATATGTATATGGCGGGTGTGAGATTCAGATGCACATGCATTTCAGAGCTTGTACACATATCTGCATGCATCTTCTACAGCAGGGACGGGCACAATACAGCAGTTTGATTTCCCCATGCCCCAACCAGGGCGGGCCAGGGCCGGGGTGGAGATGACAAACTTTGTGTGCTCCCCTGCCAACAGGCCCAGATTGGCCTGGGAGAGCATATGAAGTCTCCTCCTCCCCGCCAGAGGTGCGTGACACATAGAGGGAGCCACCAACTGTTCAAAACAGCTGGCAGTTCTCTAAGTATTGTGTGACCATGGCAGGGTTGACAGACTATGCACGCGCTCCCCCGCACTCAGGTCCCACTCCCAGTTGAGATGATTGGTCTGGGTGCTGGGTAGTGCATGTGAAGTCTATCGACCCCCATGGATGTGCGGCCCTGTGCAGCACTTGGAGGGAACCAATGTGGCTGGGGCTGCTGCAGGAAGGAGCCTGCCTCAGGGACCCTGTTGGGCTGCTGGCCGAGAGCCGCTTAAGGTAAGTAACTCCTGGCCACAGCATGCCTCTTGCACCGCAGCCTCTCCCACTTCCTAAATCCCTGCCCCAGGTCACAAATCCCTCCTTCCCCCAAACCCTATCCTGCAACCCAGTCCCCTACCCCAAGCTCCCTTCTATACCCAACCTCCATCCCAGACCCCCCTTCCCCTCCATAGTGAAGTATGCCCCTTGACCACTTTCCAAAATCTTGGAGTAGCTCCCCATTAAAAAATATTGCCCTGATGTAGACCAATATGTAGCCTTACTTCCAAAAGGCAGTTTTGCAATATACACAGAAGTTAATGTATTATTGTAATATATGTAGCTCATGCAGTATATTGTATTTTCCTAATAAAATAAGTTATTTTTATATATCTGGATGATACAAAAGTAGGGTGAAAATCAGAAACAACTAAATAATACTTTTTGTAAAATCTACGAATTTCTCAATAAAAATAGTTTTATACTGCAAACAAAGGGCCTTATGAACGGAACACTAAAACGCAATTAATTACTTTTTTTCATTACTTAAAATCTGTTTGCTGTACTATTCATCACCTGTTAAAATACTTGCCAAAGAACCCTCTGTGGAGTTTTAAAAGCATAAATTACTTCTGAAACAAAAAGTTTTCCCCTTAACAATGGCCCCTTAAAAAATGCACAAATATCAATTGGCCTGGGGAAGAAGCACTCATGCAAACAGAATCCCAACTAGAATTGGTTGTGAATTTGTCAGCAATGCTTTTCTCTTCAGAAAATGTCAATTAATTAAAACCAAAATACATCTGTTTCAACAAAACTTATTTGGAAAGATTTCTCACATCCAGGATGGGCTATTTACTATTCTATTTTGCTTCTTCCCTCTGACCTCCTCCCACATTTCCCCCCCCCCCCCCAAAGGTCTCAGTTTTACTCTAATGTAAACATGAAAAATTCTAAAATCTCAATTTTTCAGAACACTAAATTCTTGTTTTGTGGCCAACCCTACCCTCAGGTTCCTTGTAAATCCCTGTCTTTGTCCCCTCTCCCTATTGCCCACTCAAAAAAAATGTACCTCCTCAATGTAACAAAGCTGGCCAAATTTCTATTAAGGCTAAAGAAATGGCTTTGTCCTCACTGATCACTGGAAACACAACGACATCTCTCAACTCAATTGCTAGGAAAAGCCCACTAAGCACCACCAATCTTGATTTCTCAGGAAAGAGAAAGGAGCATCATTTTCAGCCTGATCTTTCTCTGCTTGGATGAGAGGATAGAGGCTTGAATTAGTCCTAAGTAGAGTAAAGGATCTGGTCCAAGAGTGAATATAGCTAGACTATTTGGTAATAGTGACCATAATATAATTAAATTTAACATCCTTGTGGCAGGAATAACACCATAGCAACCCAGCACTGTAGCACTCAATTAAAGAAAAGGGAACACCACAAAATTAGGATGTTAAACAGAAATTAAAAGGTACAGTACCAAAAATAAAATGTCTGCAAGCTGAATGAAAACCTTTTAAAGACACTATAAAAGAGGCTCAACTTAAATGTATATCCCAAATTTAAAAACATAAAAAGAAAGCCAAAAACATGTCATCATGGCTAAACTAAGTAAAAAAAAAAAAAAAAAAAAAAATCAGTGAGTGGCAAAAAGACATTGTATAGATTAGAAAGTAGAAGTTAAATCCTAATGACGAAAATAGAAAGGAGCATAAATGCTAAAATTAAATATAAAAATATAATCAGGAAGGATATTCAAGATTTTGAAGAACAGCTAGCCAAAGACTCAAAAAGTTATAGCAAAAAAAAAAAAAAAAAAAAAAATTAAGTGTCTCAGATAGGGTTGCCAGGTGTCCAGTATTGACCCAGACAGTCTGGTATTTTTGCCTCCTGTCCGGTAAAAAAAATTCAGAAATACCTGGCAGCCCTAAGACACACTTGGCAACTGGGTCCAGCCCCCAGACCCAGATCTTTGCCCCTCTGCTTACCTGGGGTAGGGGAGGGGAGGCTTGATCAAGAAAACAAGCAGTACCTGTTGAGAGCTAAATAAGCCAGACACCATCACTGCAAAAGAACAGTGTATCTGTAAAAGCAAACTTCTGTACGTGTAGGCAGGATATTACACAGACTAAGTTTTGTCAACACTAGAATTTATTTTCCTCTTAAAATTGCATACTGTAGCTTCTGTGACTGGTAATGAAAGCTGAGATTTTTACTTAATTAGATGACTCCAGGAAAAACACCAAATACTGCAAGACTTGTGATAGAATTGTGAAATTTGCTAACAACATATCAAGTAATAATTCTAGTGCAGAGAAGGTACAGACAAAAGGCCATTATTGTTTTAACTACCATGCTATCTAGACCTAGTATAAAGCAGGGTTAGCTGACAGCTGCCAGCTGCTTAACTGTAGAGCTCTGTGCTGATATAAAAGTGGTATCTGCATCTGCAAAATGATCCGCAGATATCCACATCCATAGATGTGGATATCCATGTATATAAAGTGTATATCTGCAAATCTACAGGGTTCTAGATACAAAAATTGTATCCACATCTACAGCTGTATCTGCAAAACGAGCTGTAGATATCTGCGGATTTGCTGGGCTCTACATATCCACATTAATGCTCCTACTAGTGGAGCTCCACTGATATTTAAGTGAAAAAGTTTAGTGAAAACACAGCCAATGAAGGCTTACATTTAGAGATGATGAGACAAGATGTGGCCCGTGAGCTGGATCCAGTCCGCCAAGCCTGTGGATCTGGCCCATCTGAGACCCTCAGGCACAGAGAAGCCAGTCATTTCAGAGCAGCCCCATGCCACTTTAAGCAGCTGGCTGCTCCATGTGGTTCTCTGCTCCGGGCACCTGGAGGGTGGGAAGAGGGGAAGGGGAAGAGCCTTCGTGCACTGCCCCTTGCTCCCCAAAAATTCTCTAAGCTCCTATTGGCCAGAAACCCCAGATCACAACCCCTTCATTCACCCAAACTCCCTCTCATATCCTACACCCCAGTCCTCTACCATGAGCTCAGTTCTGCACCCAACCTTCATCCTAGATCCTGCAACACCCAAAGAAAGGTGCAGTTCTTGACCACTTACCAAAATCTTGGGAGTGGGCCCCCATCAAAAATTATTGCCCACCCCAGGCAACATCCTTCCTTGTACTTCCAAATCTACCAACTGTTTCCCTAGCTTCCAAAATTACTCCATGAACTGCCTTTTAGAACTCTATATTTATGTTTTCATAGTTACTTCCCTTGAAACGTCTCCTGTTTTAACCTTTACAATTTTCAAACTTCTCTCATTATAAAGTCATATACTTTAGATTTTCTCTTCCATATAGACCTCTATCCTAAGTTTCTTCAGCTTACATAAACCTTCCCCATAGCGCCACTGTCTTATGACAACCCCATTGCTGGTAAGAGTGTAACATCAGAATTATTTCCTCTTCTTTCCATCCCTGCCTGCCATCCCTCTCTACTGGTGACTTTGTACTGGTCTGCATTACACTACTATACCAGTACATCTATACACGCAAAGCCCCCAGATAAGCACAACACAAACCATCAGTTATTTTTTAGCCAGTATACCGCCTCCCTGAATGACATTAACTACACTGATGCAAGCAGTCTTCTGTTGACATAGCTACATCTGCTCTGGGGCATTTGCCAGCTTAGCTATGTTGTCTAGGGGTTGGTGGGTTTTTTCACGTCCCTAAGTGACATAGCTATCTATGCTGTCAAAACTTTGTCATATAGACTTGGTCTCTGTGAAAAGCTCATAATTAGGTACTGTAATAAAGGTATGTTACACAATCAACTTCCCCCCCCCCCCCCAACATTTGCATCTTTCAGTCCTTTTTGGTAAGCATTACCTTAATTTAAAAAAAAAAAAAAAACACATCTTTTCTCAGTTTGGTTTTTGAAGACATGTACTACACATCAACAGAAAAAAAATCTAAATCAAATGACCCTTCCCCCCATTCATCCAATTCAGAAATGCAGAAGTACAGTATTTTTCTATGTACAAGGTACAAAGGCTCAAACATACAGACTACTAATTACCATGAAAATACAGTTTTCAAAATTTCTCAAGATAAACTGCAGTTATCAACAATTATGCCAACTAGGTTTATTCCGTATCTTTTAAATTTTAGTCTTTATGATTTGCTACAGTATGCTCATTATGGGTCTTTGACCAACATGTTGAAACATGTACCACAATTTAGGCCTTAGCAAACTGACAGCACTGCTTGTCTTGTGTTCTTCACTATTAATTTGCAACAAATGGAAGCAGGTGATTGTACACTTGACTGCTCGCTGTACTGTGGTGCAGCTGCTATGCAGAAGGCAGTACATGTAAACATTTGCATGATTCATGCCTCCTGAGAGCATCTGTGGGCTGCATGTGGCATTTATGCAGCACTTCCATAATTCTCTTTGTATATGGTATTACTCAAGTACAAGACCCACAGCACACAGTTAAGCTAGAGACATTTGTTTACTAAAATGGCTATTCACATTCTTTGGTGTGAAAACAGCTGATTGTTTTAGAACCCCAAAATTACCTTCCTTTGCTGTTGAACTAAAAGCAGTTCAAACATATTACCAAACATTTTATAATGTCTGAAGCTTTAGAGATCATTAAATGTAATCTCAATATATTAAATACTAGTTTCTATGAAAAATTCTACTCAACAAATCAACTCAGCTCCATATCATATTGATTCACGGCATTAACTATTCCACAATCATTTTAAGATTCTAATACAACTGCATTTTCCTATCTAGTGTAAGTTACAAAAGCATAGACAAAGGTCAATTAGAGCTTTTTTGGATTGCTAGAGCAGAATAGTTTAACACTGCAAATATTGACTCTCTTTTATCTGATTATTATGAAATTTTGAGTTCACCTTGATGGTAGACAACTTTCAAACTTCAGCCATATGATCTGAAATCTAAAGAGGCACAGTACATATAGTTGGCTTTGCAGCAGTTAGCTTTCCAAAATATGCTCCTTTGCTTCTTAATAGTACCCACCAGTTTTACAACACAGACAACTGTGCGTAAATTCACAATTTAAAAACTAGTTAACATGTGCTGTGCATTTTTAATATATAATTGCAGAATATGATGTCTACAAACTGTGTGGAAATAAACAGGCATCTATGCAAGGCCCATATTAAGCAACTGTATCATAAAAAGTTCAATGTAAAATAGTTACTGCACATTCATAAACGATTGACACCTCAAAATCTAGACTATTTTAAAGCACTTCTCAAATACCAAAGATGTTATTCATATTACAGGAAAATAGATATAAGTATTTAAAAACTAAAAAGCAATTAGGTTAAACAAAAAATAGCAGCAGGTAAACTAGAAAACAGCTTTAAAATAAATTTATACAAGCCGCTATACAAGGTTTTTTGAAAATTCTTTAGCATGACAATATAATTTGCTCCCAACTTGCTTGTTGGCTAAGCAAGGCAAATGTTTACAGCATTATAACCTTGAAAACATGGTTTAAAAGAGAAACCATGACATATTTTTAACTCTAGGGGCATCAGTAGCTGTTGTACTGTAAAGGAGAGCTGAAGTGATAAAAACAGATACATTCTCAGTGCACCTTATTTTGCCTATGGATTAGTCATATAAACATATGACCAATACCAGCAATGACCATTAAACAGTAAGACTATTTCAACCTGCTGTTTAGCATTTACCTGACTTTTTTACTAAACAGAAAACCTTGTAACAAACCTAAATAAACATTCAACAGCTATAGCTGGTTTGTTTCTGGGCTGCACTTACCTGCATTTACATATCCCTGATTTAAACCAGGATTGCAAGATAGTGCTGGATTGTATCTGACTTCTTTTTTAAAAATGTTGCAATTGCATGATAATAGTCTGAATACAACATTATTTGATGTTTACCTGATACTGTCTCCCATTTACTACAGTGAGTTTCTACTTCCTTTCCCTGAGGTATATTGGTAAAATTAATCCGTTTAAACAACAGAAATTTTTAATAAAAGCACTAACAAATAATTCTGCCTAATCGATTTCAAACTACACCTTACTTTATGTGTATTGTACCCTTCCCCATATTTCTTGGGCTGAAAGCAGCAGCAGCTGTATTCTCTCCTCCTGCCCCCATCATAGTCAGTGATAATATAGGAAGACCTTTAAAAAACAGGCTGTTTCTAAAATTTAAAAAAACCCAAACTCTTAATAAATCATTTACCTCGTTCTGGCTTCATTTTCACTCTGTTTCTTCCCAGATCTCTGAAACAAGCTTATAAGGTTTTCTGTCCTTCTTCGGAAGACTCTGTGATGCTACGTCTGGCTAACTTTATTTATTTATTGAGTAAAACAATAAAATAAAATAACCCAGCACTCCACTCAGTAGGGCTTACAAGATCCTGCAGCTAGGCCTCCTCCTTGCATTCATTGCGGTGGTAGCAGCAGTCTGCTGGGGAAAAGCTAAACACAGCCAGTCTCTCTCTCTCTCTCTCTGGAACTTGCCAATGTGTCCTTCCTTGACACAGCGTCTGAGCAGGTCTATTTATAACCTGCCGGGGTAAAATCCCACACCACTGACATCTAAACTCACCCACCCCCCGCAGAAAGAGCCTCTGAGTCACAGTCGCCACAGACAATGTCAGCATAGGCTGCCTGGAGTCCACCCCTTTTTTACCTGCTCCACGGGGGGGGGGAACCTAGATCACCCGACAGCTCTCCCCCCTCCTCTATATGAATGCTCCTGGCTACCAGCAGCCCTTCCTCAAACCATCTCTCGCCAGAGTGGCTGACAGCAGCCCCCCAGCGCAGTCCGCGCCCCGCCTGGTCTCGCTGCCCCTCACTGCCAGCGCTGACCCGGATTTCAGACTTGTCTCCGGCACACGCGCACGCACACACACCCCTCCGCTCACGCGTGACCCCGCGCTGCCCGCCCGCCGAGCTCCTCTCCTCGCATACTGGGCTGGGAGGAAAGGGGGGACTGGTCCCAGACCTCACAGCGCCCCGCACGCCACCTGCCCGAGTCTAATAACTCTGACAGAGCTGGCGCCGTCCGCTCCGCCTGTCACCCAGACCCCTCTCCCCCCGCCAACCAACGGTCCCCCCCGCGACGGGCTAGCCCTGCACCGGCACCTGGCTAGCGCCGGGGGACCCGCTCGCCGCACTCATCTCCCCCCGCGCCCAGCAACAGCCGCGGCTCGCCGCCCCTCTGCCGGCAGGGTCCGAGCGGGCTGTCACAGGCTCATCGCCCTGGCTCGGGCCGGGGAAGTGTGGGGCGGCGCTGCCCCCCCCAGACACGCGACTGCCTCTGCCCTCCGCCTCACTTCTGCCTGCCCCGCGACACGGCCCCCTCCTCTCCCTCTCCCTGCCGTCGCAGAGGGCTGCTGCTTTCCATGGCGCTGCCGCCCTGCTGACTAACTCTCCTCCTCGCCGCCTGGCCCTTCTCTGCCTCCGGCCAATCCACCCCAGGCGTTGCCAAGCACCGGGGCAGGCGGGGGGGGAGAGGGCGGGGCTAAGCTCAGCGGCTTCAGCTAAGGCCAGCGGCTCCAGCTAAGGCCAGGAGGGGGCAGGGAGGAAAGCCCCCCTTCTCCGCGAGGACGAGCGCTAGGACCCCTCGAAACCCTCTCGGCTCCTTATGGGCTCTGTTTGCCTGTCAAAACACTGCCAGTGTCACGTGTCCCAACAACAGCCAATCCCCTCTCGTCACTTCCTCCTTGGCCCTCAGCCCTGCGAGGAACTCCGTTGTTATGGAAACAAAGCCCAAGAACAACTTCGGCCTGATAGCTGCCTAAGGGTGACTTTTCTCCCCTCCCCCAATTCCCATCACCGCAGGTGGGGAAGCGAGCTGCAGCTGGCTTGACTGACAGGCTGCCCAGTTTTAGTGTAAATATACTTAGCACAGGCCAGGACAACAACAAAATACCACGTGATCAGGCTTCCAGCAGACACCCCTAGCCACTATGAACATCAGTTATGCAGACAGGTACCCACTTCTGTAGGCTCCCACTTATGCAGAAGCTCTTTCCTCATTATCACCAGGAATCTGTCAAATACTACATCCCCTATAGCCAGTTACAGTTTATACAAAAAACAGGACTATGTAGCACTTTAATGACTAACAAGATGGTTTATTAGGTGATGAGCTTTCCTGGGCCAGACCCACTTCCTCAGATCTGAGGAAGTGGGTCTGGCCCAGGAAAGCTCATCACCTAATAAACCATCTTGTTAGTCATTAAAGTGCTACATAGTCCTGTTTTTTGATTCAGCTACACCAGACTAACACGGCTACATTTCTATCACAGTTTATACAGACAGTCCTTCCTCAGTCTGGGTAGGACTTACAGAGGAAACCAGCTCTCTTTCTTCCCTTCTCCCAGAACAGGATTTGTGCACACACTCTTCACTATGAGCCAGATTTATAGTATATACATTGCCAAAGCTAGCACTGGGCAACCAAAACTAGTGAGTCTTATTCATCTCAGTGGGCTGCATGATTCCAGTGGTGGGCAACCTGTTGCCTACACCCCACTGAAGTTCCACCTGTGGCCTGTGCACCCCTTGTCTGTCCCCCATCTCCACACACCCGTGGAATCTTCAACCCCCGCCCCCTTTGTGCACTGGGGAATTGGAGCCCTGCGCTTCCTACTCCTCCCAGCACTTTTTGAGTGCCATGAATCTGCTGATTTGTGTTCCATCCCTGCTCCTCCACTCTCTCCCAGAGCTTGAACAGCTGTGAATGCTCTTAGTGAGGAGCGGGGATGGAGGGAAAATCAGTAGATTCATGGTTCTCCAAAAGTCCTGGGAGGAATTGGAATTGGAAGTGCAAGTTCCAGGGCCACAGGGCATGAGAGGCACATGGGGATGGGGGCAGACAGGGAGTACATGGGCCTCAGGGGGAAACCCAGTGGGCTGCAGGTTAACCACCACTGGCCTAAGCTTTCATTAAAATATATATTATGTTTGAAGATTCTAAGTTTCATGATCGGTGATGTTTGCCTTAATTTGCAAGTAGCCTGAAACAATGTTTCTAAGAAATTTGAATTAACTCCATTCCCTTTACTTCCCCTCCAGTTGACACCATCCCTTGAGAGGACTTTGTGAGAGGGTGAAGGGGGAAATGGTCTACTGCTATCAGACTTCCTGTTATGACTGTGGTGCAGAGTTAACAGCTGGGACACTCAGGATACATCTACACTGCATTAAAAGACCGAAGGCTGGGTCACCTCACTCAGGATCATGTCTATAAAATTGCATTGTAGATGTTCAGCCTTGGGGACCAAGCTTCAGCCTGAAATTGAATATCTGCCCTACAACTGTATATCCCTGCAGCCTGAGACCAGTACAATTGATCCAAGACAGCCACAGCCCACAGGTATGCCACAGGTCTTTTATTTCAGAGTATTTAGGGGGTAGCCGAGTTAGTCTGTACAGGAGAAACTTAAAAAACAAATAGTCTGGTAGAACTTTAAAGACTAACAAAACATTTAGATGGTATCATGAGCTTTCGTGGGCAAAACCCACTTCTTCAGATGAATGGAGTTATTAAAGGACCAGTTCCAAAATAAATAGGAGATAGGAGAGGTGGTGAGAAAGAAAAAGGAGGGGGAAGTCAATTAGAGTGTTCATGCTACATGAAGCTGATAGAGAACGTGCAAATTGTTCTTAAATATTCTTTGTTTGTTAGGTCATTAGGATGTGGAAGGTAGTGTGCTAGCCCGGTAATGTCTTCTTTATTCATACCTTTGTGATGGGTCCCAAACTTGTAAATGAAGTTAAGTGCCAACCCATCTCTGTGTATTTTGCTTGTGGAACTGATGGTGACTTTGAGATCCATTAATGAGTGCCCGGGGAGGTTAAAATGTTCTCCAACAAGTTTCTGTGTGTTGCCTTTCTGGATATCTGATTTGTGTCCATTCATTCTTTCCCATAGAGACTGTCCAGTTTGGCCAATATGCCTGGCAGAGGGGCATTGGTCGCATTAGTGGATGTGCAGTTAAATGAACCTCTGATGTGGTGGCTGGTGTGGTTGGGTCCAGTGATGAAATCACTTGTGTAGATGTGTGGACAGAGCAGGCACTGGGGCTGATTGCAGGGATGGGTTCCTGTATGATTATGGTGGAGGTGTGCTGCATGGATACTGGAAAGAATTTGTTTGAGGTTAGGGGATTGTCTGTAGGCAAGGACTGGCCTGTCCCCCAAGTCCTGTGAGAGTGAGGGTTCATTTTCCAGGATAGGTTGTAGATTGTTGATAATGTGTTGAAGGGATTTAAGTTGTGGGCTGTACAGGTGATGACAAGTGGTGTTCCGTTGTTTTCTTTTCGGGGCCTGTCTTGAAGTAGTACATGTCTGCATACTCTTCTGGCTCTGTTGATCTGTTTTTTCACTTCTCTGGGTGGGTATTTCAGTTTTAAGAATGCTCTATATCAGGGGTGGGCAATAATTTTTTACTGGGGACCATTTCAGAAATTTTTGAAGTGATCTCGGGCCGCATCGGAAGGGGCGGGACCTCAAGCAGAAGGGGTGGGGCCAGCATACTTCCCCACCCACAGACCATGATTGGTCTAGGGGTGGAGGGGTGCATGAAGTCTTTTCCTCACCAGAGGTTCCCCCAGGTGACTTCGCACACTCCCTCTTCTGCCCCCAGGCCAATCAGGGCTTGGGGGCAGGGAGAAGAGGGGCACAAAGTTCCTGGCAGGGTGGAGGAAACTTCACATGCTCCCCCATCCCCAGACCCTGATTGGTCTGGGGGGAGGGGAGTGCGCAAAGTTTCCTCCCACCCTACCAGGAGTGCATAACACTTCTAAGTACTGCTCACTCCTGGCAGGCAGAGGAAACTTTGTGCACTTCCCCCTGATCCTAGGCCCTAATTGGCCTGGGGTCAGGGGTGTGGCAGGGCCTCTGTGGGCCGGATCAACCTGCTTGGTGGGCCGGATCTGGCCTGTGGAGGCCCTTTTGCCCACCCTTGGTTAAGAACTATATAGATATTCCTATCCCCTCTAGGATTCAATCTTGTGTGGACATCACATCCCTACCATGTATTTACACAGACTCATCCCTCTCAGTTTATGGCCAGAATTTGCACAGCAATTTTTCCCTCCCAAACACACAATGATCATTATCTGAGCAGCCACTTTTTTACCCCACCCCATCCCCAATACTATGTGACCAAAATGGATGCAGACAATCTCTCCTACTATGACCATAGAGTTAGAACCTATGTAGATGTCCCTTTCCATGCTATAGCTAAAGTATAGGCAGACACACTCTCCCTGCAATGACTAGGACCTTCGGATTTGTCACAGAAGTGAGTTCTACTTCTTCTATATACAGTATAAATTCTGAAGATTCAGTACTAGACTTTGAAACAGGCACCAAGTAAATGTGACGGATTCCAAGTCACCTTTGTCCCTAACAAGAGTCCTTCATTTTGCCACATACAACCTCTCTTTCCCACTTCTTCCTTATTGTATGGCAGCCCATCAATAGCAAGGTACTCAAAATTCCAGAGCAATTCAGTCTTGTGCTATTTGTCCTACATAAACTGTACCTACATGCCTCTCTCAAGTATCAAGGAAGGCACTTCTATATCCTGCAACACTACTACAGAGAACAAACTGCCTGACAAACATCCTTGCCTCATTTAATCATAAGCCCAGGAAACAGGTGAATGAAAGAGTATTACAAGAAAAGCATTGATATTTAGACTCATAAATAATTGGGGAAGCGTCACTCGTGTTGTGTGTGACTACCCGAGACATACTTGGTAATTACAGATCTCAAAGCTCTTTACCGGATGCAGAATAATTGCAAAGGTGTCAATTTTGCAATATAAAAGGATTGCAGATGTACAGATATGTGGAGTTCATCATGACTGCATAAAGCATGACTCAGCCACACTTCTTATCTTTCTACTTGTGGGAGCCAACTAGATACTGCAGGCCTTTCTGCTTAATACTGGCTTTGCAAACAAAATAAAATCTTTACTCTTGCGCAAATTCAAGCGGCCTTTGTAGACAGCTGGCAAGAGCACTGACTTTGTAATGTACAAAATCAGTGCTTCTTGCACAAATACTTTCCCGCTCCCGCTCAGGGATAAACCCTCTTGCACAAGAATACTTGCGCAAGAAGGCCAGTGTAGACAGGCACCTTAATTTTTTGCGCAAGAAAGCCCAATGGCTAAAATGGCCATTGGAGCTTTCTTGCGCACGTCTAGATTGGCATGGATGCTTGCCAATCTAGACGCTCTTTTGCGGAAATACTTTTAACGAAAAAACTTTTCCGTTAAAAGTATTTCCGCAAAATCATGCCAGTCTAGACGTAGCCTCTATTGTTTACAATCAACCATAATTTTTAAAATAGTGAATTCTTTTAATGATTGTTAAATCAGTACTAAAGTGGAATTAAAACTTTTAAAAGTCTTTCTACTAGAGATGAACTCAACCCGAAAAGTTCAGACCCAGAATTAAAGTTTCCCAAAGAGTATGGGTGTTCAAATCATGCAGTTTTTCCTAGAGATGTTACTTTTCAGAAAGACAAGCACGTAGCTCACAGGAATGTAAAACTCTATCTTCAAACATGTTTTATTTATGACAATAAGTTCTTAATTAATGGGCCAAATGCTGTGCATGCACAGCTCCCATTGTTTTCAGTTGTCATTGAATGTCTTTGAAGCCAATGGTAGCTGTGAGAATTTTGCATCTCATAGCATTTGAGACCTACTCCTGAGACATCCCTATGAATTTAAGGATAGTGGTTTGAGCACAGTAGGTTAAAAAAAAAAAAAAAGCACCAGAGAAAAGGGAGACATTTAGAGGCTCCACCCTCTACTCTTTAGTACTCATGTATTTTAGTAATCTTGGACCATAGGTTCACATGCCATAAATGTTGTTATATTTTGGCACAGTATAAAGTGCTATTCTCAGACATGATGTCCACACATGGACTAGATTTTTAACAGGGAGACTATTGTACCTAGTATTAACACAATACGTAGCATGTCCACCAAATCTCGCACTCTCACAGCTGAAAGAAACCTTTCTTGAATTTCAGTTTGCAAGGGCTAATCCTTATCTCTGCAGCCAGCACATGGTCTGCTGACATGTAGTAGTCCCAGAACTGAGGCTGCCACTGTGCAAGGCATCTTGGAGGTAGATGCATTCAGATTAAGAACTCTTGGGGGGCAAGAAGAAGGCACGCAGGTCTTGAAGGAATACTGTTTAATCCTCGCAGGCTGGAGAGGAACTAAGGGTATGTCTACACAACCCCGCTAGTTCGAACTAGCGGGGTAATGTATGCATACCGAACTTGCTAATGAAGCCCGGGATTTGAATTTCCCGGGCTTCATTAGCATAAAGCCAGCGCCGCCATTTTTAAAAGCCAGCTAGTGCGAACCCCGTGCCGCGTGGCTACACGCGGCACGGGCTATATAGTTCGAACTACGTAGCCATTCCGAACTATCTGTACTCCTCGTTCCACGATAGTTCAAGTACAGATAGTTCGGAATGGCTACGTAGTTCGAACTATCTAGCCCGTGCTGCGTGTAGCCGCGCGGCACGGGGTTCGCACTAGCCGGCTTTATGCTAATGCAGCCCGGGAAATTCAAATCCCGGGCTTCATTAGCAAGTTCAGTATGCATACATTACCCCGCTAGTTCGAACTAGCGGGGTAGTGTAGACATACCCTGACTGAGGCATCAGGGAAGGATAGGAAAAGAGGGCAAGAAGAATTGGAAAAATTGAGAAAAAAAGAGATGGAAATGTGGCAAAATGGAAGAGGCATGAGGGCAGAAGGGAAAAGAGAGTTTAAGGACACAGATAGAAGAGAACTGAGTTTGAGAATGAGAAGAAAATCTTGGAGGAAAGGAGAAGGGAAAACTAAAAAGATGAAAACAAGAAATACCAAAGAATTAAAAGTGAATGAGGAAAAGACAGGCATGCAAAAGAAAGAGCATCTACTCATCCAGCAACAGCCTCACTTTCTGCCACAGGCAGGAAGTGCTAGGAAGAGTGTTGAGGTAGAAAATTTATACAAATGTCATTATAATGAGACAGGAAGTGGAGAAAGCCCCAAAAAAGAAGAGCTGATGACCCTATACATTTTGAACAATAACATACTCTGATAGGTTTGAGGAGCTTATAGCTAGAAGGTATTTTACATTCCTTGATACCTATAAAGAACAAATATGTTTAATTTAATGGAAGCACTTTGTCTGCTATGACAGGATATGGACCAGGGCATAGCCATGGGAGGGCCTGAGTGGGCTGTGGCCCACTCACTTTATATCCAGGCCCACCCCTGCAGCCCTCCAGGACTTTCCTCATGCCCCAGTGCTTGTTCTACTCCACCAGCCTGACGTTCCAGCCAAGGAATGGGGTTGAGAGGTCAGGGCTTAGCCCACTCCACCAGGCGCTACATCTGGGAAGCGGGAGCAGGGTCAGGGGAGCTAGAGCTTAATTCCCACCCTCAGTCATTCCCCACCCACATGATGCCTGGGGGCTATGACACTGCTATGAACACCTGTCACAATAATAAAACAATTTAAAAAAGAAAATAAGCCCTGGTCTTTCCTCTGCTATGTGCTAGTTCTTATAGCACTGTTGTTGGCCTCATTCCCTAGCATTTTAGAGTTCACATTTTAGCCCTGTGATCTCTAGTATACATTTTTCTACTCCAGATATTTCAGAGGAGTATGCATTTACAATACAAGTATAATTCTGTATTTAAATATATTTATATATAATTCTGTATTTAAGTATAACATACATTTAAAATACAAGTATAATTCTGGACACCAATTATCATCCATCCCGTCTAAATTCAAAGCTTTGCAAGGCATATGTGTTGAGCCACATTGCTAGCAATCTTCTTCCATGCTAAACTGCTGTGAGGACTCAAGCTTGCTGAGGAGCACAATATTAATTGTGTGAATTTCAAAATTCTGAAATATTTTTTGTTCCAAATGGAAGTGTCAAGACTTCATAATTTTGTGCAAAGTAAAAAATGCTCACGGTTTCTAAAGAGCAGACTTTCAAAGGGAAGAGTGCAACATTTTAGGTTCAATGTGAATGAAACTTCATCATTTCAAAAGTCCCAGAAAGGCTATTTTGTAGTTCATTTCCGAGTGCGCTGGTGAGCAGGAAGAGAAAAGAAAATGTTCTTTGACAGGCACACTTAAGAAAAACAAAACCCCAAAATCAAAAATAATAAAATGAATCCCATTAAAGAGAAGAGCTGAGGCCAATGGGAGAGAGAAAGCGGTGATGGGGTAGGAAGAGCACCTGCATCTCCTTAATAACCCAGGAGCAGCAGATGGGGAGGGTTGCATTCTATGGTGCACTGGGACCATTTCTCTTTGGTAGCAAAGAAGCTGAAATCACTGCAAAGGTGTCGGAGTTGGTTGGGAGAAAGCAGAGGGACTCACATATTAGACGAGCCATGAGTTAGGGACTACTACTCTGCGGAGTCACCTCCATAGCATTCAGCAGTGCTGCAGTTTCCCCAGTTTCCTCTTCCTCTCTTCCCAGGTGCAGTTCCTATTAGCCTCTCCAGGTCCACTTAGAGTGCATGTATATTGCAGGGTTTAACTCAAAATAAGCTATGCAAATTGAGCTACAGCAATTGTGCATCTCCACACCACTTATTTCAAAATAGAGCACTCTTCCTCTAACTTCCCTTCTTCCTCGTACAATGAGGGTTACAGGAGTCAGAGTAAAAAGTCCTTCAGCTTGACAATATTTTGACACTATTTCGAAATAACTGCCTGCTGTGTAGACATGGACTAAGTTATTTCGGAATAGCGATAATTATTTCGAAATAGTGTTGCAGTGTAGTTGTACCCTTAGAGGCCTGGTCTACTCTTATAATTTAAACTATCATAACTAAAGACTCAGGGATGTGAAAAATGTACCCCCCTGAGTTCTGTAGCTATGCCTACATAGCCAGAGATGTAGGTGCAGCAAGGTTGATAGAAGAATGCTTCTATCAACTTAACTACTATTTCTTGGGGTGGAAAAATCCCTTCCATCCCTGTAAGGGATGTCTACACTATGAGGTTATGCCGGCATAGCTACAGTACCTCAGCTATGCCATAATAGTTCATTTAATGTAGGCATGCCCTCATTATAATGAAAGCAGGCATTGCTGCTCCTGGACTCAACCATAGGGACCATGATATGGAGTTGATTAACTCCTGGAGCAAAAGGATGGCTCTGAGAGAGGAAAAGGAGCCTTTGGAGAAGAGTAGCTACAATGTTAGAGTGACAGAAACACCAGCCCCAATTTCTGTCCCCTCCCCACAAATATACTGCAGACACTCCACTAGCCATCAGTCTGTCATACAGCATGTAAGGCCTGCACAGAACTGCTTTGTATAAAAAAGACCAGCCATGAAACTGAAAATTTTGCAGTGGTTTGAGAGACAAACTGCAGCCCTCATCCATTCCCTCTACACCAGTGTTTCTTAAACTGTGTTCTGTGGCACACCGGTGTGCCACGAGGCAATCAGAGGTGTGCAGCAGAGAACAACAGAGTTCAAAATGGCCACCCTTAAAGGGGCAGGCAACCTTTATTTTTTTTCAACAAAAAATCCTTGGTGTTCCTCATAAAAAAAATCATTGTTTGGTGTTCTTCGGTCTTAAAACGTTTAAGAACCACTGTTCTACACCAAAGACTAGAGTGAACTTGAGAGAATTACTGCTCATCAGTCCAAGAGACAAACCCTAACAAATCTTATTATATTTATTCTTTGTATAACACTAATTACATTTATTTTGGATAGTGGTAAATTTATAATAGTATTTTAAGTAGGTTATATTCTAGTTTACCTATGCATCAATGCCTAATACGGCTTCCCCTGAAGTAACTGGGAGTTTTGATCATGTGAGCCGTTTTTACATTTCTCTCCTATTGAATTAATGAGACTACTCCCATTTGTAAGAGTTACAAAACATGGCCCTTTACAGGCAAGCTAAATTTGGTCACAACACCACAGATGCAAGCCTTCCAAGATGACACAAAGTGCATCAAGCTCTCTGGTCAAGTGTTATTTGTTTTTGAAAATGATGATACAAAATGGCCAAAATAATATCCTTTATAGTCCTGTTTGCACTACTCCAGTGGCACAATGGGAGTTGACAGTTGCCTTGACTGGATTCCCTTGACATAGAGAAATCTTTGAGTGGTATAAAACCAGCGTAGCCAGTATTCCACCACTTGCTTATCCCCACTTCCCATGAAGGCACAGGGGAATTTCTGTGTTGAGGGGCATGGCTGGGAGCAAGGCCAGAGCATACAGTTCTTTGGTGAACTCCAGCCAATGTAGCAGTCCCAAGGGGACAGTGTAAAAGATTTTAAGCTTCTCTCAGTTAAGCTCAGGGCCAATCTCAGGCTCATGGGGAGTGGAAAACTAGCTTAGTTACACCCTTTCCCTCATCCCTGGATCCTAACACAAGCACAGCTCATGACCACTGGAATCTAGACACATGCCAGAAAGAGTGACAAAGTCATGCTGTATTCCCATCAAATATCTCTCTGCAAATTGAGTAGACACTATTCTGATGTATGCATATATAGAGATAGCAAAACCAAAACTAAAACTTGGGTACCTAAGTTAGTGTTTTAAATCCATATTTAGGCACCTGAACAGTGGTCTGATTTACAAAGGTTCAGAGTATCTCTAATTCCCTCTGACTGTGGAGGGATTTCGGGGTCCTCAACATTTCTGAAAATCAGGCCTTTTTCCTGAGATGCCTAACTATGAATATTAGAGCCTAATTTGAGGTACTCGGGTATGAAAATATTGGTCTAGTGCCATATTCCTCCATTCATTACCTCAGTTTCCCCTGTTGTAACTCCACGCAAGTCAACTGAGTTACACCAGCATGGAATTTGTCTCTGTGTAAAAGACTAGAAGATCAGGTTCTAGAGTATCACCATTTCCTATCTTGGGTTTTGTTTTTTTAAGACAATATAAATAATAAAATTTGTGTTAAATGTTTTTATGGGAGTAAACTGAGCTGCCCAAGCTGAATCAATAGATGGCCTGGCACACAACCTTTGTATTTATTGATCTGCAAGTTGTTTATCTTTGCATACAATCATTACCAAAAAGTTCTATTACTTACATTTACACTTGACCTACCTCACCCAATCAAAATATATAGCTGTTTCCAAATGATCACCTCATCAACTCACTCCTAGGACTTAATGAACTGGCATCCGATGAATATTTTATTTTAAGTTCTCTCATAAATTTGTTTTTTTTTTAGTTTCACTTTCAGATAAGAGATACAAATTGCCACCAATAAGTTAAAAGAAAGGTTTAACTTACAAAACAGTAATGGCTCCCCCACTATAGTGGAATTTATCATTTTCTAAAAAGAATTTTCTGGACTCCAAACTTTGCCATGAAACCTCCATTTATGAACAGAAGGTTCATTTATTTTTGTGCATCTAAGGCTTGATCATTCATGCAATTTCCATTGGCCACGTGAATGGGAGCCTGGCGCGCTCATTGAAGTCAATGAGAGCTGAGCCTACTCAGCCCCTCACAGAATCAGGCCCCATATTCCTGAAGCATTGATTGTCACTGTTACAAAGGAAGATGTATATAAATCACACCATCTTTTAGCTATTTGAAATTAAGTGCTCTTGCTGGATCTCCACAGACTCACAGTTTGGAAATAGCTCGACAGAAACTGCAGTCTGGGCTGTGACTATTTCTAAGTTCTCACTAGGCCAGCTGTTTGCAAACTTCATTGCACTGTGACCCCCTTCTGACAACAAAAATTACTACATGGTCACAGGAGGGGGGACTGAAGACTGAGACTTCCCAAACACTACTACCCTGGCCTGTGGGAGGAGGGCATATCACCTTAGCCCTGAGTGGTGGGGTTGGGTTCGGGCTTCAGAATTGCTAAGGCCGAGGGTCAACCCTAGCCTTAGTGACCCCATTAAAATGGGGCAACCTGACCCACTTTGAGAAATCCTGCACTTTGTTATACTATCACTTCACTTTAAAATCAAGCATTGGGTGTGAACAAACTGAGTCATAGGGAATTAGCATTCTCATTTTTTCCTTTTTCCAAGAATTCACATGAATACACATGTGGTTACTTTAGATTACCTTATGGCACATCATCTTTGTAATTTGCCCAGCCTCTGCTTGCTCTGGACCAACTCAGCATTGTATACTCGTCTATGGCTCGTTTTGGCAGATGAGTTGGCATTCGTAATTGGATACTGATTCAAAAGAGAAAATTGAAGTCTAACCTGGATGAATGACGACATTGGGTGAGGCTTGTGGAAGCAGAGGACTGCACGAGAGATCAATTATGGCTATATAAAGATTTGGCTTGCCTAAAAAAAAAGGTGAGTCATAGGTATGCACTTTAAGTCTGTGTGGATCCTTGTTCGGTAAACTAGCAGCAATACTTTTGCATTGCACAAGCACAGTAGCACAACAGAGAGGTGACACATCAGACACAATTCATTTTTCTGGAGGTAGAAAAACAGGGAAAGTCCTCCCTCTCTGAAGTCCTTTCTCTAGCTCGAATACACTTTGAACTTCTGTATTCCAGGTGTCCCTAATCCAGATACAGCTGTGATGTGGAGGAGGCAGTAGCTCGGCATGCTGCTCAGCTGCAGCTCACAGAGCTGTTTCCCTGCTGACATCTTAGTGGTCTGTGTGTGGGGGTGAAGGAGTACCTGGGAATAACAGGGAGCAGAGCAGCATGTAAGTGACCCACTCCCTCATGCCCAGACCCCACAGCACCTTCCCAGGCCTAGCAAAATCTTTACTCTGGCATGCCCTTTTCTCAGGATTGCTGGATTAAAGAGGTTCAGTTGTATTCCATTATATTGCAAACTGGAATTTTTCTAGGATTGGCATTATCAGTGAATATCATTATCACACTCTATCTATGGAAATTAATCTAAATGTTAATAATAAACATGAGTGTTGCGGCAGCACTGTTAAACAATCATACAATTTCTTTTACTAACATGCAAGTAATGTATAATCTCTGGAGAAATGTTGTATTTTTATTTTATTTTATGGGAAGTTGTTGCAAGCAGAAAAAGAATATGCTCCCCGGAAACTGGATATAGGTGTTTTGACTAAGAGTCCCAAGAAAGGAAATAGCCTTGTATGTTTGACCCTCTCTCTTCAAGAAACCAATTTCAATCTAAATTATTCTTGTGTGAGTGTTAAGTTAGATATTTAATATGACAAACCTTGGGTTTGCCTACATGGTGACCAGTGTGTGGGTGTGAAGTCTAACATGCACAAATATGTTCTGCACGGGCCAGTTTGTGTATATCCTCCAGGCATATGCTAAAAGTTCCCTACTTCAAGTTAACACTGTGCTAAGGAACCAAGGAACTTTTAGTGTTCATCAGCAGGGACTACACAGGCCAGTTAGTGTGCAACATGTTGTGTGAATTGCCACACCACATAGACAAACCTAGAGCTGTTTTGTTTGTATTTTCTATTTGAGGCATTGGGCCTTTTACACTGGATTGCTCAATTGAAATGGGATTTTCTGTTTTAGAGTCAATATAATCTCAATAGTAACATAGAAGAAATCCTATACTAGCCATTAATTATCAAGCAGCAATTCCATTCTTACTCAGTTTTAAATCTAATGATTTTCCGTATCAGAGAGCACCAATCCCTTGGTAGCCACCATGCTCAGTTCATCCATTTACATTTAATTTATCATAAAGGGACAGATCCTGATCCTATCAAACTCAGAGAAAAATTCTCAGTAGCTTCAGTAGCACAACATACAGGCCAGTGAAAGGAAGGTAGTTCAAACAGAAGAAGCCTTTCAAGTTTTTGTAGGAGAGAATGGATGACATCATGGGTAAATATGAGTTCCACTACTTAATGCAGTGTCTTAGACTCCTCCAGTTTCTGTCTGGACAACATTTAAGACACTGCATTAAGTAGTGGAACTCATGTTTACCCATGATGTCATCCATTCTCTCCTACAAAAACTTGAAAGGCTTCTTCTGTTTGAACTACCTTCCTTTCTGTCTGGACAACATTTATTTCTCCAAAGCAACAACAAATACAACACCCCAATCACTTGTAAAAGTAACTGAGAAATTAAGAGGGAACAAACTGTTCACCATCTATGTCACCATTGCCATTCAGCTCTATTTGCTTTCCAGCAGGTATCTCCAAAAGCATCCCATCAGACACTCAGCCTTTCCTGTGATAAGGGCTTGGTCCCACAAAGACCAGATCTGAGTGCCCTCAGCTCCCAGTAATTTTAGTGAGATTTGAGGGCACCTTCCACATGTTCAGAATTTGACAGGAAGGCCCTATAGTTTTTGACAGATAGCCTAAGATAGCTTCCAATAATTTACAAATTCAGATTAATACCAATTTTGCACCAAAGATATTCTAAGTGAAACTTCATGTGGCAGGGTAGCAGGCTCCTAAAGTCCAGCTTTAGATTCCTCTGCTAACTCAGTGTACTTTTCATGTCACAATCAGGTCACCACACCTGGGCTATGTCTACACTGGTGGGTTATTGCACAAGAATATCTTGCGCAAGCAAACATCCACACTAGCCAGAACCTCATTGTAAGAACGCTGAACTCTTGCTCAAGAAAGTGGCCACACTGGCGGGAAGCCCTGGCGCAAGAACATGTCTCTGGAAGAAATTCGGCCGTGTCAAGAGGTCACCAGCAGCGTCTGTGGGCATGCACCGGACCCCCACTGGGAAACGTGCTTAAAGAGACTCCTGGACGGCCATTTCCCTGTGGCTGCATGCTCGGGCACCCCTTTCGAGGGAGCGAGAGCCACAGCTGTGCCGGTCACCTCTGTTCCTGGCAAGTGCTCCTGGGCAGCCTCGCTGCCACCTTCACCGCCATGGTGCCAGAGGAGGACCCCAGCCAGCAATGTCCCCTCATGGCCATTATAGAGGCTCTGGAACTTGTCCACCAGGGAGCCACAGTGCTCCACCAGGAGCTGGAGACGGGGCAGCACGTGCAGGACCTCGCCACGGCTACAGCTGGGCTCGGGGAGACTGGTGAGAGCGCCTGATGCTGGGACAATGGGGGAGGGGGGAACCAGCAATGGTTGCAGAACTTCCAGATGCGCAGGGGGACATTCCATGAGCTCTGCACCTGGCTCACCCCTGCGCTCCGGAGGCAGGACACCCGCCTGCGCCCCGCCATCTCCGTGGAGAAGAGGGTTGCGATCGCTCTATGGAAACTGGCCTCCCTAGACAACTACTGCTCCATGGGGAACCAGTTCAGGGTGGGCAGGTCCACCGTCAGCATGGTCGTCCGGCAGGTAAGGCCCTGGGGGACCACAGGCTTGCCCCTGGGCGGGGGGGGAGGAGGAAGAAGGGGCCAGACTTGGGAGGCGAGGCTGTAGGAGGAGGGAGAAGCCCCACACCTGGGGGGGTCACGCTATTCCTCCCACACACAGCTCTGCTGGTGGGAGAAACCCTCAGGGGCAGAGGGCCCTGGCCTGCGTGGGGGGAGGAGCCATCAAAGGGGAGGGGGGCAGCACGTCCCAAGGGTCTATGTACCTTCTGTGTCTCATTCCTTGCATCTCCTGTGCTCCCATGTGCCCTTCTGCAGGTTGTCTGCATCATCAGTGATGTACTGCTCCAGAGGGTGATCCGCCCCAGTGACCTGGACGCCACCATCACCAGCTTCACCAGCCTGGGGTTCCCGAACTGCGGGGGAGCCATAGACGGGACCCACATTTGGTTTCCGGAGCACCAAGCGGCCCGGTTCATTAACCGGAAGGGCTATTGCTCGGTGGTGCTCCAGGGGCTTGTAGACCACCAGGGCTGGTTCATGGACATATATGTGGAGTGGTCTGGAAGGGCCCACAATGCCCGAATCTTCCGGCACTCAGGCTTGTGTCACAGGCTGGAGGTAGGCACCTACTTCCCGCAGCAGGACTTCAGCGTTGGGGCAGTCAGGATGCCGGTCTGCATCGTGGCAGATGCGGCCTATCCCCTGATGGCCTGGTTGATGCGTCCATACATGGGCCGACTGGACCACAGCCAGGCCACCTGGACCGGGCCTACAGCTCCACTGAGTGCGCCTTCGGGCTTCAGGTGCCTCCTGACCCGCCTGGACATGGGGGTGCAGCATGTCCCCGAGGTCATCGCAGCCTGCTGCATAACATTGAGGGAAAGGAGGAGGCCTTCCTCCCAGGGTGGATTGCTGGTGAGGGCCAGGCCTACCAGAAGCCCCAGACGGCTGCCACCTGACAGGCGAACCGCAACAGGGGGCGGGTCCGGGAAGCCCTCCAGGTGATGCTGGACCAGGCCCCACAGTAGGCTGCACCTATGCCTGCAGGCACAGGGCTCGCTCCTATGCCTCCACCTCCCACTCCCATCACCACCCCTTCTCGCCACTCTTCCCTTTCCTCCCAATAAATAGCATGTACTGAGTTAGGAAAAGGCACTTTTATTTATGAAGGGAAGGGGGTGGACTGTGGGGAGGAGGGAGGTCTGAACTGGGAGGGCCTCATGGGTGGGAAGGGAGGCTTCTCCTTCCCCCATGGGTGCGTGGGCGCCAGTGCCCCTCGTGCCGGGTTGGGGCAGGCTGCACCAGGAAGTACCAAGGGTGAGGAACCTCAGGAGGGGGCATGGGCAAGGCAGGGGGAGAAGCAGGGGGAGAGCTAGGGGTGGCAGAGGAGGGCCTGGCAGCATTGGGCTGCTGCACAAGGCCCATTCGCTCAGCGATCGTGCCCAGGATAGTGCACATACGGTCACAGCCCTCCAGGTACTGGCCCCACACCCACTCCCGCCACTCCGCATCTGCGCAGATCTTCTCTGGGAGAGTGCGCTCCATGCGCTCGATCACGCAGACGTGGCAGCGGAGCAGGTGGTGGCAGTCCTGGGAGCGCTGCGATGGGCCCTGGATCCTTGGCGCCAGCGGGATGGGGCTGGAAGGTCCCTCGCGGGCAGGGGATCCCACTGCAGGAGAAGCAGAGAAAAGCAACGTGGTCAGTGAGCCCTGCCTCATGGTGTTCCGGGCGTCCCGTGCCCTTCTCCATAGGCATGCTCAGCACATTTCATTAGCGTGTGCACCCAAAGAATTTTTAAAAAATGTACTTTGACCCCCATTAGCCACATCCCTGACCCCTGACCCCCATTGGCCACACCTCTGGAGGTAACACTCTGGGGGCAAGATGGGCACATAACCAGAAGTAAAAGGTGTCATGTGATCCCCCTCTAAGGACTTTTCCCACCAACCAACAGGGATTAATTTGGCCCCCACCAAACCCCCCTCATGCAACTATCCTGCAATTACATTAACCCAATGTGTGTGACATTCACTTGGGGGCAGAGAGGCTGGGGGAAGTGTTCCCTCAGTTTCATCCCATGAGCAGAATGAATTTTGTGTTGTGCATCAGTACTGTGCCTTGTGTGGATGTGCCACTGTGGCACCCAAGTTATTAATAAATATCTCATAAACCTCTACCTTTTCCCTCTGCTGCCATGTCTCCTCTCCTTGCTCCATCAGCTCCCCTGGTGCCTGCTGCCCCCCAACCCCTCATCCTCCTCTGCTGTCCTGACTCCTGCCCTTCTCACTGCCCTCAGCCCTCCTGAGACCTGCCCCCCTCCATCAGGCCTTCTCTCCCGCCTGTGCCCACTCCTCCAGTAGCCCCACTCTGATCATGTGAGCTACCCCTCCTCATCCCCTCTCTTAACACATCCCTCTACACACCTGCCCTGCCTCTCTCCTCTGGTGCTGGTCCCTTCCCTGCAGGTGTCTGCCTTTCTGCTTCACACTCAGAATCCCCTGGCACCTACACCTTCCCTTACCCCCGCACCCTCCTGGTTCTTCTCCCTTCCCTCACTGCCCCAGCTCCCTTTTTCCCTGGTGCCCACCCGCTCACCACCCTCTGCCCCCATATCCCTCATGCCCATGCCCTGACACATGCCTTGCTCCATCCTTGCCTTCCTCATGCCCACCCCTTCTTTCAAGCTTTCTCCCAGCAACTCTCCCTTCCCCTCTAACACCCAGTGCCCTTACCCTCTCCTCTCCCAGCATCACCCTGTCCCCCATCCTACTGACACCTCCACTCCTGCCCTTTTCCTCATTGTCTGCACTTGGCCTCCCTGGCATTTGTCTCTCCTGCACCCCTGTCCCTTGGTGTCTTCTCCTTTCTTCTCCTGACCTGCCCCCTCCCCTCAGCACAAGCCCCTTCCTCTCCCACCCCTTCCTCTTTTTTCCCCCCTTCCCCTCCCATCTCCTCCCTTACCTTACCTTCGGCTTCTGCCTTCCTATTTGCGGGGCCGGAGTCAGAGCCGGCCCAAGCTACAGGCCGGCCGGTCCCTAGCCCGGGGCGCCTCAGGGGCACTGCGCTGTGCTGCCGGGCCGGGCGGGGGCACTCCCGGGCACCTCAGGGACGCCATGCGGTGCTGCTGTGCCGGTGGGGGAGCTCCCAGGTGCCTCAGGGGCACCGCACCATGCTGCCGTGCTGGGCAGGGGTGCTTCCGGGTGCCTCAGGGGCACTGCGCGGTGCTTCCGTGCTGGGAGGGGGTGCTCCAGGGTGCCTCAAGGGCACCGTGCTGTGCTGCCATACTGGGTGGGGGCGTTCCTGGGTGCCTCAGGGGCGCTGCGCTGCGCTGTGCTGCTGGGCCGTGTGGTGCTGCCGGGCCGGGTGGGGCCCAGGGCGCCAAAATGGCTTGGGCTGGCCGGCATGAGACATTAGGGTGTGCCTGGGCACACCCGGCACTCCCTGTGTGCATGCCTATGCCCTTCTCCCAGCACGTCACGATGCCCAGGGACAGGTGTGGCTGGTGAGGGGGAATTCTCCTGGGGCAGTGGGAGGGGGAGTCCCAAGATGGCCCAGGAGCCCCCAGAGGGGGCCACATGTGCTGGGGAGGGGGACTGTTGTGCCTTCCCTGGGGGAAGCTACAGTGTCCTAGAGGTTGCCATGGACGTGTGCTGTGTGCAACCTTGGGGCTGGCCTACTCCTGGCCAGACACCACCCCCAGGTCTGGTCATGCAGAATCACTGGGGTTCCAGGCGTGTGCTGGGGCTAGCTGCTGCTTCTGTGTGCGACTTGGTCTGGCTGCACATAGGGATGCCAGATGGTTTCAACAAAAATACCGGACACACTTGACATTACACGATAATCTACATTACAACTTAGTTAGAAAATACTGGACATTTATATTTTCTCATTTATATCCTCTCAATTTGTTTCCCAAACAGAAAGCTCAAATACTGGACTGTCCAGTTCAAAACAGGACACCTGGCAACCCTAGCTGCATGAGGTTACATGTGCTGCATGCCTCTGCACAGCATGTGGCCAGGCTGTGCCATGTGCCGCTACCTCTCCCCCACCCTGTGACACCCCCTGCTCCACTCCCCCCAGCACACTTGCCGCTGCACTCACCAGACAATCCCTCACCAGCTTCTGAGGATGCCCTGGACACGTCCTGACTGCTGCAGGGCCGGGATGGTGGGGTCTGGCTGCTGTCCTCTGCTACCTCCTCCTCCTCCTGAGGTCGCCCTCCTCCTCCTCTTCCCTGGGTCGGACCACTGGGGTGGCCACCGCTGTGTACACTTGGGCTAGCAGGGGACTGGCCCCTGTGTCCCTCAGGATGTGTTGCAGGTGGTGGTAATGGGGACAGGCAATGGCTCCGCCACCCCCACGCTCGCTGGCCTGCACATAGGTGAGGCGCAGGTCCTTCACCTTGGTCCTGACCTGTTCCAGGGTCCGGGCTGGGTGTCCCTGTGTGGCCAGCACCTGGGCCATCTAGGAGAAGATCTTGGCATTTCTCCTCCTAGACTTGGGGTCCCAGAGGGCTCCTCCTTTCCCCAGCGGTCCAGGAGGGCATTCACCTCAGCGGTGCTCCAGCATGGAGCCCGCCGCTTGGTGTCCCTGTTAGCCTGCTGGGTGCTCTGGGGTGGCTCCTCGGTGGGGTCTGAGGGACCTGGCTGAGGCTGGAAAGCTGCCATTGCTCCCCCTGGCTGCTACCTAGGCCACACATGGCAAACGGCTGTGCTGCGTACCTGTGCCTTTAAGGGGGGGGCCAACTAGGGGGACCCAACAAGTGGTGATTGCCCGTATGGAGTGTCAGAGAGACCACCTGTGTTTTTTACTGGAGGCCAATTCTTGCGCAAGTATGCGTTTGCCGAATGTCCACATTTGCTTCTTGCACAAGAGCACTTACACTTGATAGAAAACAGCATAGCTCTTGTGCAAGGAGCCATCTCTTATCACGCCGTACTGTACATTTACTTGCGCAAGAGCGGGTAGGCCATGTGGACGTTCTGCGGATTCTTGCGCAAGAACGGCTGTACTTGTGCAATAATCCGCCAGTGTAGACATAGCCCTGGTGTTTTCACCAGAGGTTAAAGCAAGCAGGTGAGTCATGATGTGCAGCTCCAGCAAGAAATGGCTGAGCTGCAGCAAAAGTCAGCAGGGAGCTATTTAAAGAGCTGGCAGGACCTGGGTTGCAATAGAACAGTACCTGTAAAACAGTGGTCTCCAACCTTTTTACACCGAAGATCACTTTTTAAATCTCAGAACAGGCGAAGATCTACCGCCCCACCCCTTACTTGAAGCCCCGTCCCCTCTATTCTTCTCCTGTCCATCACTTCCTATCCCCAGCCCTTACTTACACACACTGAAAAACAGTTTATTTTCAAATTATGCAATATATAAAATTAAAATAACATGTTTATAGTTATGAAATAAATGGTCTGTTTTTTATTCATGCTATTTAAATCTAAAATGAAGCATTTATAATTATACATTTTGTGGGGACAGAGTTCTGCGGTTGGGGGCAGGGGAGTGGGGACAGGGTGCTGCAGCAGGGGACAGAGTGCCAGTGGGGACAGGTTTCTGCAGTTGGGGACACGGTGCCAGTGGAGACAGAGTTTGGGGAGTGGGGACGGGAATAGAGACAGAGTTCGGGGAGTGGGGAGGGGAGTGGGGACAGCGTTCTGGGGATCGGGAGTGGGGGATGGGGAGTGGGGTGCCAGTGGAGGCAGAGAGTCCCCTGCATCTGGCTCCTCCCAGGATTCCCCCCCCCCGAGGGAAACCAGCACGTGCCTGCCCCGGGGCCCACCTCCTTCCCTCACAGTGCAGGGAAGCCCCGCGTGAGCCTGCCCAGGGGGCCAACCCCCCCCGGTGCAGTGATCCTCCGCGCACGCTAGCCCCAGCTCCAACCGCAGTGCAGGGAAGCCCTGCGTGCGCCTGCCCTGGGGCCAACCCCCCCGGCGCAGGGAAACCCCGTGCGCGCCTGCCCCAGGGCTGATACCCCTCCTGTGCGGTGCAGGGAGCCGATGCTCCCTCCCACAGTACACCTAGTGCACTTCTGGAATCGCTGGAAGTGGCGCTAAGCTGCGGGACTTCTGTCCATCCCTGGGAAGCCGACACTACCTCCATTTTCACTTGAGGTAAGTAGTGGGGCTTTTCGGGGTGGGAGGGAAATGGGGGCGGGGCGGACAAGACGCATCGCGATCAACTAGTCAATCGCGATCGACCTGTTGGTGACCACGGCTGTAAGAAATGGTAAGTTACTTTCACTGCTGGTTTTCACATTACCATTCCCCTTCTGGAGCTGAGGAAGATAAAGCCCACAGATGCAGTGGGGAGCCTCAGGTAGAACTCCATGCCTGCACCCCACACACTGTTGAGAGAAGCAGACTTCGTGGGGCTCTGAAAAGCTGTGAGCCATGGGGAGGGGAAAAAGACTTCATGCACCGCCCTTACACAATCCTGATCCTATCAGACTCAATACAATTGGTTGGTTTCCAGCTAATGGGAGCTGCTTGTTGTCAACAAGCAGCTTGAAAAGCACTATCCCACCTCCTCCCCTCAGGCTCATAGCTGTTCAAAAACCACACTGCAGCCAGTGTGTGGTAGGCAGGGAGTCTGCTTGAGAAGGCTGCTGGCTGGGAATGAAGCAGGTAAGTCTCTCAGCCAGAGCCTGCCTCTGGCACCCCAACCCTTTGCCTCCTACCCCACATTACCCAAGCCCTCTGTCCCCCTCCTGCTCCCATATCCCCTCCCAGATCCTGCACCCCAATTCCCTGCCCCAGGTCATAGCCCTCTCCTGTCCTAGCTCACAACCCAAACCCTCTGCCCCTATCCCCTCCCAGATCTTGTACCCCAATCCTTTGACCCATTTCACAACCCTAACCCTCTGCCTCCCTCCTGCATCTATATCCCCTCCCAGGTCCAGCACCGCAATCCTCTGCCCCAGGTCACAACCCATACTCCTGCATCCCCATCACCTGCCGCAAGTCACAACCCCCTCCTGCCCAAGGTCACAACCCAAACCCTGCACCCTAGTCCCCTAACCCAAATCACAACTGCCTCCTTCACCCAAACTCCCTCCCAGACTGCACACCCTCTCCTGCACCCTAATCCATTACTTCAAGTTCCCTTCTGCACCCATCCTCCATCCCAGAAGCTGCACCTCCTCCATTAATATGGAAGGGTATGTCTACACTGCCACCTGAGTTCGAACTAGGGTGGCTAATGTAGGCATTCGAACTTGCAAATGAAGCCCGGGATTTAAATATCCCGGGCTTTATTTGCATGTTCTCGGGCACTGCCATAATGAGAAGTAATGGTAGTTCGAATTAGGAGCTTTAATTCGAACTACCTACACCGTGCCGTGTGTAGCCGCGGGCAGGTAGTTCGATCTACGGGGCTTTTAAAAATGGCACCTGCCCGGGAACATGCAAATAAAGCCTGGGATATTTAAATCCCAGGCTTCATTTGCAAGTTCGAATGCCTACATTAACCACCCTAGTTTGAACTAGAGTGGCAGTGTAGACATACCCAAAGAGTGCAGCCCTTGACCACTTTCCAAGTTCTTGGAGTAGCTCCTCCATCAAAAATTATTGCCCACTCCTCATTTATTAGCATACATAAGTACACCAAAAACCATACAGCACTCTTCCCTGGGCTCAGTTAGTCCTTTTAGCTTTTAAGAGGCTTCTGCATGCATATAGCCCAGATTCTCTCAATCCTTTGCAGCCATCCTAGCTGGAGGCTTCTCTTCCACCACAGACCCCTCATCTAGGGCTTGTCCCTCAACAACCTTCTGCAGGTTTCTCCGTACCAGTTCTTCTACCTGTAAGAACTTAAATCTTGCCCCTCTCCTATTTTTCTCTCATCCAAAAAAGTGCCAGAACATTCTCAGTATGATCTCAGGCTGCACTTATATTCCCCAGAAGGCCTGGTTTGTAGTCATATGATCACATCATGTGACACCCCTAATGGTAACTAGTCTCAGGTGAAGATAAACTGAGGACTCATGCAAAGGGTAATTTCACCCTGTGTGATGGATAGGAGGAGTGCTGGTCAGCATTCGGTAACTAAAGAGTTAAGCTAAGGTAGCTAGGAGGTGTTGGCAGGGAGCCAGAAAGGCCAATGGGAAAGGATGTTTAAATTTGAAAAGATATACCTGCCTGCTGTTTTTTTTGGGTGGATTGTTATTCTAGGAGCTGGGGAAACAAAATGAATTGAACTAGGCAGAACTACCATGCCTACAAGGAATGCTGGGCATGTGAAATAGACTGGATCTTAAAGCACAGATTGTGAGTAGATAAGAAAATGTCTATTTAGTCGCAATCTGATTATTTTCTTTGTTTTGTTGTTTGATTAAACTTCTCTGAGCTAAGTCCATGTATCCCTCCCCATTCACTGTATCTAAGCTCTAGCTCAGAGTTACCATTTTTCTCTGTGTTTTAATCTATTCTTTTCTCAGTTGCTCTGTAACAGCGAGCAACCAAATATGTTTTATCAAGTATTTCCTTTTGTTTTGTTAATAAAATCTCCCTTTTTAAGGCATTGATTTGATTCTTGTGTCCTGGAAGATAACAGGAAGTCTGTGTATGCATGCCTAAGACTAAGAGGTCAGCTATCAGAGGCTGCAGTTTGTTTCCTCTTTTTTTCCTTCAAGCTCTCTTGTGGAAGAAGTTCAAGTGCTTTTTCCTGGGTCATAGAATCATAGAGCTGGAAGAGACCTCAGGAGGTCATCAAGTCCAGCCTAGGTGCCCAAGGCAGGACCAATTCCAACTCAATCAACTCAGCCAAGGCTTTGTCAAGCTGAGACTTAAAAACCTCTAGGGATGGAGATTCCACCACCTCTCTAGGTGACCCATTCCAGTACTTCATCACCCTCCTAGTGAAATAGTCTTTCCTAATATCCAAACTAGACCTCCCCCACTGTAACTTGAGACCATTGATCCTTGTTCTGCCAGCCGTCACTACTGTGAACAGCCTTTTTCCATCCACTTTGGAACGTCCCTTCAGGAAGTTGAAGGCTGCTATCAAATTCTTCTCTCCCCATAGGTTATGTGCTCCAGCCCCCTGATCATTTTGGTTGCCCTTCACTGGACCCTTTCCAATGAGTCCGCATCCTTTCTATAATGTGGGGCCCAGAACTAGATACAATACTCCAGATGTGGTCTCACCAGAGCCGACTAAAGGGGAATAATCACTTCTCTAGATCTGCTGGCAATGCTCCTCCTAATGCAACCTAATATGCCATTAACCTTCTTGGCTACAAGGGTACACTGTTGACTCATATCCAGCTTCTCATCCATTGTAATCCCCAGGTTCTTTTCTGCAGAACTGCTACTTAGCCAGTTGGTCCACAGCCTGTTTCAATGCTTTGGATTCTTCCATCCCAAGTACAGGACTCTGCACTTGTCCTTGTTGAACCTCATCAGATTTCTTTTGGCCCAATCCTCTAATCTGTCTAGGTTACACTGGAGGGCAGGGACAGGGTCTAGAGTATCTACCTCTCCCCCTAGCTTAGTGTCATCTGCAAACTTGCTGAGGGTGCAATCCATCCCCTCATTCAGGTCATTAATAAAGATGTTGAACAAAACCGGTCCTAGAACCGATCCTTGGGGCACTCCGCTAGAAACAGACCACCAACCTGACATCGAGCCATTGATCACTACCTGTTGGGCCCGACATTCTAGTCAGCATTCTTTCCATCTTACAGTCCATTTATCCAATCCATACTCCCTTAACTTGCTGGAAAGAATATTGTGGGAGACCGTATCAAAAGCTTTGCTAAAGTCAAGTTATATCACATCCACTGACTTTCCCAGATCCACAGAGCCAGTTACTTCATCTTAGAAGCTAATCAGATTGGTCAGTCATGACTTGCCCTTCATTAATCCATGTTGACTGTTCCTGATCACTTTCCCTTCTTCCAAGTGCTTCAAAATGGATTCTTTGAGGATCCCCACCATGATTTTTCCGGGGACTGAGGCAAGGCTGACTGGTCTGTAGTTTCCTGGATTGTCCTTCTTCCCTTTTTTAAAGATGGGCACTACATTTGCCTTTTTCCAGTCATCTGGGATTGCTCCATCTCCACAAGTTTTCAAAGATAATGGCCAAAGGCTCTGCAATGACATTTGCCAACTCCCTCAGTACCCTCGGATGCATTAAATCCGGACCCAGGGATTTGTATAGCTTTTCTAAATAGTTCCTAACCTGTTCTTTCCCCACCAAGGGCTGTCTACCTCCTTCCTATACTGCGTTGCCTAGTGCATTAGTCTGACAGCTGACCTTGTCTGTGAAGACAGAGGCAAAGAAAGCATTGAGTACGTCAGCTTTTCACACATCATCTGTCTAAGAAGAAGGTTTTTTTTTTGTTTTGTTTTGTTTTTTTTTACACTTGATAGTGACAGCTTATCTCCTAAGGCCTGGGAATCTTTGACCTTGGGGAGCTTTTAAGCAGAAGGATATAGAGGCAAGGTATTTTTAAGGTCTCTTGCAGGTCCCCACCTTCTGCATTCTGAGGCTATGTCTACACTTCCTTTTTCTGAAAAAGAAGTGAACACCAATTGTGCTCTGCAATTTCCGTACCTTTTTCCGATTGTTTTTTCAGAAGAGGCTTTTCTGAAATTTGGCCCATCTACACTGGGCCAAATTTTGGAAAAACCTCTTCTTTCAGAAGAATCCTTCTTCCTTGTGATACAAGGTTTATAGGGCTCCCAAAAGAGCGCATCTGTTCTTCCGCAAAATATGTCAGACGAGCAGATGTGTTCCCTGGACATGGCAGAGTTTTTCTGAAATACCTCTGATACCCTGGAAAAACTCCATAGTGTAGACATAGCCAGAGTGGGGAACAGCCTTGACACTCTGTTTTTGACCCAATTAAAATGATGGAGTTTTACCAAAAATGAAATTGACTCAGTATGCTTCTCCATTACTGTAACTACACTGCTGAGCAGAGTGGGGAATTATAACCATAAACTTTCTACATCATCTGTTGACAAAAAGGATAATCCCTTCTAAGTAAAATGATAGCTTTGCCAGAGCTGCAACCCTGCCCAAGCTAAGTTTATACCATTACTTTTATGAGGGCAAATTTACAAGAGAGTAGGGCAGGAAAGTTGTACATACTTAAATGCAAGGCAATATTTAAAGTAGCCACATGCTTGGTTTACAAGATAACTTGCATACCATTTAATAAAGGAGTCAATAGGTCTGGGTTTATTAGGTGAATATCAGAGATATTGCAAAACTGTCACCGCCTCATTTTAATTGTGCGGTTGTTAGTTGAACCCTTTGAAACCTATATAATGCCATTTTACTATTAAGTTTTTTATGATAAAAAAATCAATTAAATGTAGAATCTATAAAACAAAAACATGTAATCTAGGAGACAATGATGAAATCATGTCCTGAAAATCTACTTGGCTGACAATGTTTATTGCTGTATTTTCAATATCTCATAAATACTAATTGTTAGTTGGAAAATATGGTGGTTGTAAATTTGAGTGCCTTTTATTGTGTTTCTGTTCTATCATCTTTTTGCTTGAAATTAAATGAGTCATCATTTGAGACATGAAAACCTCCCTGTAAGATGTGATGATTTTATTTTCTATTTTTTCACATTGCTAGCACTAAGGAAAATATGCTGTTTGCTATGAAATCTCATGTGATTACAGGTATTTAGGAAAAAATTAATTTGAAATATTCATTTATTATCTAAACACTTTGCCTGGAATTAAAATAGAATACATCAATAGCTATACTAATCAGTGCTGCTGATTGGTAAATTAGGGAGTTGAGTAATATTTTGCCCCAGTACTTTTACCAAAATAGAGATATGGCTTATTATTTACACAATCAAGGAAAAAAATGTTGGTGTGTAATATGCACTAGACAAACCAGACTTTTGCATTTTATAAACAATACAATGCATAATTCAAAGCTAAAAGATAAGATTTTTTGGACATTTTGAACATATTTTCACTTCTGCATAAGCTGTATGAGGTTTTCACTAATAATTTCAATACATTTTTTTAATCTATGTCAATCATTTTAACCAGTCTGGATCCTGATTATACAAATATTGTGGATATTGCTGAGATATGTAAGAATTAATAGGGATCTGGGATGGCTATACATTTGTGGTAAGGAGTTCAGCCAGAGAAGGCATTGTCCTTTGAGCATGTTTTTCCCCCTTTGTTCCTGCAGTTTGGCAATATAGAATCCAGCCAAGGCTGGTATTATCCTTTCTGATGTATAAATATACACTTTCTCTTCATCCTTGCAGCCTAGAAAGATAGTTGCACTGAACAATGTCTTCTTTGTTTTATCTTCTCACTTGCTCTGTAAAAATACTTTCAGGGCCACATCCTTTGTAATCTCTGTCACCTGCTGACTTGGAAAGTTTGTAGTGTAGAAAAGTATTGATTTAATCAGAAATTCTGTAAACAGTAATTAGCAGTGTGTATAATAATAATCAATCATCATAATCATCATCATCACCACCTGCCTGTTAATATTCATTGTACAGGAAGTAACATTACTAAATAAGGATTTAGGGAAAGTAGTGATAGGCGTGGGAATTAACATACTAAAATGGATAAAAGAGTGTAACTGGTGCCAAATTATTGCTCATTTGGAACATTCAAGGGGAATGACTATCTGCAATAAAGAGGTCCGTTTACCCCATCCACTCCTGGGTCGCCTGTTTCTTCTCTAACAGAAATCACAGTCCAAAATTCTTTAAAGGATAAGAGATCAAAATTGGGTGACAGCCAGGTAACTGAAAACTGCAGCATTTCTTGTGGAGAACTTTTAACAAGATCTTTCAGGTTATTGCCTACACAAAATAGCACAGAAAAAGTATAGTCCCTCTGGCCAGAATGAAATGATGTAATAATTGGGCCTCATCATATGGCCTATGTGTATAAATGTTTCTCAAATGTGGTATCTGAGAATCAGATTAATATGGCATTGCAAATGTATGTGACTAGTCATTCCATGCCTAGCTCCAGAGCTAACTCTTTGGGAGGCAGTTAGGGGACAGGGCACTTCTTTGTGAGGGACTGCACAACCTCCTGCCATTTGGACTGATGTTTCAATAATAAAATCTGGAGATTACACAGATACAAGTTTCATTGGACATAGATGTTTTAATAGCTACCATGCCCTAAAATTCCATAATGAACTACTTTCAGGACCCATATCACTAGGAGTGGCAGGTCTGTAGAAATTTTGATGGTGCCCAGGACATTCAGAGCTTGCACCTCTCTCCCCAAACTCCCTCCACCCCACCTGCCTAAGGCTGTAGGTGGGAATTTTGGAGAGGGACAGGGAATTAGGGTTTGTGGGGAGGTGCTGGGTGCAGAGTTTGAGAGGGAGTTTGGGTGCAGAAGGGATGAGGGCTCTGGGAGGGAGTTTGCGTGTGAGAGAGGGTTGGGGATGCAGGCGCTCAGATGGAGTTTGATTGCTGAGTGCAGGCTCTGGGCTGGGGCAGGGGATTGTGCTTCAGGAGGGGCACAGGGTACAGGCTCTGGCAAAGAGTTTGAGTGGGGAAGAGGGTCTGAGATGCAGAGTCTGGGACAGAGTCTGGATACTGGGTGCAGGCTCTGGGCTGGGGAAGAGGGTACATGGAGGGGGTAAAGAGTGCAGTCTCTGGGAGGGAACTTTAGGGGCCAGGAGGGAGCGTGGTGGAGTGATTGGGGGTTGTAGGCTCTGAGGGAGTTGGAATATTGGAGGGGGTATGAGGGCAGAGAGTGAGGGTGCAGTGTTTACCTGAGGCACCCCCTTACGCAGTGAGTCCTAGGGAGGAGAAGAACAAAGATCTCCATGTGCTGAGGCCTGAAGGCAGCACCCCTGCAGCTCCTATTGGCACAGGGGTTCTTGGAACGGGGGCAGCACGAAGAGACAGCTCCCCTTATGGATAAATCTCTCTAACATTTCCATATAACAATGGATCATCTTGTCCTTTCCTTTTGCAAAAGAGCCACAGTAATATTTCAGAATGCCCTCCACCTAGTCCCTTTGCCCCTTGCCCCAAGCGACTCCCACCTGCCAGCAGCCCTTCCAATCAGCACCTCCCTCAGCATGCCTGACTCCTGCCCAGGGCTGGATTAAGACCTGCGGAGGCCCTAAAATATGTCAAGTTTAAGAGGCCCCATAGCATTACCAAAAAATGACAGAGGCAGCAGTGTGTACCGGCTCCTGTCTGCCCCCTTGTGCTGCTGCCTCTAATATAGGGGGTAGCTCCCTGGGAGCTGATGTACATGGGGGGCGGCTCTCCACACATACCAGGAGCCTGTGTGTTACCATGACTGTTAACCAATGAGCCCAGGCTCATCACTTAAACGTGTACACAGTTACACTTTCACATCCCTAGTACATAGGCAAGGATGCAACTAAAAACAAGTAATTTTTTTGTCTTTAGAGGTCCCTCATGATCTGAGGCCCTGAATTGTAGCTTACTTAGCATGTACATAAATCTGGCACTGCAAGTCCTGCCTACTGCAATCAGCTGTTACACAGTGTGCAGGATGGTCTGGAGGAGAAGTGAGGGTGCCACAGGATTGGAAGAGAGAAGGAGTGGGGGTTCTTGAGGGAAGGGGTTGAATGGAAGTAGGGCATGGGGCAGAGTTCAAGGCTGAGCAGTGAGCACCCCTCCTGGCACATTGGAAAGTTGGTGTCTATAGCTCCAGACCCAGGGTTGGCGCTTAATCAAAGAGCTGCATACAGCTCCAGAGCCACAGGTTAGTCACCCTTGCCCTGTGGCATCTCAACCAAACCTATCAATGGCTAGGTCTACAGGCTTCTTGCACAAGAGTGTGTCCACACTGCAAAAGTGCATCAAAAAAGTGATGCGCTTTTGCACAAGAGAGCATCCAGACTGCATGGAGGCTCTCTCGAAAGGAAACTCTGATTGCTATGTACAGAATGGCCACTTGGGCATCTGTGCTTTCTTCGATTGCCTCTTTTTTTTTTTTTGCACAAAAACAAAAACAAAAAACAACCCCCTGTTCCCTATTGACACACACCTTTTTGCACAAGAGCTCTTGTGCAAAAAGGAGTTATTCCTCGTAGAAGGAGGAATACCTACACCGGAAAAAACCCTCTGTTTTTTCGTTTTACTTGAGCAAAAACACGCTTGAGGCGTGGATGCTCTGCGAATTTTTGTGGGAAAACGGCCATTTTTGCGCATTTACTCTGTAGTGTAGACCTAGCCAACATGTCAAACTTTTCAGAAGCATGATGCCTCCTGGAGGACAATAGCCACTAACAAAAATGGATATTAAGTAATGAGAGACCTGCTTCTAATTTGTTATTAAAAGTACATCCAGATTAAAAACAGCACCAAGTTATTAATGAAGGCATCTGTAAAAGTTTGAAAAGGAAAAAAAATGTTCCTAGACATGTTCCCCTCATCACTTTGTACACAAAAGAAATCTTTATTTAATTATGGTCCATATATTTTAAACAGGCAAAGCAATTAGAATGGAGTAATGGAGTCTTAGCTTCTCTTACATTTGGCTTGTTTTGAAATTTCCTTTTGGTTGATTTTTTTTCTGCTTTATGTTGTTTAACTGAGGTTTCCCTCCCCCCCCCCCCCCGATGAAAAGCAAAAGCTATTTATCTGCCTCATATCCTTACAGCCTGATTCTACTTTTACTTATTAGTGCAAATCAAGAGTAATCCCACTTGGGTCTACAGAGTTACACCAGTATAAACAGATGTCATTAAGAAGACAATCAGTCCTTTTATTTATAGATTAATTTTTTTTTAAAGATGAGCATTAAAAACATTTGTTTCCCATCTCAGCTGGAACATAAAATAAATGCTCAGATCCTGAAATCTGATCAGTGTGGCAATTGCCCACATAGGTCAGATTGCAGGAACAGGGGGATGGTCCCAAACAATCACAATAATATAGGCTAACTCTCGTTTCTTTGATCTCATGTTAAGAAAGAGGGAGTGTTTTCCTGCTGTATGTCTGCTGTCATTGAAATGGCTTTTTCCAGTATCTAGAGCCAATAGTGAGCTGCTATCATCTGTTTGCAATAAAATAGTGGCAATAAATGACACATGGTGGGTTTAAAGTAACCCCTCTGCTTTGTTTAACCTACTCATGCCCCTTACAAATATATCGCTGTCAGACCGTTTTTTCCCTTGACAGAGGCTTTTAAAAGATTTTATATTTAAAACCTAATTAATACAGTGCTCAGGAAAAGTGGAGGAGTGGGAGCCCTCAAGACTCAATTTGTTAGCTGCAGCTGTGCCATCCAGGTAGCAGCAGTGTAAGCTTCTTCACATTAACCTACCATTGAGCTGGAGGGACTGCCTCCATGTCCATCCAAATCCCCATCTCTGCTCAACCTAGCAGCAAAGGTGGTAGATAAGGTGTTGACTGTTTGTGGTCCACTAGAGATTAGGCGGAGAAGACATGGCCAACCAAAATGTGAGAAAATTTTGAAAACTGCTGGTTTGGGCTGAATTTACACCGCAGTATATCAGCAAAATCTTCCAGAAACCAGATTATGTCTCAGCCCTGCACCCTATTTGCAGCTCCAGTGATGTATGGGGTCAAAATTTTACTGTACACGGTCTACAGAGAAGTCTTCTACTAAAGGCACAGCACAGGGCTTTCCTCAAACCATAGCAGAAAGAGCATGCTGGGGTAGAAGGAAAAGTTCTAGCAGCATGAATTTCGGAGTTGCTTCAGACTGCCTCAGGAAGCTGTCATCAGTGACAGCACCCTGGGGGGACTGCTCTTACTTATGCCACAAGTCATTTTGACTACTTCCTCCCTCCCACGCACACACTTGTCATCCCAGAATCCTGAAGATGCAGAGGTAGTTGAAGTCATATTACCCTTTGGCTGTGCTGTCTTGCATTGCACGAGCAGGAGGTATAAGAATTTCAATCCGTATAGCTTTACCAACTCCTTAAACAGTCTTCTCCTACTCACACTGCATTTATAAAGCTGTCAGTGGGGCCTTAGCGATATCAGGAACTTCCCTAACTACAGTCATCAGTGACCTGCCATGAACATAGTTGCAGCAGAGCAAATACCTAGTGTAGACAAAGAAAGCTCTTGTGGAGCAACTTATTCCAGAGTGAAGCCAAGGTGAGTTCCACCATGCATATGACGTGCATCTTATAGCACTTGAAACATTATACTTGCTTGTCTGTCATCTCTTTTTAGATGGTAAACTCTGAGGAGGGCAGGGCCTGTCTCTTGCCATGTATTTGCACAGGGTAGCCCTGCTTCTGACTGCAGCCTCTCATGTTTATGAATATGATTAGAATTGACGGACTATTTGTGGCAGCAATAACAAGTGGTTATATACCACCAGCTCAGTAACCCTGTCATGGTACTGGCTTGCATGAAGCCAATGCCAGTTGCACAAACTAGATTTACCTGGTCTAATAAACTCCACTCCATTAGTCAGACAATTTTTCTTCAAAATATGAAAAGAAATTAAACGAAATGGGAAGTGAAGCCGGAGCTCTTCCCCCAGCCCAAACCCAGTACCAAAGTTACCACAACATTTTCTCAATCAGTGCCAATTTCTAATGAGTTTCCTGAGAATCTAAAATGTGTGTACTTAAACATCTGAGGTTGCACAGAATGCAGGGAAGATACAGCATGGGCGCACAACAAAATCCTAGTTCAAGAGTTCCCTGTGAAACAAGTTCTAGCTAACAAACAGTGTGTTCTGGCTCAACCCAGGGGAGACTTTTTCCTGTTGCTTAGGTAATGGAGGAAGGCCCAGAAACTGAACAGAGATTGCGATGGAAAAAGAAGAACACACATGGAAAATATGGAGGGAACTTGCCAACAATGGCCAGGAAAATGAAAGTAATTATCATTTATAGATGCTGCTACCACCGCTGGCCCCACAGACTTAGGGTTGCCAGGTGTCCAGTATACAACCGGACAGTCCAGGTTTTGGGCCCTCTGTCCGGTAAAAAAAAAAAAAAAAATCAGAAAATACCAGACAAGTGCAATGTCCGGTATTTTCTGGTTTTGTGGCTGGCTGCCTGACGGAAACCTGGCAAGGGTGGCGGGAGTGACTGGGAGACGGGGCGCGATCAGCACTGGGAGCCTCTGGTTGCGTCTGATGCCTTGGGGAGGAGGAGGACCTTTGTCCGTGCTCCTGAGCGCTGTTCAAGAGCGTAGCGAAGCCATAGCCAGACTCGCTTGTGCTTCGCTGGGACCGTATGCGGGACAGGCAGCGCCCTGGGATCTGCATGTGCCCAGGTCAGTCCCGCTCCACACCAGCTGATTCTCTCCCCCCTCCGCTTCCCCCCGACCAGCCCTGCTTCCTGACGGCCAGTTATCCTACTTCCGATCTCCCCCAGCCAGCCCTGCTCTCTCCGACCTCCCCCAGATCTCCTTCAGCTAGCCCTGCTGCCCCCGACACTCCCCCAGTCAGCCCTGCTCAACTGTGTCTGGTATTTTTTCTGAAGCTACTAGGATAGCCAGGTGTCCGTTATTCAACCAGCCCCAGGCGTGCAGCCCTTGGAGGGGGCCCCGCCCCCGGGCACACGGCACATGGGGGGGCCTCGCCCTCTGGCACCTGGCAGGCGAATGGCCATGCCCCCTGGTGCCCAGCAGCCTCAAATGGTTGGGGACCACTGCTCTAGCTAGTAAAAAAAAAAAAATCAGAAAATACTGGACATGTGCAATGTCCTGTGTTTTCTGGTTTTCCGTCTGGGCACATGACGGAAGCCTGGCAGGGGTGGGGGGAGTGGCTGGGAGGCGGAGCGCGATCGGTGCTGGGAGTCTTTGGTTGCATCTGATGTAGCAGTGATGCCTTGGGGAGGAGAAGCCCTGTCCGTGCTCCTGAACGCTGTTCAAGAGCGTTGTGGAGCCGTAGCCGGACTCGCTTGTGCTTCACTGGGACCGTGCATGGGACAGGCAGTGCCCTGGGATCTTCACGTGCTCAGGTCAGTCCTGGTCCCCGCCAGCTGATTCTCTCCCCCCACCCGACCAGCCCTGGTTCCTGCCTGCTGCCTCCCTTATCTCCCCCAGCCAGCCCCACTGCCCCGACCCCCTCCCGCCAGCCCTGCTTCCCCCCCCCCCCCCGTCAAGTGTGTCTGGTATTTTTTATGAAGCTACCTAGTAACCCTACACAGACTCTGCTATTCTCCATGGTTATTAGGCATTTCCTGTCCATCATTAGGTACACAGCTCCTACAGACATACAGCATATGGGAGAGGACACTCCCACCCTTCGTTCTGTGCCCGTGTGACTGAAAATCCCAACTGGCGTGGGCTCCAGACACTCTTTCTTCACTGCCCCTTCCCAGAGGCCAAAGGGGGCTCCATCTCTTCAGGATGGTGTGAAATTTCCAAACAAGAGTATAGAACTACTCAGGCTGTGGTAAAACAAGATTTATTTCGACACAGATGAAGTCAAAATAAACAGAAACAAAAATGGCTTAGGAACCCTCTGCCAGCCATGCATAGCAGGGACACAGTGCAGTCTGACTACAACCCCTTTCCAGCAGCTATAGGAGTAGCATAGAATCCATTTAGGTTAGTTCTATGCCCTCTGTACCTCAGCTACTCCCAGGTGGAGAGATGCAGCTGGTGTCTGCCCCCTTTACACTGCCAGAGGGAGAGTGAAGATATGGTCTTGAATGGAGACCAAGGAAAAGATACATTTGCCGAATATGACATTTTCTTTTGTGCATATGAAGAAATGTATCTCTATTGAACAGTTTTATTTATCATCATCATCATCATTTCAAGCCCCTGGAAGCTCTAAGTAGTATTGGGATCCCGATGTTAGGCATTTTACATACATAAAATAGAAGATGGTCTCTTCCAAAAAGCTTACACTCCAAAGATGCAACAGACAAGGCTGATGTAGACAAACAAAATGGAATAGTCCAAATTTCCATAACTGACAATGAATTTTCATTTTGCAAACCCTCAACCAGTTTGTTAAAACTATTAACAAAACTGTGTTAACTGCCTTCATGCTATAAACAGCTAAACTCATAATATCAGTCAGACATTGGATTTAACAATGTCAAAGAAGCTACATATGACTCTTGCTGTTTATGCTGAAGTAGTTTAAGTATGACTTATCCTTTGAGGAAACCAAGAAAATGAAGCATCAAATAAATAAATCCAGGAACATTGTGTATAGAAATATAGGCAGGGTGGGAAAGGACAGGAAATGATGAATCATAAGTTTCAGGAAAGAGTTTAATATCTTCATAATAATTTGTTTTCCTCTCTGTCATAATGTAAAAGTTTCCCATTTTATTTGGTAATTTGAAGGAATACCTGTTCAATAATTTCTGATAATCAGAAAAGTCAGTAGGCAGTCTGAAGTCATTGTCCTTTAGACATGTATCAGGACAGTGTGTGAAAACATCAAAAATCTAATTGTGTTGAAGAAGTTTTTTTGTACTAAGCCAGCAAGCATAATAACTTAGAAGAGAGCAGAATGAGTATCACTCACCTAACATGGAGTGAATTGGAATTAGAGGGGTCTTCTAAATAACAATCTTGATTTCCCCAAACTAAATACAATCCTAATGTTTCCTGTGGTGGATTAACTTGCAGTCCTTATTCCAGCAACATTCTTGTTGACTTCACTGGACTGGCTGGTTCTGAGACTGACTCGAGCTTCTTTTAAAGGAGACCCGTTTAGTTTGAAATAAGAGTACAGAGTAATTTTTTTTTATTAAAAGCAAAACAGTTTTACTACTTATGAAATGCCAGGAAAGTTGAAAAATGAATGGCATGGGTTATAAAAAAAATTGGATTTGAAGGAAATGTATTGCTTCAGAGACAGCCCTTTTCCTGTTATCTTGCAATAGTGGCACATCTGTGTTTTGGCATGAATAGGATTCTCTTAAAAAAAGATTTTTCCATCCTTTCAAGCTTAGATTGTCTGAATGTATGTGCCAAATACATGGAGCAAGAACACTCTAAACAGTCTTTTGTTTGTTTGCATGCTGTATTGTTGTAATTCTGTTGTTCCCAGGATATTAGACAAGGTGATTGAGGTAATATCTTTTATTGGACCAGCTTCTGTATACAGTACTCGAAAAGAAGACTATTGCTCTACACAGAGCTCTTGTTCAGATCTGGGGAAGGTACTCCTAGCCTCATCATTAAATACAAGGTGGAACATATTGTTTAGCATAAATTAACACTGACTCTAAGGAACCATCTAAGATGAAGTGGCCCACTAATACCTCTACAGTCACAGGGCAAAAAGAGGAGGATTAGTGGGTTACAGTTTGTTGTAATAAATCATAAATACAGTGTCTAGTTTCAGACAATTTTTTATTGTCTAGCAAAATTATGAATTAACTACTTATGTTAAAAACAATCGAGTATGTAGGGATAACATATTAATGTATTGAAAATGATTCCCCCAAATGGAAGTGACTCCCCATAATTTGTTCCCCACAACTTAAAATGTTTAGATTATTAATTCTTCTTCTTATTATTATTGTTAGTTAAGATTGTTAAATGTTCAGATTTATTATTATTATTGCCCCTTTAGAATATAATGTATTAGGTCATGTAACTTAGAACTGTTAAGAATATAATCCTATGTAGCCAGAAACAGCCCCCCCTCTGTGTCCCAGGGCATGCTCAAGCTTGTGCAAGGGGCTGCTTGAAATCGACATTGCAGAGATACATTGTAACAATGCATTGTCAAGCCACTAACTCTGCTATGGGAGCCAAGCCCTGAAATTGACTAAGGGCATTGTTACATAATTGACGCCTGTTCTCTTTAAAACATTGTAACTTTACTTAGCACTCAGAGAATGTTTTAAGCAATACCACCCAGAAACTTTTGTAACTACAACTTTTATTATTAATTAGGGAATGTATGTAAGAGAGAGAGAGTGCTTGGACGATGAATGAATGGTTCTGAGAGGTGCCAGCCTGAGAATACAGCAACAAAGGGCTGAAGAAGGAGTCAGGTGCCAGTGCAACCAAAAGGTGTCAAGTGGAGAAAACCAAGTACTGGAGGTCCACCCGATGAGATCACTGATGAGCACCTGGCAGCCACCCTGGAGACATCAGCATGATGCAGCAATTCCCATAGACTGGCATAGGAAGAAATTCCTATAAGAACTGGACTAAAAAACTATGGAATCAGAGTGCAAGGTTCTGCTGCCAGCCTACCAGGAGCTTCAGATGCGCATCTGATCAGGACTTCGCTCCCCACTACCATCACTTGTGTACAGAGTACCTGGCCAGTATTCCATCACAAGCAACTTCCAGGCTGGTAACTATAACAAATACACAGAACCTGAATGAATGGATGAATGAATGTTTATATGTATAAGGGTTAAGTAGTTAAACAATGTTGTTTGCTTCTATCTTTTCTTTATTTTTTTATTATTATCTTTACAATAAATGTGGCTTTTTGCCTTATCCCCCTCATAAGATCCTGCTTGCTTTTATTTGGTACAACAATTCCACCTTGTATTTTAGCTGTGACACTTAGGGTACATCTACACTGCAGCATTATTTCGGAATAATGTCAAGATGGAGGACTTCTTACTCCGACTTCCCTTACTCCTCATGAAATGAGGGTTATAGAAGTTAAAAGAAGAGTGTTCTCCCTTTGACATCCTGCTGTGTAAAGAGCACCAAAAGTCAAATAAAGCTATTTAGACTTCAGCTACGCAATTGGTGTAACTGAAGTGGCGTATCTCAATTCTGCTTTTCCCCTGCAATGTAGACGTGCCCTCCGTATCTTTCCCAGACCTGAAGAAGAGCTTTAGTGTAGCGTGAAAGCTTGTCTCTTTTCAACAGAAGGTGACCTAATAAAAGAGACTGCCTCACCCACCTGATCTCTACTTTATTTTGTACTAGAGGACTCACATGGATTCTTCAGGGCAGGGGGCTGGCAGCGTGGGAGGTGCAGGAGTCAGAGAAGCTGCCAGGAGCTCCTTTTTCCCCTAATCTCCCCAGACCACCAGGGGCCCCTTTTCTCCCTGTGGCAGGCCACTCCCACCTGGCACTCCCACAGGACCTCTTAAGTCCAAGGCCCTCCAGCCTGAGTCCCAAAACACAGTTCAGGGTTGTAGCAGGGATGCACCCCAGGTAGGGGGACCTGGGCCTACCCTACTCCACCAGGTCCTGGCCCAGGGTCCTGTGAGTGACCGGATAGTTGGTCACTCCCTTGGCAGGGCAATCCAGCTGAAACGCACCGAGGCTCTCGGGGAGGGAGAGGCGGATCCCGCTCCTGCCCTGGGCCACTTCCTACCTGGTTCACTGGGGTTCCTTCCCATGTACTTGTCCAGCTTGCTGTGGCCTCTGGTCCGGCATCTCCTTGGCAGGCAGTCTCTGGGATGCACCGGCTAGCCTCCGCGTCCCCACCGGCCTCTTCTGGAGTCTCTGGTGACAGCTGTGCAGGAGCTCCCTTCATAGGTCCTTCTCCTCCAGCTGTCACCCCTGACTGAGTCCTTCCCCTGGCTTTTATAGTGGAGCTACAGCCCAGGCATGCTCTGTAGGGCTGCGGGGGAGGGGCCTCTGCAGCCAGGTAATCCTGGCTGGGCCCTGCAGGCTCAGTGCGGGGCTGCCTCGCCCCATCACACTCCCTCAGTCTCTCCCCACCCAGCCATCAGGGACTTCCTCCTACCCACCCCCCCCCCGGCACTGCAGCCAAGGGCTGGGAGGGGGAAAAGAGCAGGTGTGTTATCTACCAGTGTGCTGACAGACAAGATGGCAAAGCTCCAGCCCTGCTGGTTGCCCCCTTGGTGGTATGGCTGCCCCCAATGGACACTCTGCAGGAGAGCTCTCTTCTGCAGGCTCACTCTCAGTTCCTATCTCTCCAAATAGCAGCCTCTCCCTTTGTATGTTGTGGAAGCATTCCTTTTCCCAGCACTTCCCGTTTTCATGGCACAACCCAACCCTGACCTTGCTTTAAGTTAGGACAAGAGGAAGCTGTATACCAAATTTGGTGGCCCTAGCTCTTAGTCTTTAGGAGGAGTTTTTCAATAAATGGATTCACTGATAGACAGACTCTAAAATATATCCATATAGATATAGGTAAATTATATATAGAGATATAGATAAATCAATTGTTCTTGCAGCCATGTTAAGATGCATCACCAGTAGGATATGTAATCTTTCCTAACAGAATAATAATCAAATATTAATATTTTGCACTTCTCTGTAGCCACTAGCCTCCAAGCATTTTACAAATACTAATGAATCAAGAGCGAAGGAATATGGATGTTTCCTATATTGCAGATGGAAAACTGAAGCACACAAAGCTGAAGACTGATTCAGCAAAACACTCGAGCATGTACAGGCAGTCCCCGGGTTACATGGATCCGACTTATGTCGGATCCCTACTTACAAACGGGGTGAGGCAATCCCATACTAGCTGCTTCCCCCCAGCAGACCAGGGAGACGCGAAGCTAGCGCCCCCTTCCCCCACTCAGCAGACCAGGGAGACGCGGAGAGGCTTTTCTCAGCAGACACCTCAGCTTGAGAATAAAGGACTGAGGGAAGTGAGGTGTGGAAGAATAAAACTGAGCTCTGGAGAAATGTTTGGCTAGAGTTTCCCCTACAATATGTACCAGTTCCGACTTACATACAAATTCAACTTAAGAACAAACCTACAGTCCCTATCTTGTACGTAACTCGGGGACTGCCTGTAGTTCACTCTAGGCCCCTGGGTCTGTTCACATGATTAAATGAAGCATGAACTTAAATTGTTTGCTGAATAAGGACCTAAGTGATGGAGCTGGAAGTACATCACAAATTTTCTGTCTTCTGGTCCTGTGCTTTAATAGCAAGACCCTTCTTCCCACTAATCTTCAGGTAAAGGAGACCCAGTCTCTTAAATCCTGTTTTCTTCCATTTGGTTAGGCAATATTTAGTATATTGAGCGGAAGTAGGGACATCATACCAAAGTGAATTATAGAAATTACAAATAAAAAACTATCACCTTTCAGATGTTAAGACCCTGAAACCCTCTTCCTTGTGTTTTCTAGACCACCCATTTTTTCTTGTATGGCCTCTGATCCTGGAAACTTTTTGCCATTAGAATCCTTTTCGTAACAGAAAATCAAAGTACTTCAGATATGGCTTGCTTCTTCCAGCATGCTTGGAATTCTTTAGGATCCTTTTACTTCAACCCATCCTTTTTATTTATTGCTGACATCAATTTCTTTTCTTGTCACTCTACAGTTTTTTATGTCTTCAATATACAGCTCTTGAACTAATTTTGTATGGCCACCTTTAGAAATTGAGTTGGTTGGGAATTTTCCACAGGAATGATTTTCCAACAGAAAATCAGTTTCTTCAAAAATTATGGAGGGAAAAATCTCAGTTTTTGTGAGGTCTTCAATTTTCCAAAGGAAAAAAATAAACATGAAATATTTTGAATCCACTTTACCTAAATCAGGATATTTCATTTTGGTGACCTGATTAAAAACAAAATTAGTTTTTGAATCAGTTTAGTAAAAAATTAAACCTGATTTGTACTGCCTTATGGATGTTGTAGTTCAAGCCCTCATTGTCACTTATGGGCTGAGCTTGTTGTAGGACTACATTTTCCATAATTCAATGCTGCTTTGTTCTGGTCAAGCTCTGCATAATGCATGATGGATGTCACGTGATTAGGTGGCTTATGGGAGCTGTAGTCTAGCCAAAAAGCTTGGCTCATAAGTAAGAATAAGCCCTCTCCCCAAAAAAACCTTACAGTTCCCATAAAGCAATAGTTTTGGAAATGTCAAAATGTTTTCTTTTGGTTGAAAATGTCCAAATAAAATCTTCCAACATTTCTAGCTATTTTCCCCTCAAATGTCCACAATGCAATGAGACACTGATATTTCCACATAACTCTCCCTCTACAATGTGAAACAAGAATAAATGTTAAATGTCAAAATTTCCCGGTAGGTGGAAATTCCCAATCTTCCTCAGCTATACTTGGAACTAATCATAGTTTTAACATGGGCTACTGCATTCAGCTGTCATGTCCAGAAGACTACTTTTTTTTCTTCTTCCAGCTTGTTTCCAGCTCTCTGCTTGACTCCCCTACCTCACATCTCTAGTCACTCTTGTTTTCTTCTCCTCCTCCTCCAAATGTTGGCTGCCTAAGGTTCCACAAAAATGCACTGAATACATCTTTTTAATCGTCAGTGCTAAGACCCCTTTTCAGAGAGCTGATAATGCTTAGCAGTGAGATCTACTGGCAGCTCCTACTTGTGGGAAACACCACAACCACCCTGTGTCCAAATGGCCTCCACTTCAAAACAGTAAGAACTCTTAGAGAAGTCCCTCCTCCAGTGTTAACTGCACTCTCCATTTTGCATGCTCCTGTTCAAAACAAGATCGCCTTGTGTGGAGTGAGGTCCAGTACTGACGTGCAAGGAGGAAAGAGGCTGCTTGGCCTGATTGTATAACGGAACATTCTGAGCCTTTTTTCCTTCTTCCTGTGGGCTTTCATCAGGGTAGTTCCTGAGCAGATTTCTTATCTTGTTTATTCACGTTGGGACTCCAGCGATCTGGAACAGCTGTGTAACTGGAGAAATCAGTCCTGCTGCTAGTGATCTGGAGCAGTTGTGTAACCGGAGAAATTAGTCCTGCCTGTAATTCAAAACCACCTTTCCAAAGTGCATACTCTTCAGAGGACAAGAGTTTAAATATCACAAAGCTAGCAGAGATTTTTTTTCTTACTTCAGGCCTTCTTGAGCCACTGAAATTTGAAATGGGGATTCTGGTTCAAAATTTTCAGTGGGGAACTGCAATCTGCTTTATCAGCAGGTGATCACTAAGTAAGGGAACTAATTCGGTGTACTACTATCTGTACAAAAAAGCTTGTTGTAAGCACAATAGAGTTGGAGGACTAGAACAGCTGCTTGTGCAAAGGAAAATCAACTGAGAACTGATGGGACTAAGAATGGACACTGATTAATTTGTCATATTAAGATTTAGTTTTCCCATGTGTTTGAATTAGTTTGCATGCCATGAATAACTGAAGAGTTGAGGGAGCGGAGACTGTTTCATCCCTAACAATTCAAGGTATTTTCCACTTTAAACAGCTGTTTCTTAACTTCAGTGCATGAAAAATGCTGGGTTCCCAAAATGCATATTAATAGAGAATGATGATTATTTGTTACTGTAACACAATCCTTTCAAGAATTGTCATCAGTTCTTTAAGGTGCAAACAGATATTTAAACAAATACATGAATAACCAGATAAATGACATCTCTCACTGATCTAAATGAATGACAACTCATCTTCATGATAATGAGTGTAATTTTGCATTTTGTGTACCTTTTTTCAAAGAAAGTTGGTCTGGCAGAGCCTTCTTATTTTCCTTGAAGATATGTTGTGCCTGCCCTCTGCTGGCAAAACTACATATAGCTGTTGCACTGGAGCTGCTAGGTTTTCATAGACCTCTAAATGCTAATTTCTAAATGCTTGCAAATGTCACAAACAGGAAATGTTCGTTACTTTCCAGTGGGAGCCACAGACTCATTTTCTATTTTCAGTAACTGGTAAGAATAGGAGCAATTTTCTTTGAGCCTCATTAATGCACTAGACTACACAATCCTTGTTTATTATAAACAGTAAAGAAATGTATGGCTCAGTGTTTAAATTACCTGCAGAAAGTCTCTGCTATTATTTCCTCAATGAAAAACATTTTTAGGACATTCAATTTTAATACGGTGACAGAGTTCCTGCAACTGTCTTCCTTATTAATAATTGTATTGTTTTTCTGTAGCACTCAGAGCCTTACGAATAGACCAAGACCCCACTGTGCTTGGTGCAAAAACACATGGAACCCTTCTGCCAGCTGGAGCCAACAACAACCAGGGCCGGGTTCACTATCTTGTGGCTCCTTTCTATTGCTCCAACACAGCATCGGCTTGAACTCCTCTCGATCCAGTAACCTTAGAATTTACACGCCACCCCTGAATGCCTGTAAGAGGCAATGCTTCCCCACTTGTAAGCACAGTTCAGAAGTGCGTGTGCAGAGTTCACCTCTCACCCTTGGTCAGGGCCAGGGTGCCATTTCAGATTTTGGTAGAGGGGGCGAACCTGTGCATGCCGTGATGGGGTAAGAAGGGGAGGGAATGAGAGCATGGGAGGCAGACTGAGGACTGCAGCTTCAATAGTGTTACTGAGCATGCTCAGTACAAGCCAAGCACCAAATGTGGGTGGGTGGGTGGGTGGGGGAGGGACAGTTCCTTCCCCCTGACATACACACATCATCTCTATCCCGGTGTTACTAAGGCACTGGAAAACTCTGCTTTTTTGGCAGACAACTTAGCAGTTAGCTGTCAGGAACACCGAATCTAATTCCTATATAAAGGAAAGAAAATTAAATAAATATTAGATGCACTCAGCTCTATCACAGAGGGTATGTCTACACTACCACCCTAGTTCGAACTAGGGTGGTAATGTAGGCAACCGGAGTTGCAAATGAAGCCCGGGATTTGAATTTCCTGGGCTTCATTTGCATAAAGCCGGGCACCGCCATTTTAAAATGTCCGCTAGTGCGGACTCCGTGCCACGTGTAGCCGCGCGGCACGGAGTCCGCACTAGCGGACATTTAAAAATGGCGGCGCCCGGCTTTATGCAAATGAAGCCCGGGAAATTCAAATCCCGGGCTTCATTTGCAACTCCGGTTGCCTACATTACCACCCTAGTTCGAACTAGGGTGGTAGTGTAGACATACCCTAACATATTCTGACATCTTGCAACAAATCAATTAACGGACACTAGTTAGCCTTATGCTTTTAATGTATATTCTTTCTTTGTTACTAACTCTGAGGAGAGAGAGACACCCTGTCAAGACTCCTGGGCGCTCTCTCAGCTCTGGAAGCAGAGTGGGGTCTAAAGGTTATAGCAAGGGGGGGCAGATACATTTCAACTCTATATAAGAACATCATAGTTGGCCAGACCAACTATACCAGCAGTTCTAACCCAGTATTCTGTCTTCCAACAGCCGCCAATGCTAGGTGCTTCAGAAGGAATAAACGGGAGAGGCAATCATCATGATCCATCCCCTGTCGCCCATTTGCAGCTTTTGGCAATCAGAAGCTAGGACACCATTTCTGCCCATTGTGGCTAGTAGCCATTGATGGACCCATCCTTCCTGAACTTATTTTGTTCTTATTAGAACCGTATTATAGTTTGGGCCTTTCCACCATCTCTTGCCAAAGAGTTCCACAGGTTGATTGTGAAAAAACAATTTATTTTGTTTATTTTACATCTGCTGCCTATACATGTAATTGGCTCAGCATTTTGTGTTATGGTAGTGAAGGAATTAATAACATTTCCTTATTCTATTTTTCTATACCATTCATGATTTTCTAGACCTAATATATCCTTCTACTCTTTAATCATTTCTTTTCACCAAGCCAAAAGTCCCAGTCTTGTTAATCTCTCCTCATATGGAAGCTGTTCTTTACAACCTAATCATTTCTGTTGCCCTTTCTGTACCTTTTCCAAATCCAATGTATCCTTTTTTTTTAATATGGGGTGACCAGCTCTGAATACAATATTCAAGATGTGGGCATACAATGATTTTATATATAGTATTGTATTTTGTCTTATTATTTATTCCTAAGGGATGGCCTTAGGGAAAATGGCGCCCTGGGTAAACTTGTATGTTGGTGCCCTGCCCCCCTTACACTGAGCATGGTGCCCCCCATTTCCCTTGGCTGCCATGGACTCCCTCACTCCAGGACCCCCATCCTGTGCCCTCTTTGCCATTAACTCCTGCCTCTCCTGCACCCTAACTCCTATACTAACCCCGAACCCCAACAGCTTGTCACCTTCACCCCAACCCTGCACAATACCAACTTCACCGCAACCTTATGCACTTCCCTCCCACCTGCACCCCCAGCTCCAGCCCTGCATTGCAGCGTGCCTACCACATTGCCTTCCTGGCCAATATCACCCACCTTATGCCAGCAGTTCTCAAACTTTTTGGCTTGTGGCCCACCCAACTCAATACAAACCTTTCCATGAACCATCAGCTGCTAATGGAAACTCGCCATTAATTACATAATTATGCCATTTTGCTAGTGCTGCAGCTAAGGAGAATGGTTTAATTTAACCAGTAAGAAAGGAAATAGTAATTTAAGTTATTGAACAGATTAAGTGCTTCAACTTTATCATGTTAGTTTATCAAACTTCATTTTAAATAAAGTAAAATATTAATTTATGTTCGTTATAAAAGGTTCCCATGTTTTCTTTATTTATGGCAGAGGTGGGGAACCATTTTTGGGTCTGGGGGCCACTGGCCCACAGTAAAAAACAGTTGGGGACCACACAAGTGAGAGATAAAAAAACAACCCCTCCAAAAACCTCCAACCCTCACTGATGTGGCCCCCAACTGAGACACCTCACTCCTTTGGTGCTCCAGCCCCACCAGGGAAGAGTTCTAGGGTTAGTGGATTTTGTGGACCCCCTGAGGCTTTGGATTTGGGACCAAAATGGTGGCTTCATTGTGCAGGAAAGGGATGCCAGTGAGTGGAATGGGGGTGCAGAAGGGGGTGAGGTCTGGATGGGAGGAAGGGTGCTGAAGCAGGCTGGAAGTAAGATGTCTGGCCAATGGGGCATGTGCTTTACATTTAACCAGTTAACCGATTAAGGGAGATTGGGCTGGAACGGTTCCCCCCTACCACAGTCATACAGGAAGCCACTGATACACAGAAGGTCAGATTAGCTGTTCTAATGGTCCCTTCTGGCCCCAAAGTCTCCTAATTGATGAAAACTGAGAGTAGTATGGGGAGCAGCATGTGGTATTTTACTGTGTAGCCTGAAGAATCCCCGGAATCAACAATCATTGATTGGGGTGATCCACAGTGAGCAACTGAAGCATCTGAAAGGGCTGGCCAGAGGCAGGACTTTAGTCCTACAGAGGAGGAATGGATGTCGCAGTGACATCACAAAAGTCTTTGTCGGGACCTCAGCTATTGGGCAAAAATGTGGGGAAGTGGTGGCCTCACAGGGTACGTCTAAACTACATGCCTCTGTCGGCAGAGGCATGTAGATTAGACAGATAGGCAAAGGCAAATGAAGCCGCGATTTAAATGATCGCGGCTTCATTTACATTTACATGGCTGCCGCACTGAGCCGACAAACAGCTGATCAGCTGTTTGTCGGCTCACACGCTAGTCTGGACGTTCCCCCTGTCGACATCAAAGCCCTTTATTGGCAGCCACGGTAAACCTCATTCCATGAGGAATAACGGGGCTGCCGACAAAGGGCTTTGATGTCGACAGGGGGAACGTCCAGACTAGCGCGCGAGCTGACAAACAGCTGATCAGCTGTTTGTCGGCTCAGCGCGGCAGCCATGTAAATGTAAATGAAGCCGTGATCATTTAAATCACGGCTTCATTTGCCTTTGCCTATCTGTCTAATCTACATGCCTCTGCCGACAGAGGCATGTAGTCTAGACACAGCCATAGAGAGACTGTGACATGAGCCAGGTAGGACAGAGGCACAGGGCCAGGATGACCTCAGAGACCCCTGTGGCTTTGCTTCAACAAGTTTCCTTCTCTCTTTGAGGGCTGAGAGAACATTCTGGTTCACGTACATGAGTGCCAGGGGCAACCTCTTTCAAGTTTACTCCTTTCCTTTGCTAATTTGACTAGAGAACGGACATCCCTGTTGAGAAAGTAAGAGCCTGCAGGAGACTTGAAACCTATTCAGTCTGGTCCATCTGGTGCTGGCTGAATTTTAGGCATGGAAAACACCAGATTGAGGAGGCAGAATTTTATTTCCCAGCTAGGATTTTGTGCCTTAGAATGCCTGGGAACATGGGGATTTCTTCCTTTGCTTTCCCTTTTCTTCCTTCCTGCTCCTTCTTTTCTTGCCACTTTTATCCTTTTGCTTGCTCCTTTCCCCTCACCAGGAGCTCTGTGTGTGCGTCTGTATCAGTGGATGGAGTGGGGAGTTTGGTTTCCCCCTCTCAATATGGGAGGCCCTCACAAAGAGGGAGCCACTTGCTCCACGTTTCCCTGGTCAACAGGAAAACCAGCCATGGAACCCAAGCATCCTGCCTCCCAATCCCCTGCTCCAGTCACTGCAGCAGAGCACATGTCCTTCCAAGGGCAGGGGCTCTGGACATGAGGGCCTAGCTGGAACGGCCAGCTGTGGGAAAGAGCGTGCAGCAGTGATTACTGAAGGGGCCTAGAAATAAGCACTGCTGGATCCCATCCATGGCTCTGGGTGTGGGCATGACGCGGAGCCAGTAGCTTCCCTTCCCCGGGACTGTCTACCATCAGGAGGACTGGCTCCTAGTCCCTAGAGCCCAGGGGGATTGAGGCTTCATGAAGGCGTGTAACGTGCTGGAATGTCGGGAGCTGGGAGGCACTGTTATGCCCACACTAGGCCAGTGTTCTGGGCCCCTTCTGCTATCTGAATTTCTGCATCCCTTGCCAATAAGACAGACTGGTCTTTTCACAGCCAGTTGATCACTTAGGCTCTGTCTAGACCACAATGATCTATCTGAAAAAGGTACGCAAAGGGCGTATCTCGAGTACGCTAGACTTTTGAGCTCACTTTTGAAAGCGGCACTTTCGAAAGTGAAAGTAATTAAGATGCAGTTTTGTCAGCGAACCCTCCCATTTGTTGACAAGCCACATAAACCTCATTTTTTTAAGGAAAAGCGGCTTGTCAACAAACAGGAGTGTTTGCTGATAAAACCGCGTCTTAATTATTTTCACTTTCGAAAGTGCCGCTTTCGAAAGTGAGCTCGAAAGTCTAGCGTACTCTAGATATGCCTAAAATGCGCTCTACAATTTGCATACCTTTTTCCAATAGTTTTTTCAGAGGAGGCTTTTCTGAAATTTGGCCCTTCTTCACAGAGCCAAATTTCGGAAAATCCTCTTTTTGAAGAGCCCTTCTTCCTCGTGGGAGGAGGAAGACAGGGTTTCAAAAGAGTGCGCCTGCTCTTCCACAAAAAAAAAAAAAAGTGGAAGAGCAGACACATTCCCTGGATGCGGCGGAGTTTTTCCAGGATACCTCCATGGAGGCCTGAGCTTCACAAACCTCACTGTCACCTGCAGCTTTCACACAGCTGCCCCTGCAGCCACGGGAAATGGGGATGGTGACGGCCGGGCACTGCTGACACTTGGCTCCCTGATGCTCAAGGGGAGCAGGCACCTCCCTGGGATTCCCTGTTGGGGAGGAGAGGGGGTTCTCTTAGAGGCTTTTGAAATTGTTGGGGGCTGAAGGTGCATTCCTGAAAAGGAGGAGTGTGGAGCCCGATCTGCCCTAGGTCTCTGAGGTGGGAAGGGGGGACATTAACCCTGCTCTCACCACCATGTCCCCCTCCTTCTCCCAGGTGGCAGCAAGAATCACTCTTTTCCCTTCCCTCCTCGGCACAGGGACAGGATGAGAAGGAGGACAAGTGGTTGGATGTGGCCACTGAGAACATTGCTCTCTGGGGCGGAGGCAGCTGAAAAGGCATCAGTGCGGGTGAAAGATTTGGGCAGCAACAGAAGCTAATTATGTCACCATCATCATCTTCTCCTTCTTCTCCCCCTTCTCCTTCTTCTCCTTCTCAATTGACTGTTTTCCACCCTGCTCCACCCCCTTTCCCTCTCTTTCCCTCTTGTTGTCAGACATTTGGTACTTTGGATACTTCTGTAAAATGGTCTTTTCTTGGATAAAGCATGATAAAGGACTGATGGCTTCCCTTGGAGTAAAAGATTCATGGGCATCCATAGAGACAACGTGTTACTGCCTTTTTGAATGATCCCAAGGTAAAAACATCACAGGATAAGGCAGCTGTGAGGTTGGGGGCTGTTAGGTTGGGCAGAAGTTAGTGCTACAGGGTCTGGAGGGAAAGTAACAGCAGGGAGCTGTGGAAATGTTAAAAAGTAACAGCTGTGGAAGGGGAATTCTAGGTTTATGGCAGACAGAAGACAATCAATTTTGTGTCTGTGTGGATAATTTTGTGTAGTTATCTAGGGCATTAAGGATTTAAACTGACACTTGTAGTTTGTAAAATTTGTGTGGGGGTTTCAGATAAATTGGCTTGGTTTTGTAGCTTTTAGAGGCATTGATTTTTTTAGGGGAGCAATGGCACTGAAACTCCATTTTAACCTCATTTTCAAGGCAGCAGCAGTGACAGACTCTTGTGGTGAAGCGGGCAGATGGTGTGCTGTGTCTTTGGCATGTAGCATATCACCATTTGAGTATTAATCAGTTTTAATGTGACTCTGTCTGGGGCAGCCAGAACTGGGGAAATGGGTAAAAATTCTGGATCCTTTTGGTGATCAATAGCAGTTGAGAACTGCAGGAGGGGTATAAACGTTAAAACAGGGTACCTCTGAAGCAAGGCAGGGATAAAATGTACAAAGCAGCAATGTCAGAAACACTGGGTCCTTCCGGTGGCTTTCAGTAATCAGACTGCCACAATGTTAAATCTTGGAATAAATGAGAGTGAACCTTAGAGTTAGCACCACAGAGGCACTATTGCAAATCCGGTCTATTGTACAAAAGGGAAAACTGGTATACCACCTCATAAAATCATTAGCTTGCTTACAGAACAAAACAAGAAAAATGGTAAAGGCAATTTTTGTTTCTTTTCTTGCAATCAGCAAGGAGATTTGTAAAAGGCAGGGTATCTTTAAGCAATAAGCTGTCTCCCCTGGGGCGGGGCGGGATGGTGGAGGGCAGGGAAATGTTTTATTTTGTTTATTTTTCAGACATTCTACACCAGCAGAAAAGCAACCCAGAACACCATGGGTCTACTGCCACGATGAAAATTGTGTTGTTTGTTTTGTGTGTGTCCTGTTCTTACTGTTTTGTTGGTGGATACTGTATGAGAGCAGGCATCTGCCGGAGCAGCATGCACTAATTCAGATATGGAATTTCTATAACTCTTCAATCAATCAATCACACAGGAAAAGCTGCCATTTTAAATCAAAACCCTAAGGGTGGACAAAATCATAGCATAGGGAAACATGAGCTTTATTGCAATGGATATTGACTATAACTCATTAAGATGTTAAGATATTGACATTCCGCTTGAGGAGAGAAATGTCTGATAGTGACTGTGCATAACTGTGTTAAACAGAATGCTGTGTTAAACACGCCATAATGAGTTCCAAACGTCTGTGGTCTAACGATGTGATTAAAGCAGTATCCTTTGATGTATGTCACTGACTTGATTAAACACCCTGCCAAGACTGACCCTTCGGGTATTGCATCAGGTAATCTGAGTAAATCACTAACCTCATTCTTGCATCGCTAGGGATATTCACAATAAATACATTCACTCCTAGAACAGGATCATTCTGAGGTAGGTGTTTTGGTGGTTCTGACCACACAGGGAGTTAAGTTAATTATTTCTGCCTAAATCACTGTTTGTTGAATATTTGGAAAAATTCGTACTGCCTTGTACCTGACTATGATATCAAGAATCAAACACAGAAAAGAACATTATAGATGTAAACGTTTCTATTAAATTATCAGAGGGGTACCATGTTAGTTTGTATTTGTAAAAACAGTGTGGAGTCCTATAACACCTTTGAGACTAACAGATTCATTAAGTCATAAGCTTTTGTGGGTAAAACTCATGTCATCAGATAAATTGGAATGGGATTTACAGAGGCATGGGTATATATCAGGACAGCAAGATATAACCATGCCTCTGTAAACTCCACTCCAATTTATCTGATGAAGTGGGTTATCTATGAAAGCTTATGCCCTAATAAATCGTTAGGCCATATCTACATTAGGAGATTTCAACTTTACTAAGTTCGACTTCTGGGCACCCAATTTTACAAATTCAAAGTTCCATGTCCTTACTACAGGAAGAATCTAATGTAGTAGAGGCAGGTTCTGTTAATGTGCATGCACTACCTTGGACTCAGAACTCCAGGAAGCACCTTGGGAAGCTTCAGGAGGCCTCTTGTTAGCAAATTAATTTGAATTAGTTGGCACTGGAGCATCCACACTAACATTATTTTGGACTTACAAGTTTGGAAACAGCGTTATTCCTCATGGCCTGGTCTGCACTAGGACCTTAATTCAAAATAATGCCCCCAAGTTCCAATTTGTAAGTGGTGGGTCCATTATTCCAGAATAAAGGGCCACAGAATTCAAACACTTTACTCCTGCTTTTCATGAGGAATAATGCTAATTCCAAACTTGTAAGTCTGAACGTTCGTGTGGACACTCTGGTGCCACCAATTCAAACTAATTGGCCTCCAGGAGGTCTCCGGTAGCTCTCCAGAGTGCTTCCTGGGCTCTATATCCAAGGTAGTTTGTCCTTATTGACGGAATTCACCTTGGGCTAATTTTGATGCTTCCCTGTAGTGAGGACATGGAACTTCGAATTTGTGAAACTGGGAATCCGTACGTCGAATTTAGTAAATTTGAAATAATTTCCTAGTGTAGACATGGCCCAGGAAAAGCAGGACTACAAAGTTTGAATTCCACGTTCCCTTATTCTGGAATAACAGGCTGTGTAGTGTGGATGCATTGCTTACAAATCTGACCTTTGGGGTGTTATTTCGGTCTAAAGTCCTAGGGTAGACTAGGACCCAGTCTCTAAGGTGCCACAGGACTTCTTGTTGTTTTTCTATTAAATTATATAGTTTCCCCAGGTGGACAGAAAAACAGAATTCCCTTTCAGAGTTCTTACCACCTTAGGGTGTGTCTAGACTACCTAGTTTTGTCGACAAAAGTGGACTTTTGTCGACAAAACTATACCAGCGTCTATACTACCGCTGAGTTCTGTCGACATAACGTCGACAGAACTCAGCAGTTTTGTCGACGCTGGTATACCTCCTTTTACAAGGCATAACACCTTCTGTCGACAGAACTCTGTCGACAGAAGGTGTTATTGCCTGTAACATTGCGTCCAGACTACGGAGCTTGCTTTGTCGACAGAACTCAATGTGTCTGGACGCTCTTTGTCGACAGAAGTTTTCCGTCGACAAAACGCGGTAGTCTAGACATACCCTTAGTGTTGTAAGCTTTATGAGGTCAGAACTGGCGGTTCTCAAAGGGAGATTTACAAGAAAAGTTACTGAGTCTGCATCTCTCCTGGAGAGAGAGAGAGCCATGTAAAATAGTTTACTCGGCATAGTCAATGAAAGCAGGGATTTAAATAATCCCCGCTTCATTAAAATAAAAAAGGCTGCTGCGCTGTGCTGACGATCAGCTGATCCAGCACAGCGCAGCAGTCTAGACGCGGCGCGGTCGACAAAGGAAGCCTTTGTCGACCGCTCCGGTATGCCTTGTGAAACGAGGTTTACCAGAGCGGTCGACAAAGGCTTCCCTTGTTGACCACACCGCATCTAGACTGCCACGCTGTGCCGGATCAGCTGATCATTGGCACAGCGCGGTGGCCATTTTTATTTTAATGATGCGGGGGTTATTTAAATCCCCGCTTCATTGACTATGCCGAGTAAACTATTTTACATGGCTCCATCGACGGAGCCATGTAGTCTAGATGTACCCCAAATGTTACTTGTAACATTATTTTGTTTATATTTAAGCATTGCCATGATTTTTCTGGGATGAAATTACTCTAACTATAAATCAGAATCAGTCTTCTAAGATCATCTCAAATGATCATTCGCAACAAAAATGACAGTGAAAAGAAAGCATTGTAGATTTCCCTGTACAGCACGTAGCTCAGTGAAATTGTCTGTTTCTGCTTGACATGACATCTTATACAAGAGATTTTTTCCTATAAACAAATAATTGAAGCTTGTATTACCCAATGAATGGGTGTGATTTTACAATCCTGATCCAGCCAGTGACTATCTTTAAATGATGGCAATGGGTGTTTTGGCTGAGTAGAATGACTCTGTATCTTAGCTATTTATCCAACTCCCTATCACTGTACTATCTGAATGCATCACAATAATTAATCTGTTTATTTTCACAACACACCTGGGAGACAGGGCATTGCTGTTATCCACACCTCAACTGTGGTGCAGTGACTAAATATTTTGCCCAAGGTCACAAAGGAAATCTCTGGCAGGGTAGAAACTAAAATCTAGGCCTCCCAAGTCCCAACCTAGCACCCTGACCACTTGACCATCCTTCCTTTCCACTAGACTAGCCCTCCTGTCTCAGGCATAAGTTCTAATTTGTTACCAGTTATCAATTAAGCAGACCCAGTAGCGAGGTATGATACCACTGGCATAGGGACTGCTGTGCTACAGTCATGTGCCCTCTACAGAGATAAGAGCATTAACAAGTGAACTCTGGGGCACATCTTGGCTGGATTGTATCATGGCTGTGGAATGGAACCAACAGAGCCATAGACCATATTGTAGATACAGGCAGTCCCCGGGTTACGTACAAGATAGGGACTGTAGGTTTGTTCTTAAGTTGAATCTGTATGTAAGTCGGAACTGGCGTCCAGATTCAGCCGCTGCTGAAACTGACCGCCAGTTCTGACTTACATACAGAATCAACTTAAGAACCCCAAGCGTCCCAAAGTCAGCTGCTGTTGAAACTGATCAGCAGCTGATTCCAGGAAGCCCGGGGCAGAGCAACTCAGCGCTGGTCAGTTTCAGCAGCGGCTAAATCAGGACGCCTGGGGCAGAGCAGCTGGGGTGCTGCTGGGTTGCTCCAGTAGCGCCGCTCCTCGGCGCTACTGGACCAACCCAGCAGCACCCCATCTGCTCTGCCCCAGGCGTCCCGATTCAGCCGCTGCTGAAACTGACCAGCAGCAGCTGAATCAGGACCAGAGCAGCTGGGGTGCTGCTGGGTTGGTCCAGTAGCGCCCAGAGCGGTGCTGCGGGACCAACCGACAGCGCCCCAGCTGCTCTGCCACAGGCGTCCGGAGAAAAGCCTAGTCTGCTGGGGGGGGGGGGCGTACTAGCTGCACCCCCCCACCCCAGCAGACCAGGAAGACGCGGGCGGCGGATCGAGACGCACCGCGGTCCCGCCACCTGGGTCCTCCGTGGCTTTGCAAAGCCTCGGGGAAGCCGGCAGTGTGGCAGCCCAGGCGCGCCTGGGCTGCCTCGCAGCCCGAGCCCCCCCGCGGCTTTGCAAAGCTGTGGGGGGGCTTGGGCAGCGGGGCAACCCAGGCGCGCCTGGGCTGCTCCGCTGCCGGCTTCCCTGAGGCTTTGCAAAGCTGCGGGGGCGGGGCTCGGGCAGCGAGGCAACCCAGGCGCGCCTGGGCTGCCCCGCTGCCGGCTTCCCCGAGGTTTTGCAAAGCCGCGGGGGGGTTCGGGCAGCGGGGCAACCCAGGCGTGCCTGGGCTGCCCCGCTGCCCGAGCCCCTCCGGGGCTTTGCTCCGTGTCTTTCTGGTCTGCAGACCAGGGAGACGCGGAGCAGCTTTTCTCACCCGGAGTACACGGGCGGCGGGACCACAAGGTCCCGCAGTCCGTGTACTCCGGGGCAGCCCCGTTCGTAACGTAAGTCGGGGACTGCCTGTAGTAAAAATACAAAGGGATGTCCTGGGGTGAAGGAATGAGGATCAGAGAAGCACTGTTTCTCTCCCTGGTGTGGGTAAGCACCTCTTCCTCCCTTCCTTGTTCCCCTCTCTTTCAATCTACTTTAACCACTGATGACTGGGAAGGTTTTGTGAGAGTTTGTTTAGCGAATTTCCTTTTATTCATGGGGATCAAAGCAGGTGTTCTCTCCCATAAGACACTATAATAATATAACAAAGCCAATGCCTTCTAGCTTCCTTTGCTGAAGTCTAAATTGCATATTTGCTATGTTCAAGCTATGAGCTCATCAGGGATTCTGTGACATAATGAATTTCCCTTCTGCCCCGGAAGGTACGAATTTGTTCCAGAAATGTGAAATTCACCAGCTTCCCCTCCCCTCTGTCAAATTTATCAGATTCAAGGACAGGGTTCCCACTATTTTTTTCCATCCATGTGCAGAATACATTTTGTTATGTGCACCGAGGCATGTGCATATTTGCACCACCAATAGAAAGAAAAGTACTACTAAAAAGCTGGCAGCATTTGAATTTTTCCTGGCAAACACACAGCTTACAGGAAATACTGGTCAAGGACATATTTTGGACTGACTTCTGCATGCCTTAAAGTCTACTCAGAATACAACTTCCTGCTCCCACCCCCAGAGAACTTGCCCCTATTTAGGAAATGAATTTGTAGAGGAGGGAATTAAAGCATACAGACAGTAAGATTTCAAAGTAATCCACAAAATTCAGATTCTCACCTGCATCCAGACTTCTCAAAGTTCAGAAGGGTCAGCTCTTATGCTGTGGTTTGGATCCAAACTCAGAAAATACCCTTGCTGATAGCATCACAGCTGTCTGTCAGCTGGGGAATACTCGTGTCAACAGGAATGTAAGAATCTTTCTCGTTGAGTGGAGGGTGTGAACTGAAACTTTAAGGAAAGGCTTTTTGATGTACCACTCTCTTGGCTCCTCCTTTTGGCTGATTGACAGACAATATTGCAGGTATCTCTGAATGACTCACTCCTGTCGCCTCCACCACTGGGGATAATTTGCTATTTGATCCATGATGATTAGCCTGTTGCCTGAAGTTCTCCATCTGGACTCAGAGCTATTTAGGGGCTGAATTCCCATTGAAAGACAGGTAAATACCTTTGTCGTCACTACTCAAGAAATCTCTCAAAGGAGTGCCCTCATTTGGAGATGCAATTAATATTGACACCTTCTGTTGTGGAGTTAATGTCTATAGAGCACTGCCTGGATACATTTGTATATGTATCTGCAAAAATGAGCTGTGGATATCCACATATCCACAGATATGGTTACCTGCGGATCTAAAATGGATATCTGCAAATTTGCAGGGTTCTAGATACAAAATTTGTATCTGCATCCATATCTGTATGGATCTCTGCATTTACACCTGCTTTATATAGAGCAGATATCCACAGATTTTCATGGCTTTAAGGTACATCTAAACAATAGGGCTAAAGCCAAATTAATCTACTCAACTTCAGCTACATTCATTGCTTAGTTTAAGTCGAAATAGCTTAACTCAGTTTTAGGCACTGTCTACACAGCAGGAAGTCGAAGGAAGAACACTTTTCATTGACTTCCCCTACTCTTCATAAAATGAGGGTTACAGGAGTCAGAGTAAGAAGTCCTCCAGCTTGACATTATTTCAAAATAAAGGCTTGTTGTGTAGACACACATGCTGTTGTTTTGGAATAACATTAGTTATTCCAAAATAATGCTGCTGTGTAGATGTACCCTAAGTCTGTGTGGGAGGGGAGGGGGTTTCTGGAAGTTAATTTCTCCCCCAACCTCACTGTATGTTGTTATGTCTATGAAGAGGACCAAAAGGAAGAAAATAATTACCCCTGTAAAAAAATAAAACCACAGCAACAAGAATATAAAAAAATCACCTTATTTGGAAAAATACTGTTTCCTATAAAAAGCACTAAGTGGCTTGGAACTTTTATGAAGCAGTAAGAAACAACATCATTCCCAAACATGTTTTACAGTTTGCAAATTATAGGGCCAATTCCAGAGCGTAGAAGCAATAAAAATCCCATTAACTATAAAGAGGAGCTTTGCCTACATGCCATATTTGGCATGGACGAGGATTCCCCAGTGTGAGATCCACTGGTATAAATCAAAACTGTCGGCCGTGTCTACAGAATGCTAGAGATGTCTTTCCTTTTTTAGTGAATTCAAGTATATGCACTCTAGATGCTGAGCTGGTCACATAAGTTCTCATACACAATGTTCAGTGAGTGCTGAAACAAAAAATAACAGCATTATATCCAGTAAAGCGTGTGGCAGAAAAATCAGGAGCAGATAAAAGCTTTCCTGATTAAGACATGACAAAGGCTCAGAGTTGTTTCATTAACATTAGCTTCACCAGTCAGTAACATGAAAGACATGCCAAGGCCTATTTTGACTTCCAACTGGCAGTGAAACATTCATGCTGGTGACAGTACAGGCTGTCCCTGGCCTGTTACCCTGGAGCTGACAGGATTGGAGTTGACTGTCGGCGCTTCACCCCTACACATCTTGCAGAAAGGATTCATTGACTGATGAGCTGTTTCACATACTAAAGTAAATTTGAATCTAGTAAGTGTCCTGAAAGATGATTAGATTTAAAGGAATAACTAAGTGCATTCACTAGCTCCAATTGCAGGAGTAGCACAACAGATTGAGATGTACATGTGAGTTTGACACACACTCTCCAGAAGAAAAAGGAGCTCACCTCAAAATAGATCAACAGATTGAGGCTATTAAGACCTCTGGAGTGAGACTGTTACCCCTATCATGGCCACTGTATGCATCTGTGTCATTCTGCAAGGGCTGCAAAAACCCCATAGTGGGCCAAGGGGGAAATCCTTCAGAAGGGGCACTGTATGAACAGCTATAAGCTAGTTTCCAGAGATCCCCTCAAGCCCTGAGAAAGGGGATAAGGAGGGCCGGATTAACAGGGGGGGGGGGGGAGGAGGGTTAGCTGGGCAGCTACCCGGGGTGCCAACATATGGGGGGTGCCTGATGGCAGCTGTAAGGGGCACAGTGCGCTGGGGTGCGGAGCCGCGCATGTGTCACGTGCCCGCTGCACAGGGCGCAGGAATGGTTTGAGCCGGCCCTGGGGATGAGCTGGGGGATGTGGCTGGAGACAGGTCATCACATAGTATGTAATGGCTTTAGTTGAACCAAGGGCCATTTGGCTTTCAGATTTGCTCAGAATCAGGTGGGTGAAAAAGTGATTTTAGCCCTTTTGGCTTCAGTTGGAAGAAATGGAGAAAGAAATGCATGGAATGAGGAGTAACGGTAGTTTGAATTAGGATCTTTAATTCGAACTACCTACTTCCTGTCACATGTAGCCACGGACATGGAGCTCGGACTAAGGGGGATTTAAAAATGGCGGCGCCCGAGAACATGCAAATGAAGCCCGGGATATTTAAATCCCAGGCTTCATTTGCAACTCCGCTTGCCCTGATTACCCTACCTAGCTCGAACTAATGAGCTAGTGTAGACGTACCCTAAGGTGCTACAGGACTCCTTGTCATTTCAGAGAGTACTTATTAACAGTTTACAGTCATGCTGGAAGGGCATAACAAGTGCGGTTCCGCAGGGGTCTGTTTTGGGACCGGTTCTGTTCAATATCTTCATCAATGATTTAGATGACAGCATAGAGAGTACACTTATTAAGTTTGCAGATGATACCAAGCTGGGAGCAGTTGCAATGGCTTTGGAGGATAGGGTCATAATTCAAAATGATCTGGTCAAACTAGAGAAATGGCTCTAGGTAAATAGGATAAAGTTTAATAAGGACAAATGCAAAGTACTACACTTAAGAAGGAATAATCAGTTTCACACATACAGAATGGGAAGTGACTGTCTATGGAGTACTGCAGAAAGGGATTTAGGGATCATAGTGGACCACAAGCTAAATATGAGTCAACAGTGTGACAATGTTGCAAAACAAAGCAAACATGATTGTGGGAAGCATTAACAGGAGTGTTGTGAGCAAAATATGAGATGTCATTCTTTCGCTCTACTCTGTGCTGATTAGGCCTCAGCTGGAATATCAGAAAGTTGTGGAGAAACTGGAAAGGGTCCAGAGAAGAACAACAAAAATGATTAAAGGTCTAGAAAACAGGACCTATGAGGGAAGACTGAAGTAATTGAGCTTGTTTAGTTTGGAAAAGAGAAGACTGAGAGGGGACATGATAGCAGTTTACAGGTATCTAAAAGGGTGTCACAAGGAGGAAGGGGGAAATTTGTTCTTCTTGGTGATAGGACAAGAAGCAAAGGGCTTAAATTGCAGCAAGGGAGGTTTAGGTTGGACATTAGGAAAAACTTCCTAACTGTTAGGGTGGTTAAACACTGGAATAAATTGCTAGGGAGGTTGTGGAATCTCCATCACTGGAGATATTTAAAAGCAGGTTGGATCTAGACAGTGCTTGGTCCTGCCATGAGAGCAGGGGACTGGACTCAATGACCTCTCAAGGTACCTTCCAGTTCTAGTATTCTATGATTCTATGATTCTAAGGGCTGCTAGAGAAAGAGCCTTTTGTTGATCTTGTGGAGATGGAAGGGAGTGTGGAGGGGAGCTATGTGTTCTGATAAGGTGGCTCTAAGAGGTATCTCCCACACATTCTTGTGTATGAGAAATACCCCCGAGTAACTCTAATACGTTGATACAATTTTACTGAAATCAAGTATCCTAGGCTCCCTTTTGTAATTATAAAAGAGGCTTCTACTTTGGTCCATAGAATAGACATCACTATTTTCTGTCTCGTTTGGAGTTCACATTTTCCCTGGGCGTGGATTACCAATGGCGCCATAGTTTCTGAGATGATCCTGATCCGCAGAGCAAAGGATTTCATAGCCGAAAGGGATTCCTCATGCTGGATACAGTTCAAGTCTTCCATTTGGCTTAGCTGTAAGAAGAAATTGCTCACCAGGGCACTATGCTCAGACAGTTCCATAGCTAAAATATTGTCAGTGGAGTCTTGGCTATCCATCAGAATAAATGTATCTGATTCCATGATTTATGGGACAATGAGAAGAAGGTTTAATCCTCCTCTCAGCAGTGCAACCCAGTTTGCCACGAAAGCCTGTTAAATTTTGTAGCACACACTTCATCACTTCATTAGGAGATAGAGAGGAATGGGTTCTATCCATTACTGAATCAGTTACCGAAGTAGAGTCTCCTCCCACTGCTGTTGAATGATGGGGTAATCTCTGTGATCAGACCCACAAAGAAAGACCCTGTGGGATTACAGGGAGCACAGACATTAACAAAAGTGACAGGAAAGGAATGCAATATCCCTTTAAACAATTAAATATTGATCCTGCAGGCCTGAGGTAGACTACATAGCACAAAGGAAACACCTCTGTGAATTAATATGGTGACATCTCTACCTTTAGAAGATATAAAGGAAACCAAGATTATTTGCCTCACCTACTTCCTTAATAATTTTTCTTGCTCTCAATTAGTGAAATGTTTCTTGTAAGACTGCCACCTGCATTTTAAACAATTACAAATCACATTCCTTCCAAGACCCATCCTTTTAAATCCCTCAGTATTCAGGGATATTACATTAAATTTACTAATTTCTGTATTATTATGAAAAGTCTCTGTATTCAGAATGTTGTGTATCCCTGAAGCCTACTTCACTCTGTTCATATGCATTAAACAATCCGTGTTGGATAATCACTGGTGGGTGAAGTCTCTTCAGCAGTCATAGCTGCAAAAGCAACCCTTGCTAATCCTGCAATGATTATGGATTGATTGTGTCACAATGGGGTGTGGGCTCTAGAATATAGGTCTAGCAGCAATACCGGGTGCAGTTGCACTGCACGGAACACCAAGGACCCAAAGTCATGCAAGCTCTTGTGGATATTCATTTGGAGAAATCAGGATATTAGCTTCATATCACAGACTACATCCCTTTCAAAAGAGGAATATAGTCTAGACATAGCCAAAGAGTCTTAATTCCTCACTAGATCAATGGTAAATCTTATACCCAGGCCACTCAAATGCTATTTCCCCCAACCAAAAATAAATTATTAATCAAGAAAACCAGATGCTGCTTAACCTGAAGGTCCCTGATGAAGAAGCAAATTCAGGCAACACCTGAGTGCACCAGTGTCCAAGGCTTTCAGGGGCACATAGCATAAATTCCATTATATGTTTTAACTGAGTACATTGCAAAAGTGATGAACAATAATAAACAGACACAGAAACAAGCAGAGTGTCTAAGAATAAGCAAAGTTTTTCTGAGGTCTTGGCTTGTGACAAACAGATGCAAAGTTCTAGTGTCAGAGTGACACTGCTGATGCTGGACTGTTAGAGAGACTGACAGAGAATAAATGGTAGGTGTCCACCCTAAACGATTGCCATTGTGACTAGGAATCGGGGCAAAACATTTGATCATCTTGCTGAAAGTGCTGGAGGCTGAAATGAGGTTCTTCGTAAATTCCAAAAGATGTCACTCATGGGTGTATTTCAATCTCCACCTTTTGTCAGGGCCAAATCTTTACTCGATGATGATCTGTGGGGGCCAAGAAAATCCCTGGAGGTGTGTCCCTCTTTCCCCATGCAGAAGAGTTTGCCCAGTGAATCTTCTCAATTGTGGATCTACTTGATACATCCACAAACCCTCCCTCTGTGTCAGGATTAAAGGGGCCCTGTGGAGTCAGATCCTACTGACAAGCTCTCTTCATCCTTCCTTCTGACCCCTGCTTTCAGCTTACATTCGAGGCCTTCCACTGGCTTTACTTGGGCAGGAGGACTTGGTCCATAGAGCACTGGGGTTTTAGCTTTCTGACCATTTTCATGACACAGCCATTTGTAGTTCTTAGGCACCTTTCACCTTAATAGCAAAGTATTGATACTTTACAGTTACTTTTTCAAAATATTCACCCCAGCATAAAACTGCTGGATCCAGCCTTGTCGATGGTGTACTATGCCACAGGTAAAAAAGGTGCACTGAAAGCCATGGCCTCCCCAGCAGGGAGCATCACATACACAGTGCTGGTGTGGTTCCTAAAGGGGCAATACAAGAAGACTGTGGTAAATTATTGCCGTGCATAGAATCCATGTTAGTGTAGGAAAGGGGGAGGGTCATATGCAAATGAGGATACAATCTCAGACTCCCAGGCTGTGCTGCATATTGAGTTTATGAGCACATGTGAAAATTAAAGCAGCTACAACCTGCTTTGAAATGCACTGCAAAGATGGAAGATAATTGGGACCTTGGTAGATGGAGCTTTCACACAGATTGACAAAGGGGGAGGAAGAGGCTCTGAAATCACCACGTGGGCAGCACACAAAGGAATTTCCAGGGGCTCCCAACCCCCAGGGTACTCATCACCTGAATAAATGGGGAAGGACCAAGTGCCATTGGCTTCTAGCAGCAATCCAATGAATTGTATTCATGTCATACTGTGACACTGTTGCAAAAAAAGCAAACATAATTCTGGGAGCTTTAACAGGTGTGAGCAAGATGTGAGAAGTCATTCTTCTGCTCTACTCTGCACTGATTAGGCCTCGACTGGAGTATTATGTCACCAGGGAGAGATTACATGGGAAATCTCACCCCTAAAGTACAAACCAGGACACAAAAATTAACCAATACCAGGTTAATAAAATTAAAGAGAAAGAACTTTTATTATCACCACAATGTTCCTGTTGCAAGTATAATGACTAGATGGAAAAGTCACAAATAATACTCGGGGAAACTCCACCATGGGCCTAGAACTTAGCTACAAAGGAAAGCAAAAACATTTTTAAAAAGTGCACAGACATCAGATCCCATTTGCCAAACCATAAAACAATAACACCTAATGGATTTATCTAAACTTTATCCTACTTACAGATAGGTAGAGTCTTTTCTTGGAGGGAGACATAGTGTCTGTCCCCCTCAATAGCTGGAGAGAAAAACTGCTCAGGACAAAACCAAAAATTCCTTTGTCCCAGTTTGAAATTCCTACCTACATTCCTATTGGCCAACTCTACCTGGGTTAGGTATTTTAACCCCTTAGTCCCCAGGCTGCTGGCTAACCCTCATGATCATGACAGGTGTGTTGTGAGAAAGGTGTGAGAAGTCATTTTTCCGCTCTACTCTGCACTGATTAAGCCTCGACTGGAGTATTGTGTCCAGTTCTGGGCACCACATTTCAAGAAAAATGTGGTGAAATTGGAGAAGGTCCAGAGAAGAGCAACAGGAACGATTAAAGGTCTAGAGAATAGGACCTATGAGGGAAGACTGAAAGAATTGGGCTTGTTTAGTTTGGAAAGGAAGAAGACTGAGAGTGGACATGATAACAGTTTTCAAGTACAGGTAGTCCCCGAGTTACGCGGATCCGACTTATGTCGGATCCGCAGTTACGAACAGGGATTTTCTCGCCCCGGAGGACTCGAGCAGCGGGACGCCTGGTCCCGCCGCTCGCCTCCTCCGGGGCGAGAAAAGCTGCTCCTCATCTCCCTGGTCTGCTGCGGGAGCCAGCAGACCAGGGAGACGGGGAGCAAAGCGGCGCAGGACCCAGGGCCGGACGCGTGGCCGCTTCCAGATCAGCTGGAAGTGCCGCGGGTTGGGCCAGGTCCTGCGTGGCTTTGCTCAGCGCCTCCCTGGTCAGCGCCTCCCAGCGTCTGAATCTGGATGCCAGTTCCGACTTACATACAGATTCAACTTAAGAACAAACCTACAGTCCCTATCTTGTACGTAACCTGGGGACTGCCTGTATCTAAAAGGGTGTCATACGGAGGAGGGAGAAAAATTGTTCTCCTTAGCCTCTGATGATAGGACAAGAAGCAATGGGCTTAAACAGCAGCAAGGGAGGTTTAGGCTGGACATTAGGAAAAACTTCCTAACTGTCAGGGTGGTTAAACACTGGAATAAATTGCCTAGGGAGGTTGTGGAATATTTAAGGTCTGGAGATATTTAAGAGAAGGTTAAATAGGGATGATCTAGGGACGATGTTAAGTCCTGCCGTGAGGGCAGGGGACTGGACTCAATGACCTCTCCAGGTCCCTTCCAGGTCTAGTATGATATGATTCTATGTCCAGTGCTTCTGTACATGTCCGACAGACCGTTGTGGTCTCTCTCTGTGTCGGTAAGATTTGGTGTGCACAGGAATGGATATGCCTTTTGCTGCCACCTGCCATGTTGTGTGCACAGATTCTTCTGAGCAGCGATGTGGTCCCTGGCCTGCTGCAAGTACAGTTCTAATGTCTGTGGCCACACATTCCTGGCAAAGTATATCCTTCTGTCAGATCCAGGGGGAGGGGGCAATTGCTGTGCTCCCTCTCACGTGATGGTGGGGAGCTGCTGTCATCACACTGATGATGCCTTCATGGTGAGGTTTTGACTTGGTCATTTCCATGCTGTTTGCTAACTGGAGAGGCTGGCAAATATTAGACCAACTGCATTTTAGACCATTCTTGTAGAATATTGTGCTTTACAAAAAATAACAGGAGGAGCCCAGGTATCTCCAAGGTGCACTTCTTTGCCTGCTCCTTGTGTATTTGCTCATTACCCTTTGATGAGCTGTTATCTTGCCATGTTTTCCTAGATGGCACCTTTTCCTCAGGACAGGGCCACCACACTCCCACCAATCCCCTAAAGTCATGTTCCTGTCACCCAGTCTCCTTTCTGCTTTATCCTCCCAGTTTCATCCACATGGCTCCAGTGAGTTGGAAATTTTGCCATATGAATTCACTCTTTCCTCTTTGGCACACCCATGGTACTGCCCACTTTAGTACATTAGGGTATGTCTACACTACCCGCCTAGTTCGAACTAGGAGGGTAATGTAGGCATACCGCACTTGCAAATGAAGCCTGGAATTTGAATTTCTCGGGCTTCATTTGCATAAGCGGGGAGCCGCCATTTTTAAAACCCCGCTGGTTTGAACCCCGTGCAGCGCGGCTACACGGAGCTCGAACTAGGTAGTTCGGACTAGGCTTCCTATTCCGAACTACCGGTACACCTCGTTCCACTACCTAGTTCGTGCCCTGTGTAGCCGCGCTGCACGGGGTTCGAACCAGCGGGGTTTTAAAAATGGCGGCTCCCCGCTTATGCAAATGAAGCCCGGGAAATTCAAATCCCGGGCTTCATTTGCAAGTGCGGTATGCCTACATTACCCTCCTAGTTCGAACTAGCGGGGTAGTGTAGACATACCCTTACAGACAATGGCTACTCCTCACAAACCCCTCTCTGAGGCAAAGTGGTATTGTCTTATTTTCATGGAAGGGCAGATGGAAAGAGAAAGTGACTTGCCCAAGGTTACAGAGATCAGATATTAGAAGTCACCAATTTCACTAAAGCCCCCCTGCCAAACCAGAACACCAATTGAATAACCTTCCCCCATCCTCCTTTTTGTCCTATGACAGGGGAGCTGTTCTCCTGGCTCCCGGCTGCGTTGTTTGGGGGAAGGAGTGGAATTGCCCCTACACTCTCCGGTGGTGGGAAGTGGAGCTGGAGGAGCACAGCAGGCTTGGTCTGGGTCATTCCACTTCCCACTGTCACTAGTGAGTACAAAAGGCAACCCCGGCTGCCGGGCCAGGTCCCCCACTAGTTTCCCAGGCTGCATCATGGGGTGGAGTAGAGTAGTAAGGGGGTGGAGTAGAGACAGGGGCTTGGGTGGGGAAAAGATAGTATGGAGGTGGAGTAGGGGTGGGAAGAGGTGGGGTTTCAAGCAGGGAGGTGTCCTAAGCCTCCTATGGATAGCCCTCCCTGGGTTAGGGGTGACAAGGAGGAATCATGGCGGGGGGAGTGGTCATGTGGCTGGTCTCCCCCCTTTGTCTCTCCTTAGCAGTCACGTCACCTATGTTTCCCAGACCTGAAAAAGAGCTCTGTGTAAACTTGGGAGCTTCTCTTTCTCACCAATAAAAGAAATTTACCTCCCCCACCTTGTCTCTCCAGCCTCCAGGGACTGCCACTGTTGCAATGATGCTGCAAAGGTACCAGAATTATTGTTTTGATTTCCTCCTCAATTTTTAAAAAGTGAATTACAATAAATACTCTCTCTGATCTCAGCACATCAGGACTTTGGGAAAGTGTGGCTCCAGAGGGAGGAGCCCGGGGGGGGGGGGGGGGAGGGGGCAGAGCGATCATGCTGTAGAAAGAGAACAGAATGGAAAGGAAAGCAAAGTAGGGCTGTTTTCTGGCCAGCAGAGCAACTGAAGGAATCTGAAGAAAGTTTCTCACATTCACACAGGTCAAGCCAGCTCACCAGCTACACTTGTTTCTAGTTAACCACTCAAAGCCTTGATGTGGTTTTACTTCTTTTCTCATTGGCATCTGGCCATAGCCTCGGATCCTGTGTTGACAGTACCAATGGGAGAACCTGGATAGATCCATAGAACTCCTTTCCCTGAGGATCATAAAGCTGTGGACTACATCACCGTGGCTCTTCAAACGATACCAGCACCGTGCAGTAGAGGCAACTGTCACAGAAGGTAAGTCATGTTGAATCAGATGCACCCAAATCTCAGCTAGTTTTCTTGTGCAAGACCAGCTACAATATACAAGCAATAAAAAGCTTGTTGACTCTAACTAGATCCAACTTTTCATATATAGAAAAAGAACAACAATTATATCTCTAAGGAGAACAGTTCCTGCCCCCCAGAATCACATCTTCAGGTGTAACCTGGTAGCCATGGCTAGGAGAATAAGTGACTTAGATTCCTGAAAGGTGCTGCGTTCTCCCTGTTGCTTCCATTCCCAAAGTAAAACAGAAGACGTGCAGCTAGAATGAAGGACTTTGTATATAGCTTTCACTGTACTAGCTAAAGTAATCTACCATGTTGCCATGATATTCAGCACTGGACCAAAAGTCTTTGGAATGCCCCACAGAACTGGAGGAGATGATATTGTCTAGTGATGGGGGCAAAGAGGAGGGAGGCTAGAACAGCAGTTTCTATCAAACTTTAGGTTTTCACTTCATTCCCAAGAAAAGGTCCCCACAGAGGTATGTTGTCTCCTTGTTGAAGAGGTAAAGTCTAGGTGCAGTTATCCGCAAAGTCAGCCAGAGCCCTCACTCAGCTTCTTTATGACAGTGGCCACAGTGCATTGAATTGAGTAGGGTTACTAGAAGAGAAAAGAGCTCACAGTTTATGCTTATGGGCTCCAGCCCATGTGGTGACTAATTTTGAGCTGTCCCTTTGTTTGCTTCTTGTTCTTCTTCCCTATATTTCTTGCTATCCTCAAACCTGTCTGGGGATTGATCATTTGGTGGAAGAAAGATCTGTTTGAAGTCACTGAAGATCTCCTTCTTTCCATGAACCTTCCCTGTCCCTGGACAGGTTCCAATTGCTTTGTAGTTTTGACCTATGAGTTGTTCCTCTCTCTAACCCTGCCCTCGCAACCTCTGTGCTCAGGACTGAGGGATCACTGTTAAGAACCCAAAATGCCATTTGCTACAACACTTAAGGGCTTGGCCTTCCAGCTGACCTAACAATGCAAGTTATTCCTTCACTACCTATTTTGTAAGGGGGAGATTCTGCTCCAAGAACCACACAATGGATCTGGTCTCAGATATTCATAGCATTATAGAGTGGTGAGAAACCAGATGTTTAGTCATCCAGTTCATTGTGGAGTTAATGCCGTGTTGCTCTTTACATCTTCTACTATTTCCCTGCACCTCACCTATTGATAGAACTCCAGCTAGAACAGAAGTTTCCCCAAAAGGCCCCAATTAGTGATTAGTGACTGTATCAGAGAAAAAAAGATTGTCACTATTTTCCCCACATTTTCCAAGGTTTCATATTCTATCTGGAAATGTAACATTCTCTGTACATGTAGTCAGTTATTAATTATCCCACATGCCCTGTGACCCTCCAATAAACAATTTGGAAAGAGTAATAGCATCTGTTCTTCAAGGTGTTTTTTCTAAACAGCTGATACAGATTCAAGTGAACTACTGCCCTTGCATATATTGATCTATGTACTTGTGTAGAGGGAGTGAGGGGGCATACATTACTTTATCAGAGGGATAGCCACATTCGTCTGTATCTGCAAAAACAATGAGGAGCACCTTAAAGACTAACAGATTTACTTTGACATAAGCTTTTGTGTGTAAAAACCACTTTGTCAGATGCTTTGCAGGAAGTGGTGACCTGGCCCACAAGGCTTCCTCAGCTCCCTTTGGCAGGGAATGGCAAACCATGGCCACTGGGAGCTGGGATCAGCTGTACCTGTGGACACTCAGGTAAACAAAGTATCTGAAGGCTCACCAGCAGCTAAGCCTACAGAACCATGTCTGGCTCACAGGTCACTTATTGCCCACCCCTGTTGTAGATGGACAGGAGGTAATTATTTGCTGCTAGTCTAGGCTAAGAACCTCCCCCACATGGATCAAGAGGGGAGAAGATAGGGCACTATGTTGCCTTGAACCACAGTTTCTTCCATGGGATGCTCCTGAGGTGATACAATAATATCTTGCCCCTTTCTATGAGCTGTGTCTTTGTGGCACATACTATCTTGTGAAAGCCTAGCACACGAAATACCCCATTAATCCTGCTCCCAAAGCAAACCTAAGCATCAGATTAGTATGTTGTGATTGTAGATGGAAAAACAAAAGAAGGCAAGAAATGTCTAAATTTAAAGTGCTGGAAAATCCAACCTTTTATTTACTACACTTTTGTGACTACAGAAACGCTGAAACATTTTAACACTGAAAAGCATGATGACATCATCACTTGCTTTTTTTTTTCTTTTTCTTTTTTTGCTTAGCAAACACAGCAGATGATATTGCACGGCATAAAGTGAGAACAGTAGCAAAGCTTAAAAAAAGGAACTTAAAGAAATCTTAACGCAGTACAGGAGATACCCATAAACAAACCAGAATAATGCCTAGTGCATTACACTTGTTGCTATACACAAAATACAGAAGAAGAAGCGCTTGACTAAGAGAGAGAGAGAGAGAGAGAGAGAGAGAGAGAGAGAGAGAGATTGAGGAAATATTAGTAATCAACTGTAATTAGGTACAATAATCACTTAATATGAAATGCAGATGCAACGAATAAACTACTACTGCTTTCTAATTGGCAAACCAAAAATAACAGCAAAGTTGTCTGTTTAGTCAAAATCTTCTCTTAAGTTTTCATTTTTTTCTTTCTTTTTTTTTTCATTGCTATGGAAGAACTCCCTCTCGCTCTTGGAAGATTTCCTATCTCTACTGATCTTATACCTGATGATTGTCTTTGGCGCCTTTTTTACATTATGAACAATCAAGCTAACTTGAACGTGGAAACTGACTTGCACTGAAAAAAATATTAAAGGTCAAAAAGTGTATTGAGAATGGAAAAGCAGAAAAGAGAGAGGAGGAGTAGGAAAAGGTTAATGAAAAAACCTTGATCATTTGGGAGCACTGAGGTGAATGAAGGTTGTTTGTTTAGCTTGGACTGGACACTAGACACAAGGGTTATGAAGACAACTAGTGAAGCAAGTAAAAGACAATGCTTTAAACTTTATTTTCTTTTAATACTGTTGTTTGGGTCATACCGCAAAACTAAAATGATTTCACAATGATTATGCAATAAATGCAGAACATACCAAGAAAAATCAAAATACTAAACAGAAAACATTTTCTAAATACAGTTCCATCCACTGTTTAATAGCTAATGTTGGATTAATAGACTACTACTTCGTCTCCTCCCTATGTGAAACAAAACTCATTGCACGGCATTAGTTTATGTATTAAAAGCAGACAATTAGCCAATGCTTACCAATAGATCATTTAATGATCCTGCATTTCAGAGCATCTTTATTGCTCCATTTCAATACTTGAAGTATAAAAATGTATCTAAGAAAGTGTAACTTTTGACCAAGAGCCCAAATTCCTCCCTTGTCCCTCCCTGAACCCTTCAGCTATCTTCAAAATAAAAACAGGGTACACTGTGAGCATAATTGTTTTGCATGAAAAGAAAATATTTACACCCATCACAAATCACCTTGGTACATGGCATTTAGCTGAAATTGAATTTATCACTCAGGCAAAATAAAATACGGGTAAATGGCATTGTATTTTCTGTGCCACAATGCCACCACCAGCTTTGCAGAGTTATCATTGTCCTTCTTTTTTCTCTCAATCAAAACTGATTTTGTTCTACAAAGATGTACAAAAAGTGAGGCGAGGCATAGGGGAAGGTACAAAATTCAATACATGTGTCTAGGGTAAGGGGATGGGGAAGATACATTTCTATTCTCTTTTGTGTCAGTTGAGTGACCAAATAGACAACTAGGGATTGAATTAATCTTGGGCAAAGCCTACCCACCCTTTTAGCCTGATTCAGTGACTGGATTAACCTTATGCTGGGCCTCTTCAGAGGATGACTTTCTTCTCAAATTCTGAAGGCCCTGATCTGGCAAAGCACTTAGGTCCAGATCCACAAAGGTATTCAGACAGCTAACTTCCATTGTTTAGGACCCTAAATACCACTGGGGACCTGGGCCATAACTTTCAAAAGCCTTTAATCCTCCTTTTTAGGAAATCTCTTAAACCTGTGTTGAAGTGCTTTACAGAAGCAAGGCCTAGAGCACATGCCTAACTTCAAGATAGGGTGTAGTCCCACTGCCTTTATTGGAGCTAATTTTCTGCTCAAAGCAGAAGGGCTTGCCCTGATTGGAACCTAAACGTTTATTCTGCCGATTTTCTTAGGGGCTGAGGAGGAATTAAAACTCATGCTCCGTGAAAATATTTCCAAGCTAGATGGAACCGAGAAACTGTCCTGCTTTGCTCCAAAATACATACCTAATAACGGTGTCTGGCAGACCAGCTGCTCTTAATACAGGCTTCTCAGAGCTCCATCTTGCCCAGCTGAATGCAGTGAAACTTTCCCCATTGACTTCAATGGAAGCAACAGGAGCCTGCCCTCAGTATATCACCATGTAGGTACCTTTATCCTGCCTGCAGCATCATCCCCCTAGCCTAGCTGAGCAGGGTTTTTTTGGGGGGAAGGGGAGGAGAAGGGGAGAGATGGGGAAGAGGAACGCTTGGTGAAAACTGTATCATGTATTGAAGAGAATTTCCAAATTCAAGTTAGCTTTTCTCCAAAGTTTTACGCCCTCTACTTGCTATACCCGTGCGAATGGCAAATCAAACCCCAAACAAATCAAAGTCTCTCACAAATGCCAGTGCTTTTAAACATTAAACAACTTTTAAATTCTTTGGATATGCAGGTCTTACCCACAAAATAACTTTCCTAGAAAAGACAAATAAATTAAAGGAAAAAACACACTAACATTGCCTTTCTGCTTTCTAAGTGACAAAAGTACTACTTTGAAACACTCATTTTGGCATGTACAAGTTTTGTTTGTTTGTTTGTTTGTTTGTTTTCTGGGAGGTGGGGGACCTGGCAGTGTTTGTAACACGTTGAAGTGCATGCTAAGACAAGTCTGAAGATACACCCTGCAGTCAAGAGAAGCACTCGCCTTCAGCTATCTCAGCATCAAGAACAAAAAGATTGTAACACAAAGCTTTGGCCATTTTTGAATCTACTATATACATTTTTTCACTACATAGTCATAAATTAAAGCAGTGATTAAATAAGCATATACAAAATTTAATTAAATTAAAAATCACAGCACATTATAGAGAAAAAAATAAGAACCCATTTATCACAGCAGAGAATATTTTTACCCTGTAAAAAGAACATTGACTAGCAAACACAAAAAGCATCCTAATTTAAACAAAAAGAATCAAAGCCATATATATATATATATTTTCTCCCTTTCTTGCATTCTTTGCAAACAACAATCTTTACCCAACCTTTGAAATATTTCCAGGAATAAGATCTTCCTTGAGTATAACAGAGCAGTTCTGCCAAAAGAAATGAAGGGAAAGAAAGAAACCCAAACAATAATAATAATAATTAATAATAATAATAAAAATACAAACAAAACAACCCCCTACAAAATAAATAAGAGTTATAAAACTTTTTTAAGTAACCTTAACAATTATCAAACTAGTAAGTTCTGCCTTATCACATAAACTCTCTATACAACATAACCCTAACGATTTATTACTATGAGGTATTTGGAGAAATTGGTAAAAGCAATGCACGGCCTGTCTGAATGGAGGGACTCAAGCTGCTTTCAAGGGGAGAGAAGAAGGAACCTTTGGTTTGTCAGCAAGAAAGTGGAAAAAAAAATTTCCTTTGGTATCAAAGAAAGTTTAATTGCATGGTTGCACGGCAAAAAGCACCACGGTGAAGAATTATTCCTTTTTTTTCATTAGTGGCCTTTCTAACAGGCTGAGGTATTCAAAGAGTATAAGGTGAGAGATAAAGAGGTCAACAGCGGTTTAACACTTTGGTTCAAGCAAGGCACTCGTCCTATGAGTTTACAAAGTTTGCAACATGTTTGCCTAGAGCTTTATTATTATTATCGTCATTATCATCAGTAGTAGCAGTTGTAGTAAGAGTAGTATTCATAAGATTATTATCACTATTATTAAGAATGAAGACAAGTTTACACATTGAGTGAAAGTTGAGGAAGGGGAAAGGTGAAGGGTATTTAAGAAGGAGACTGAGTTCCCTTTACAGACCAAGGCCGTGCATGAAAAATCTTTGGTATTCTTTGGTATCATCAATGTGATTAAAATCACCAATGGAAATCGAGTGAGGTAGCGTCTTTGGTTCACACTATAAATAGTAGATCTTTACACACTTTTTTTCTTTTTTTCTTTTTTTTTTAAACACATGGAAGTAGCTATTCCTTACCTTTTGCTTCTTTGTCTTTAGGAAATAGTTACCAAATGTATTGTAAAGCTAACCACACCACAATAATAAACCAGAAGGCCAAGCAAAGTCTCAAAATTAGCCTCTGGGACTTTGAATGCACCCTAAACACAGGTAGATAGAAAAAGGATAAGTGCTTTCTCTTTGTTTGCTAAATGCATAGTTTTCATCCTTATGTACAAAGGAGGAGAAAGAGGAGGATAGGAGAAAGAGAAGGAGGAGGAAGTAATACCTTTCATGGGGAAAATACCTTCTTTACAACTTGGGTGAGGAGAAGTGTTCTAGGATTCTTTGGTATAACAAGATCAGCCATGTTTTCTTGCCCTCCAAGGACTGGTAGTCCCCTTTGGGCAGAATGCCCACTGATGTTGAGGCCTGATTCTGAAGTCCTTTTCAGGGCCTATCCTGCTCTCAATAAGCGAAACTGTGACCCTTCAGAACACTGAGTAGCATGTATTTCCACGAGCAACCCCAGTGAATCCAATAGACCACTCATGGAGGAAGATTCCACTCAGCATGGGTAAGCATGATGAAATGTGGTGCACTGAAGTCAACTGCAATTTTGCCATTGACTTAAAAATGTGCTGGAATGAACCCCAGACAACAACCCCTATTGTAGATGTTTTCATTTTACTTTTGCTTTTGCCCTGAGTAAGGACAATAGGATGAGGCCCTTGGACAGTAGTGTGGGAGCCAAAAAGCAGCAATGTTGATTTTTTTCCTGTCAATCTGATGTAGTTTATGATGTGGATGGATTAAAACCTTCAACCTCTTTGTCACCCCCCTTCTTTTGGATCAATATAGTAATTTTTGGATGCACTTCAGGAACTGAGTGCACCAGCAATTGACTGAATCCCAATTTCTTGGTGTTTCCAAACTTTTTCCACTATGCTTCCTTTCAAAACTGTTTCGTGTCACTCTTAGATTCTGAGCCGGTGGCTCAGTGGTAATTTGTGAGTCTAATGCTAACTTCCATTCTTCCAGGAAATCTTTGGATGAAATCCTGGCCTCACTGAAGTCAGTAGCAAGACTCCCATTGACTACAGTGAGCCAGGTGGATTTTGTCATTTACATAAAAGTTTAAGTGCAACTTGGGGAAAAAAAATAACTTTCATGGATGACCTTTACTAAAGACAATAAATAATAAGAATCCGGGTGCACCAAATGGTCTATTGTCAGTGCAATGGAGCAGTATCCTGAGGGATAAACTAGCTTTATAAACAGGATGAAGGTTTTCATATGTATTTTGCTTCATGTTTAGAAACTAGCTAAAGAGAAGTGTGTGTTCTCACCATATTCAAAGTGTGTTTAGCATATTGCTTAGGGGAAGGGAGACTTTGTTCTTAATGGCTTACAAAAAACAAAAGGTTTAAGCATGCTTAAACAGACATAAAAACACTTTTAGGCTTTAACTTGTGCATTAGTTTGTGTGTGTTTGTGTGTGTACATATGTACGTAGCAAGAGATCCTGAAATTGCATATTGGGTGCAAATCCAATGCTGGTATGAAAGTTTTCTTTGGTTTTAGCAAATAGTCTCAAGACACATTACAATGGAAATACTAAAAATGTGGTAATGTACTTTGAATTTCCCTGCATTTTTAAATTCTCAAGTTTTAAATAAATAAGGCTTTCTTTCTAAATTATAAGTAACTTACAAAGCAGTGTTTTCCTGGAGAAAGCAAAATGTTAGTTATGGTTGTCCTCTTCAATATTACATTAATGAGACTGCATTTATAATACTTTAAATATGAGGTTATGTCTTCCCATTAACATTTCCACTTCAGTATTATGTATTTGGGAAAAGAGCCTTTTAAAATAAATCATGCTAGAATTTAAGGTAAACTAGATATTCTAATATTCATGGATCACATTTCATTAAACAATTGCATCATCAGTTTTTAAAAAGATGAATTTAACATAGGAAAATTATTGAGAAATATTTAGTGACAAACGTCCTGTTCTCATTTAACATAAACTGGATAGCCTGAAACTTGAGCAAACATGGTTAACTTGAGAAATAGATGGTGCTGCAAAGTTGCCTAATTTCTTAGTTTTTAGTGTTTTAATTGGACTTTATCATAAGAAAAAAGAACCAACCATGATGATAAATGTTGGGTTCTAGTTTACCTTGAATTTTTTTAAGAGACAGGTATAAGTAAGATTACAGATTTCTTATCCTAGCAATGGGACATATATCTGCATATTTGCTCACTTTAGAATTTGGTATGCTTGGGAGTTTTGCTATAGTAATTTGAAATACCAGTTAGAGATCTAACAGGTACATGTAAAATCTTTCCCCCTCTGCACTAGAGTTTTATATGCAGATGTTGCACTGTTTTCCTTTTGATTTTATCACAATAAGAATGGAACAATTTCAGTTCACTGAAAGTTCTGTTAGCAACAGAGCACTTAAAGCTTTTCAACTACAAATTGTAAACTATTTCATGCATTTTTTCCTGGCTAACAGACATGCAAGAAAGAATGTACTGGAATAAAAACTTAGCCTAGTAAGCAGGTACAAATCCAGAAACCAAAGGGCCATAGCCCACTCTTACAGAGCTCCAACTATTGACTTCATGTCGCACCCCTTCAAAAAGCACTACTGTAATTTCCATGGAGCTACTCCCAATGAAGTCAACAGGAGTTTTGCCATAATCTGCAATGGAAAAAGAATTTGGTCCCAAAAGCATGTTCGTCTACATGTCTCGTTCTATTCCCTTTCTCATTAATGGCGTAGACTTCAATGACAATGGGGCAGAATTGGACTCTGTACATTGATTCATACTTTCAATTTGTACGTACAAAATTAATGACATTGGGAATCAAATGTTTGGAATCTAGATGATATTGCCGGGGAACATATCTAAAATAGCTAGTAGGGAAAGATGGTCTTTTGACACCCTTTGAGTAGATGAGCTTTCAGCAATGTCAGCCAGTAACAGTGTAATAAAAGTCTGCATAAATGGCAAATATCACATCAGCCATGCACATAAAGGCCACATCCTCCTTCTGTTGAAGCCAATGGCAAAACTCTCACTGATTTCAGTGGGAACAGGATCCCAGTATCAGCATCTGTGCTATGACACTGTGACATTAGTTGCTGCTCCTACAATGACATTCTTTCTTGCCTGTCATGGAAACAAATATTGAAGTGGTTTAATAATTGCAAATAACAGTCTTGATTACAGGTTTTATGTGTTATACAGTTAGATTAGTTTATACCTATAACTCTACATAGTATTTTGTGTAAAAATAGCTTTGGAATATTAAAATCATTGCAATAAAATACCTGCAATATAATATTAAATGTATTCTTTGGTAGCTAGGCGATTCTTTTTAATGAATGGACTATTGTTTCGCTTTTTAAAAAATCTGAACGTTCCTTAACAAACAAAGAGAATGCACTGGTTTAGGTATCATTCAAAATTTCTTTGCGTAGTTTGAACTTGTTTCCAGGTGTTGCATTAGCTAAGTTCAAACAATAAAACAGCAAAAATCACACTACCGTTCAATGAATTCAGACGACTCCATGCTAGGTTGGTCATGCTATGACACAACCTTTTCTGAAGACAAGCCCTGACTAAGTCCCTAACCACTGGTGTGTACGCACTACGGATACACCATACACCTTCATGGCAATATCTGTGGAAATGAAGAGCCATATCTGAAAAGATGTCCATTCAATGACAAGAAATCACTATGCTCCAAACCACTAAACAAGCCAAATACGGTGAAAATGATCATGGATGAAGGTGTAAGACCAGTGGTTTCTTTCTTCTCGTTCCGATTTTTTGTTTTGTTTCTTTTTTCTTTTTCTTTTCCTTTTTTTTTTTTGCAAGTTGTCGTCCTACTAAAGTGTGTGTCTCAGAACAAAGTCATAATGCAGGTGAAATAAGTCTTTGGTTTCTTTGGACTTATAAATAACTTTTTTTTCTCAAATAGTTCTAAGTATAAACCTGCTATCTCGAGGTCCTGGTTTTTATTTATTTATTTATTTTTAAAGCTTTTCCACCGAGGTTGAGTTTGTGGTTATTCCTTCATGCTTTGGTACAAGTGCTTGATGAAGAGGATGAATTGCCTGAATTGGAGCTGCCCTCGTCTTGCCACTTATCCAGACTCCTCCGCCGGGCATTCATGAAAAAGTTGCTGACGGTGCTCAGCTCCAACCCTAGCTGCTGGGAAATGGTGATTTGTAATTCTTTGGAGGGACGCTTATTTTCCTTGAATATTGCGTGGAGAGTTCGACGCTGGACATCCGTGAAGACCAACCGAGGCTTTTTGGGTGTATTCCCTCTGTCTTTCCCATGTTCTTGTTCTTTTCTTTTGCATGCTGCAATAGAACAAAGGGGATATTAGAGGATGGACTGAGGGCACATTGGAGAAGATGCTGTTAGTGCAACAAATGAGAAGGCTGGAAATAACATTCATTTCAGTTTAGATCTTCCATATTTATAGATGATGTGTAGGGTTGGGTAAGTCAGATCCTTCTATAGCAGGGATTCTTAACCTTTTTACCTTCACACCTCCCCTGAAAGTGAACTTCATGTTCACACCCTTCTGGGAGCCATTTTGTGTACAGCCTAGCTGTGCCCCCTCACCTGACAGGAAGCTGAGGGGCGTGGCTAGGACTATAAGAACTCTGCCAGGGAGCTCAGTCGGGGCCCAGCCTCTGAGGGAGACAGAGACCTGCCCAGAGCTCCTGACTGATCAGACTGATACCTGGCCCGGGCCTCTCACAGCTGCCTTTCCTCAGGCCAGTGAAGGCTTCCCTGCCTGGGCTGCCGAGGCCTGGCCAAGCTGGCCAACAGGGCTACCCTCTGACCTAGAGGAACCCAAGGCTCTACTGGTGCCTGGCGATTCGGAGGACCGGCCTGAGCTGAAGGCCCGGCTCGAACCCCAAGGCCTGCCTGAACCCTGGGACCTGGCGAACCAGCTGGACGCTGGACGCAGCCATCCGAGCTAATTCCCAAGTCCGATGGCTGGTGGTGCTGTGGGGTGAGTGAACCCTGTTACAATGCCTAAATGAATAATATGAACTTTTTACTTTGAACCTTTTCCTAACAAATTTACATAATATTTGAAGATGAAAGTCGGCAATGCTCGTGTACTGATATTGTAGTGTGTCGTCACATAGGCCTGATTGATTCGCACTGCTATTGTAATGTGCCGATCTCTAGAAGTTAATAAGAAATTAATGTTTATAATTCTAATTTATAATATTAATTATGAAGAAATCTAAACTTTAGAATTTTATCCAGTGAGAAGGCAATTGCGATAAATTTTCTGGGAGGCACCTCACACCTCCCTTGTATCCCCTTCACCCCTTCCCTGGGGAGGCGCACCTCACTGGTTAAGAACCCCTGTTCTATAGTCAGCCCCTCTTGGACCTACTTATATTCACTTATCTATACCGAAGTGAGTTTGTGTTGGTGTCATTTACATGCTCAATATCAGATGACAATACAGAAAGGTGTAAGGGGAGGGTATAGCATTTTTCCATTAATTTGTACATTCTTGCATCCATCCACTCGTTAATTTTTTTTCCACAGCTCATTTCACTCTTCTCTTATGGCCCTTTGGAGTGTGTGTTATGTTAATTTATATTCCCAAAGGCTCCCTTACACCCAGACCCAGAGGATCAAATTCAAAGATATCTAAGGATTGGAGTGAGGTTTAGTCAGTGGATGTGAGTCAAAATGAGTCTCAGGAAGTCAGAGTCTAATTAAGTGTAAGGGACTTCTGAGGGATTCAAAGTTGGCATACCATACATCCTGAGAGATCTAGTGTATCACATTAGTTTAATCTTTCATAGGTTCATCTCTGAATGTGACCCATAAAATCCCCTTCCAAGTGGGGGAAGGGTGTGGCCAGGAATAAACCATGGATAGGCATAATCCCTGGCAACATGGGTACAGAGCCACAATGCCAGGGAACTAAGAGGAGGCCTCTGAAGTATGGAACCAGCACAGAAGCACCTCACAGTTTGCTTGGCATCCCTCAGATCTAGAGGGCTTCTTGATGTGTGAGGGTGACTTCTCCCTTCCATGGAGCAAGCGTCATCCCTCTATCACCGTGGTCCCCAATACGGTGCCCGCGGGTGCCATGGCGCCCGCGGGGGCATTTGTCTGCGCCCGCCAAGTGCTCAGGGCTGGCCTGGCCTCGGGCACGTAGTGCATGCGCGGTGCCGGAGCCAGCCCGGGCCCGTGGCGCACGGTGAGCGCCGGCCCCAGGGGCGCCGCGGATTGACCCCCCGCGGCGCATGGGGGAGGGAGGGGAGAGAGCGCCAGCGCCGGCCCCGGGTGCACGGAGCTTGGGAGAGAGCGTCAGCGCCAGCCCCGGGAATGCGGCTATGAGGGAGGGCCCCGCTCGGGGGGGCCCCACCCCCTAGGCACCCGGCGGGCGAACGGCCACGCCCCCTGGTGCCCGGCAACCCCAAATGGTTGGGGACCACTGCTCTATCAGGACCGTGAGGAAGAAACACCAGGAGGAAATC